>NC_061862.1:116190574-116790574 GCF_907164915.1 Impatiens glandulifera | reverse complement strand
ATTGTGAGTCTCTTCAATCCCAGAAGGAGGAGCATCGTCCTACACAGTGGAGAGGAGATGCATATTGATGAAGAGGATGTTCAATGTGTATTGAACATCCCTAGAGGGGAATTAGAAGTGGCAGAGTGTTTAGGAAATCACACGGATGACAAGGTGTACAAGGACCATCTCACGGCGTGGAGAAGGAGATGGGGATTCGAGAACAGTGGAGGTCCTTCGACCTACCAAATGCCGGACAAAATTCTACAGAATACAGCCGGAGACAGTAATTTCAAGATGGACTTCGTGGTGTTTGTTGTATCCAGTTTTTTGTGGACATCCCAAAATCCACAGTGCAGGTATACCCAAAGAACATAGCAGTAATTCTGTAATTTCATTTAGAACTTCAATGTCATTTTAACTAATTTGAGTCACTCCTTTTTTATGCACAGATTCAAAGTACTGAAATCCCTCCAAGATGTATCTAAAATCAAAGACTACAACTGGTGCAAGTTTACGTTAGACGGACTAGTTGACAGTGTTTATAAGTGGAAAGAAAAAAAGACATCATATTTCCATGGACCATTAACGTTTCTTTTGGTGAGTGTAGAAATCTATTTGCTGTAGGTTGTACCTTCATAATTTTTCATTTATTTTAACGTAACATATATTTGTTTATGCTAATGTATCAGTTGTGCTACTTGGACCGTGTGGTTGAGTGCAAGGTAAACAGTCAGATCTCAAGGAATTTTCCTATTTTGGGATGCTGGGACGAGAAGAAGATGTACGAAAGGGTTGAGTATGAGGCTACACATGGAGGGTTTGAACATGGTAGGGTAGTTGCTCGCATAGCCATTCCGAATGAGCAACCACCGATACAGCAAAATGTGGAGCCAACACCACCATAATCTGGGGGTGACAATCTTACTGAGCAGGCACCAATTCCACAAAATCTTGCATTATGTTTGCGGAAGGTTGCGGCCGTTGCAGACGAATTGGCACAAGGGGCTAAATATCTAAATGAGATGCACCAGATAAACGCAATAGAACTTGTACAATCTGCATTTGAGCCATTGGCCACTGTACTAAACTCCCATTCAATTCTGTGGGAAGGCTTACAAAGGAGCTTGGACAAAACAAAACATCAGCAGCCAAGAGGAAGTGGCATTAACCCCAACACAGAAACCACCACCCAAGCGAAAGCCAACACCCTTCCTCCCAACACCCATGCCAACACCAAAGCCAACACCACTCCAATATCCCCAGCCACCAAGAACACCATAACCCCCACCACCGAAACCAACACCAAAGCTAACACCACTCTAACAGCCCCAGCCACCAAGAACACCATAACCCCCACCACCGAAACCAACACCAAAGACAACACCACTCCAACAACCCCAGCCAACAAGAGCACCCTTCCTCCCAACACCGAAACCAACACCAAAGCCAACACCACTCCAACAGCCCAAGCCAACAAGAGAACCCTTTCTCCTAACACCGAAAAAAACACCAAAGCCAACACCCAAGCCAAAGCCAACACCCTTCCTCTAAACACCCAAGACAACACACAAACCACCCTCACTCCAACGGCCCAATCCCACAAGAACCCCATTCCTCTCAAAACAGAAACCAACACGAAAACCCCAACCCCTACAATGGCACAAGCCAAAGCCAACCCCATTCCTCTCAAAACAGAAACCAACACCAAAACCCCAACCCCTCCAATGGCACAAGCCAAAGCCAACCCCATTCCTCCCAAAACAGAAACCAACACAAACACTAGCACTCCAACCGCCCAACCCAAAGCCAACCCCATTCCTCCCAAAACAGAAACCAACACGAACACCAGCACTCCAACAACCCCAGCCTTGCCTCCTACCCAAATTATCCCAAAAACAGAAGAAGCTGGACCATCAAAGGCCTTAAATGTCTGCAGAAAAGTCCCCCAAAATTTGAAAACGGATTGGTTAACCGATGTCATCAACACCGAAACCAACAACAACTCCCCTTCTTTGGCGATAGTAAAAATTGAACCAGAAGAATGCATCTCTAGTCTACCACCGCCACTTCAAACTGCCTCTTCTCGTCCACAAATGCAATTGAAAGAATGACTTAAAGCATTGGAATTGCCTCCAGTATTGAAAACCCCATATTTCAATAAAATGTTTAGGGATGTCAAACAAATTACAAACAATCAGAAGATTTTTGTGGGTTTCATATTTGCTACAGGACTTAATCAAAGGTAATGTTTCCTGGACATACTTACTTATTCTTGAAAAATATAATTTGTACCCCATTCTGAAACATGTTTTTCTGGTTTTATGCAGTGAACTGTTATTTTTTTGGGAGAGACTAAGTCTACACGTGACGCGCGGGGACATGCTTACAATGGCTGATAAAACCTGGGTAGACATTATGATTATTGACATTTGGTCGTACATGTTGAACGACCTTTGTAAGAGAAATGTAAAACGTCGTTACAATAAGTTTTCTACACAACCGCACTCACCGTAAGTTGTACTAGCACTGTTGTTTATCAATTATGTTATTCATGTGAGACTAAAGACTATGCTGTAAACAGATTTTTCGTGAAGGTGGGATAACTACCCTAAACCAATTCAATGAAAGGTTCTGTCCTGAAGGTCGGGCTTTCGACATTTCAAAAAGGGACCTCTTGGATGTGGACCTCGTAAGTACATCTCTCGCTGTGATATCTTATAATAGCATGTACAACTCAGTTGAAATCTAATTTGTTTTAATTCTATCCACAGATGTTTTTCCCAATCATTGATGACAGACATTTCTACTTGGTTTGCTATAACTTCATACAAAAGCAATTTCAAATAATTGACAACAGAGAGTCACCTATGCAAGCGCCCTTCGAAAGAAGATATAAGAATGCACAAATCTTGGTATGACACTAAAATTTGATTTTCAACTAGTTCAATGATTGAATTCTAGTAGCACTAAATTACATTACATCATGTTGTTTGTAATGATGTATCAGGATGACTACATTCAACAATATATGAACGACGTAGACCCCGTTCTTGCTACAAAATATTGAAGTTTGGAAAAGATATGTTTGAAATTGTCATGGCAGGATTCCAGGAATTACACTGACTGCAGCATTTTTTTGCATGAGACACATGGAGACGTATGAAGGTCAGGTGAAGGGTTGGAAAAGTGGCTTCGGCGTTAAAAAAAAATGTACGGGACCAAATAAAGACCTTGAGGATGGAATATTGTTGGCGTGTCATTGGCTCGGAGCTCAACAAAGCCAGGAGCAAGGTCTACAATTCCTGCAGTAAATGGATTAGTCAATGAATTTGGAAATGTATACAGATTGTGTAATTAAAGTTTACAAATAATTTTAGTTGACATTAGTACAATAATGAAGATTCATACAGATTGGGTAATTAAACGATTCATATAATTTTAATTCACATTTGTACAATAACGAATATGTTGTGTAATTTAAATTTTCAAAAAATTACACTTGACATTTTGACAATAATGAAGATGTATATATACAGATTGTTTTTAATGAAATTTGATTTACAATCATACTTGTTCATTTATGTATTAAATAAATAAATTAATTGAAAGAAACATGAAGCGCATAAATATTCGCTTCAAACACTTTTTGTTTATTTAATAAATTATGATAAAATTTATATGTGAGGAGTCGAATTGGAGCGAATATTTTTTCGCTTCAATTACTAGTTTTTAGTTTGACAATATTATATGAAAACTTTTAATTTAGAGTAATCGAATTCGAGCGAAGAATTTTTCGCTTCAAGTTATTTTAAATCTGACTTTGATGTAAAACCCCCACCCCACCCAGGAGAAGTCGGATTACTTGACATGTCATTACACTTACCCTAACATGTAAATACCAAATTCTACAAAAATATCATTAAATGAAAGAAATATGAAGCGCATAAATATTCGCCTCAAATACTAGTTTTCATTGAAACGAATAAATATTCGCCTCAAATAATTGTTTTTGTAAAACACACACCCCACCCATGAGAAGCCGGATTACTTTTGATGTCATTACACTTACCCTAACATGTAAATACCAAATTCTACAAAAATATCAATTTCATGAAAGAAATATGAAGAGAATAAATATTCGCCTCAAATACTTGTTTTCATTGAAGCGAATAAATATTCGTTCCAGTTTTAGGTTTTAAATTCTCAATTTTTAATAAAAATGATAATTAATAGGAGTCGACTGGGGGCGAATAAATATTCGCTTGATTTAGGTGTTTTTTTAGAAATAAATTAGTGTTGTCATTCATTTGGTATTACATAAAACATCGCATGCATACATTCTACCTTCTTCCTGGTTTCAAATCAAATATACATACAAATACATATCAGATTTCACATGAAACTGGAATTCGATAGTTGAGATGACAAAAGAACAGTGAACGGAGTATTGGCGTCCATGCTGAAACTTTCGTCCCATTGTTGAGGAGTTGAGAACTGAGGAGTGGTCGTTAGCATTGCATTTGATGGCTGGAAAGGTATATAAATTTATTTAAAAGTATGTTAATAAATGAATATTAATAACCCAATTATTAGTAAAGAAGTTAAGTCAGTAAATTCATACCGGAATCTGTGATTCGCTAGTTATTCTTGTTGATTTTCTTTTTCTTGAGTTCTTCTCTAGTCCACCTTTCCTTCTCTTACCAGACTTTGTTGGCTTCTTAGTTTTCATTCTTTTCGCTTGAACATGGGCACCCTCGGCAGAACATGATACACCGGTTGGTGGAGTTTGCATATTTATACTCTCCTGTAATTTTTTATCCACAAACGTACACTGGCTAAGCATAATTTCTTTGACATGCCTATACGTGTCATCTCTTTCGGCTGCCTTGGTAAATAAATACATGGACAAGCCACACAAATCTCTGTATCTTATGTTATGAAGCTCACTAGATCAACATTACTATTGTCCACGATTGGATCAGTTCCAAATAATCCATCTTTGGCTATTCTTGTCCACCTCTTCAATATCAACGCAGGAGGAATCTTCAACACGTCAATCGTAGTGAAAATCTTTAGGATGTGAGCACACAAGATCCCTCCAAATTCAAATTTACAGCAGCTACACTCAATATTCTTATCATCATTCTTATGAACTGTAACTGTATGAGAGCATCTCCTAGTGTGGGGTGTTACCTTATATTTTGTGTGTGTCGACATCCTCTAACATTTCTACACCACAATAATGCGACATAAACCATTGTTGTTCAAAGCACTTAAATACCTCTGGGGTGTAAACTTTGCAGGCATCCTTTAAGATCAAAACTGGATAGTTCAGACTTGGTTGGCTGGTAATTGATTTGAAATCAGCCTTCAACACATCATATCTTCTTTCATCGATTAGTCTTTCAAAGTGTTTGAAAAATTCTAAAAACTTGTGTTTGTAGAAGCAGTACCTTTTCAACACACTGTTCATACTCTCACTTCTCTGTGTTGTCGTCATATCAACACAAAACATTTGTCGTCCATAGACTAATGCCCACTTTCGCCTAATGCAAAACATACGTTTCAACAAGTCGTTGTTTTCAAGCCCGTAGTTTGTCAACATTTGATTCCAAGCTTCAACAAACTCTATCTTTTCTTCAAAATCATATATACACGAAGAAAAATCCTTAAATCATTAATATCATTCTCGTTCATATCATTCTCGCTCATGTGTATCCCTTCCTGATAATCAACAAGAACACAACATTTCATGTCCAGTATTCAAAAAACATAAAAAACGTTGTGACGAAAAGTATAGAAGGTAGATGACATTCAAAAACATACCATTTTAATTTAGGAAGATGGATTGATATTATAATGAACTCTCCGGCGAAGGAGAGGTCGATGGTAGACAATGGAGTATCACTCCGGCGAAGAAATGGTCGACTGCTTCTCGTACAGGTGAGAGAGAAAACAGTACAAACTTTGTCTAGCTTAGCAGCATGGCTTGCTGCCATGCAGCATTTAATGAAAAGGTGGGGTGTTAGGTGGCGGTGAGGTGACTTGATAAAAAAAATATTTCAGTTTAATAATTAAATGAATAAATTATTATGAATTAATATTAATCAATCAATCAATCAGAAAGCGAAGATTGCTTCACAATCTTATTTTGACAATTGTTTTAAAAATATTATTTTGACAATTGTTTTAAAACATATATAATTATATTTATCACATTAGGGGCGCTTAAGTTACATAGATTGCTATGTATTAATAAATGAATAAAAATTTAAGTTATACATTATTTCATGTTTCAAGATTTCGTTTAATATAATTCTGCTGTTTAAAAAAAAAATACAATTCTAAGAACAAAAAAGAGAAATCTGAAATCAACAATAACATTACCAAATTCAAGAATGCCAAATATTCAAATATTCAGTAACAAAACCAACACATGTCTATTACAACAACAAAGGCTGCAAATCACAAGCAGCAATGGATTCAAGCAAGCTTGTGTGAGGAACACCAAATACATCCAAATATGTCGTCAAAGGATTCACTGCCTCAAATACCCAAACAAGTTCATTAACATCGTGCCGAGACTTGTCGTATACAACTATAGTTTTGTCGTCCTCGGGCTCAACAAATGGATTCTCCATTTCTTTAGTCGTACCTCCTCCAGCAATTACAAACCCCATAAGATCCTGTTTGTAAGCCGGGATGAATTCCCCTGCAAATATAAAGGTGTAACTGTCGAACAGTTTCGGCAGCTGAAAGAAAATACAAAACATTTTTAGTAATCATGGAGAATTGAATATCATATGGAGGAGGAGTAGGAATAAGATAAAACTTACATTGTTCAAATACCGCATTCTGCCAGCTCTTGGACCGCCCATAGTCCCATGATTATCTCGCTGCACCTCGTACGGTTCCTTGTCCACGTAACATTTAGATCTGATTGATGATTTTATCCCTGTACAAAAGCAATTGGTATTTTTAGTTTTATATATGTGAAAATAAATATTGCGTTAACAGTTAAGAATAACAGAGCCTCACAATCAATGGTAAGGACCCAACTCCCATTCAATATTGCCTTCAATACTTTGATAGTGCGACCACATCCACCATTAGCATCGGTGGATGCTATGACGTGGGTCACATCGTCTCGCCACCTCATTGTCACCGTGGCACCACATGTGTTAACATATTGTTGCATCAAGTGCTGTTTAAGAACAATCATAAATATTTCAGATAAACAGGATGAAAACTTAAACAATATGGAAAAAAAAGGGATATATGTCAAGAATAGTACTATATCTTCACTTGTTAATTGATTTGGGCATAAAATCCAGTCTTTGCCAAAGTTTTGGACGGATGCATTTGCGGTTGCCTGCACATGCATGAAAAAAAACAGTCTTTATTACTATTTACTATGGTTTCGTGGAAATAATATCCTAAACCCTAACACTATGTAAGTTTTCCTAAATAAGATGGATTTTCATTCAACGTGACATTTTGAGAGTAGGGTTTCCTACAGATTAACGAGAGAACGACATCCCATAACATAATCTAGGGTTTAGTGGTTTTATAATCCTAAATATGAAAAGTTTACTATTTAGGAGTACGTACCATTGTGGAAAAGTGAAGATGTTGCTTCTGGTCTGGTCGACGGGGAGCCGGATGAGAATCGCCGTGAAAGAAGGCAGGCTTGAAGAGAGAGAGATGAATCTGGCGGAAATGATTATAAAATAATCATATTAGGGTGTATATATATTCATGAAACCTGGGCGAACAAGTCTTCTCTCGAAAAGCGACTATTCATTCCATTTCACATGACACCTGGACCAGGGGCGAATAATTGTTCTCTCGAAAAGCGACTATTCATTCCATTTTACATGGAACATGGTCTAGGCGAACAAATATTCTCTCACAAAGCGTCTATTCATTCCATTTAATCTGGGCAAAGGGGTATTCTCTATGAAAATTAATTAATTGAAACGAATAAGTATTCGCTTTCAATCGTCTCCTCGTAAAAAAAATTAAATAAAAAAATAAAAAATAAATTTCAAGTAATTTGAGCGAAGATTTGTTCGCTGCATGTCATTTTTAATAAATTGAATTAATATTTAATAAATGGAAATATAAAATTCATGTTAATTTTGGACTTTACATACAAGGGTAAGTGTATTTACATGACAGGCAAGCGGTCTTCTCATTGGTGGGTTGGGGGTTTACATGCAGGTCAGGTTAAAATTAATTCAAGCGAAGATTTCTTCGCTTTCATTCGTCTCCTCGTAAAAAAAAATTATTATAAAAAAATAAAAATTAAATTTCAAGTAATTTGAGCGAAGATTTGTTCGCTGCATGTGATTTTTAATAAATTGAATTAATATTTAATAAACGGAAATATAAAATCCATGTAATTTTGGTCTTTACATACACGGGTAAGTGTATTTACATGACAGGCAAGCGGTCTTCTCATGGGTGGGTTGGGGGGTTTACATGAGGTTTTATTAATTAATTAAAGCGAATAATTCTTCGCTCCTGACCGTCTCCCCGCAAAAAAATTAATAAAAAAAACAAAAAAATAAGAATGAATTAATTGAAGCGAATATTAGTTCGCTGCATGTCATTTTTAATAAATTGAATTAATGTTTAATAAACAGAAATATAAAATCCATGTCATTTTGGTCTTTACATACACGGGTAAGTGTATTTACATGAAAAGCAAGCGGTCTTCTCATGGGTGGGTTGGGGGGTTTACATGAGGGTCAAGGCTCCTAGGCGTGGAAATCTTCGCTCCTTTCGCTTCTCACCCTTCCCTCTGACATGGTGCCCGGAGCGAAGATATCTTATCCGGATCATATGAATATTATATTATTTCCTGGCGTTAACAGGCCCTTCCGTTAACGGCGTCTGGTGTGAACCCGAAATGAAACCCGGATTCCGGATTCTCCCTCCCTCCGTCTCCTACCCAGATTGATTTATTAATATAATAATAATGCTGCAATTTGATTGGTCTGCAACAGGGGAATACGAGAATCGGTAGCAGAAGATCTGGATTGCAATCTTCCAATGACCAAGTATGGTCAATAAAGTGTAATGTAACAACCATGTATCATTTTCTGTTGATAGTTGTCCACATATTAAATGTTATGGAAACTCTACTATAATTGTTGTCAATCATAAATATTATTTTGGTCTTTTTATATTCACAAATTTTGAAGATATCACTTCTTAATGTATTTCTCAATGGAACCTTAATCACTCCAATAATATTTAAATCCAAAATGTTCTATCATGAAAAAGAGAGTATTCGTACCTAATTCTCTTATAGCATTATCACCATGAAATATGTAACTTCCAATAGAATGTTTATCATCTTTTGACAAAATATTTGTCAAAACTTATTGTCTTAAACCAAAATATTTTGGGTCATTGTAGACAATAAAATAAGTGATCATGTAGGTGACGAGCTCCATTTTTTATTTACCTTCCAACAATTTAGAATAATATTTGCATTTTGCTTTTTTAATTGTATTCAATATCTACAATCTCAAAATGATTCGAAACACGATACCTCTTTTCTTTTTTAAACAATTATAAATATTTATTGATAGTTTGAGGGGTTGCTGTAATTGAATTATCAAGCTTAGAGCATCCCCATCCTTGTACCCATACATAGGTACAAATATGTGCCACATCAGCAGCCACATCACAAATAAATTATATCTTTCAATTTATACCTCTATTCCCCAACCATCTCAAGTACAATTGTGGTCCCACCATCCACATCATCTAATTCATACAATATTTTTTAATTCAATAATTCAAGTAATCTTGTTTTATTTTTAATTATATTAATTTGTTTAAATTAATAAAACTAATATTTATAAATTATATTAAAAAATAAAAAAAAAATTAATAATTTTTAAAAATAATTTAGGAAATTATCATCACAATAATACCCGGTGGAGACGATATGAAAGTCATCCCAGGTGCTCTAGGAGGACTCATTCCATAGATCTGAGATGGCATATATGGATGTTGATACATTTCGGCAGAATACATGTAAGGAGGGGTGAATATGTGAGGATTCATTTGATGGCTCGGATGAAATAATAAATTTTGGGCATGAATGTTTGGATTTTGGGATCGAACGTTGGAATTTTGAGGAGAGGAAGTTAAAATTAGATAGTGTATTAACCTCTATTTATAGATTTTATTTAAATAATAAAAAAATAATCATATGTATAAAAAAATAATATAACGGTCATATTTTGAAAAAACGGTCATATTTTAAAAAACGGTCACTTTTTTAAATAAAAAATTAAAAAAAGCACATGTTAACTTTTAGAAAAACGGTCATATTTATTTTTAAATGTTTATTTTTTTAAATGTTTAAATGTTTATTTTTTAAAATTTTTAAATGTTTATTTTTTTTTGCATAAAAAAGTGGGGTGGGGACCACTTTTTTTGGCTTTTTCTCATTTTTACCCGGTAGCAAAACTTTGCTACTCATCTTTCTCTCTCCAGATTTGTACCCATCTCCCCATTAGTGTACCCAGGTACAAATTCTGTTCACATCAGATTTGTACCTACTGATGGGGATGCTCTTATAGGATTTGGAAGAGAGGGAGAGGGAGGGGGAGGGGGAGGGGGAGGGGGAGGGGGAGGGGGAGGGGGAGGGGGAGGGGGAGAAGGAGAGAGGGTGAGGGAGAGAGAGGGAGATGATTTGACCCTTCATTTTCCCTATTTTCCATTCATCATTCTTTCTTATGAAATGAGGGTGGTTGAAAAAACTTAAAGGTCAGCTGAATTTAAAGGAATCAAATCGACGAACCGCAATAATCGTCAAAGGTCGTCGATCGAGCATAAAAAGCATCATTAGAGAGGTCGTTGATTGGTTTTGAGGATTTGTCATCTATTTAGATCCGAGAATAAATGGTTGATCATAATAGATTTCCTTCCGAGGGTACAAACTTGGTGGGAGAACCAAATGATACGTGGGTCACATTCTTCCAATATTTTTGTTAAATCTTGCTGCTTAAAAGTTAGTTTGTAGGGACCATGATTGCTTTCGATCCAAGGTCGATACGTTATGCTATAAGATCAAACTTATTGATGGGGATGAAGAGGTGCGTGAGTTGTTAGATTATAAGATTAATTATTGAATTCATTTGATTAGTGAGTTATTATCACTATACAAGGAAGAACAAATCAGGGCTCGTCAGCGTAGTAGGGTTACCTGGTTAAGATACGACAATAAGAACACAAAGTATTTTCATAGTGTTTCGAATGTTCGGGCTAGAAATAATGCGATTAATTCTATCTCGGATCTTGAGGTTACTTATGAGGGTGAGCCAATTATTTCCACAAACATTATCCAGGTTTATAAGAATCAATTTCTTGAATCGTTTATCGATATGTCAAAGTTGGACGACATAAACTTTGTGACATTAGTTATGAGAAAACGTGTATTCTTGAGAGACGCTTTACGATGTAAGATGTGGAAGATGCTATTAATGCATGTGGTAATGACACGGCTCTAAGTAGCGATGATTTCACTTTGGCGTTCTTCAAAAAGGTGTGGACCTTCCTTAAGGGGGATGTTATGGCGGCTATTAAATACTTTTATCATTTCTCATATTTCGATAAAAGTTGGAATTCTACCTTGATTATTCTCATCCGCAAGGCTTCAGAACTATAGACCTAAAAAAATTTAGGCCTATAAGTTTAGTCACGTCTTTTTACAAGGTTATTTCAAATTGTTTGGTAAACAGGTTGCGTGTGGTGTTAGAATGAATTATATATGTTAACCAAACAACAATTATTAAAGGGCGTCAAGTCTTTGATGCAGCGTTGATTGTCAATGAGTGCATTGATTCAACTAACTCTAGCAGTGCGTAATGTGCCTTCGTCAAACTTGATATTGAAAAATATTATGATCATGTTACTAGGACTTTCTCTTCGATGTCATGGATAGGATGAGAATAGGCGAATAGTTGATTCGGTGGATAAAATTTTGCATTTCCACGGCTAAATTTTCTATTATAATCAATGGTAGTTTTAAGGTTTTTTCGAGAGTTCAAGGGGGATTAGGAAGAGAGACCCATTGTTCCCCTTTTTATTTGTCATTATAATGGAAGTTCTTTCTAAGATGATGATCTTCACTAAAAATAACGGACTTATCAATGTGGTTGATTGAGGATCGAGGAGAGCTTCGTTTTCCATTTCTCACTTGCTATTTGCTAATGATACGCTCTATATGACTTAGGCTTCCCGTAGAAATTTCAAGCACCTCGTGATATTTTGTGGTTATTTGGTACTTGCTCGGGACTTTGTGTTAATCTTGACAAGTCTGAAATATTCTTCTCTAATTCTGTGTCGGCTAGGAGAAGATCTTGTTTAGCGGGTATTATAGAATTTTACATTGGATGTTTTTCGGCCACGTTTCTTGGTCTTCCTCTAGGTGTAAAGACTTGATCTAAAGTCTCTTGGGAGCCGATTATCTCTAATATGGAAAAAAAATCATATCTAGAAAGTAAGTTGATCTCTAAGGGAGGTCGTATGGTTCTCATCAAGAGCGCGTTGGAATCTATGCATACTTACATGAAGTCATTATTTATGAGTCCTATAAGCGTGGTAGTAAAAACAGAGATGAAGGATGTTTAGGTTTTCTTGACCTATGTCTTTTTAATAAGGCCTTATTGTTAAAGTGGTGTGCTCGTTTTGGTTCGGAACAGGGAATCTCTAAATAAATATGATCTGAAGCAAATATGTGTTGGATTGGTTTAGTTGGTTTACAAAATATCTAGTCTCCCCCGTGGGATGTAGCATATGGAGTGGCATATCAATCATGTGGAAAAGTTATCGTGAACATTCTTTGAGTCAATATCTTAGTTAGTCACGATAGCATTCTAACTGATGATAGATGTATGCACACTGGTCTTATCTTAGTTAGTCAATGTCGTATGTGTCTTAAGGATGTGGAGACGACCCCTCATCTCCTTTTACATTGTAAGGGTGTCGCTAGTATTTTGAGTCTTCTTTGGAGTATTATGGGTATTCATTAAGTTATGTCGAAAACCATTGGTGCTTATTGAGAAACATGGATTGAGACAACTAGATTTGTTGGCTTGAAACAATGGGGTTATATCCTCATTATTTTCTGGTGGGTAATTTGGTTGGAGAGAAATTGTAGAGCCATCAACAAGCTCAAACGACTATTGTGAATCATTCACAATGCTATCATCCTAATATTATATGAGATTCGATGTGAGAAGCCGACAATGTAGTTGAAGATCTCATTGTTCTTTTGGAAGATCTCCGCACACGTTAATTTTGTATTATTTGTGTAATTTTTTTCACAAAATATAATATTTTGTCGTTGTGCTTAAACGACTATCAATTTCATAATATAATTGCATGGATCATTTTCAAAAAGAATTTGTGAATTAGAAGTATTATTTCTCGAACGATTCTCAATATTTGTTGTCATTGAATACTAATTATCAATATTTATATCATAAGATACATTAATCAAAATAAAATAATTATCATTAATCAAACTAACACATATATTAAATTATACTAAAGTTTAAATAAAGTATCATACTTCTCAAATTATACTAAATAAAATAATTTCACCTTTGTAAACATTAAAAATTTACACACCCAATTTATAAAATTAAAATAATTATTTTGATTTATTTTCAAATAAATAAAATTAAAATAATTAAGCCCAAGGCCAAAACTTGATTAAAAACAATTAATTATATTAATTATTGTGATAACTAAAGCATAATTAATTAAGGAAAATGGCCAAAATAAAAAATAAAATTATTTGAGATAAATGTTGTACTCATTATATCTTAAAAGAATTTTAGAAAAAATTAAGGAATTAAAATAAATAATTTAGGATGAAATGAGGTACCCATTTCATCCTCAAATATTATTTATTTAACCATAAAATATTCAAAACAAATTAAAATAAATTAGAAAAATATTTTTCATATTTTTTTAATATTTTGTGTATTTATCAAGATCAATAGTAAAGCCAAAATGATGAAAGAAAATCAATTTCAATTAAACCTTTTAAAATAAAAATAAAATCGTAATCGAGTATAGTGAAACTCGAAAAGGAATCTACAACCAAAACCACATCCATTGGATGAGAGCTGGAATCTCATCCAACACCCAAGACGCGTCTGCGTAGCCGGTTATAATCGAAGGAACGTGCTCCCGCATTTCATTAGATCGGCTAACGCTAGTTAGTTGAAACACTAATGGAGCGCATGATCGCGATGGAGCAATAACAGAATACTATGCATTCGTGAACAACGCCCAAAATGATGCCATTTTGTCCGCCATCATCTCTTTCGTCGCGATCGCCAGAGATATAAGGATAAAGCTCAATCTTTGATTTCACAAAGATGGAATACAACTGATAGTCAACCAAATCGACTAATTCAAAAGCTAAAATGATCACCCTATTTTAGTGATCATTTTCCCTACATCAATAGGGATGAATCATTCATATTCCGGCAAGTTGGATGAAGAACAATCAAAATATTATAATTGGATTTTAGATGATTCAATCCACTTGAAGACCTCAACCGATAAGATCTCAAACCTCAAATCGGAAGAAATAAAAAATCGTCATTAAAGCTCAAAGCTTTGGATTTTTCGAAATTTCTTTGTAAGTCTCTAAAGGTTGGATCTAGGAATCCCTAAAGTTTCCCTAAGGTCCAAGTAGTGTTCTTCAATCATTGTTATTCTTCAAATCATCATTTAATTCGTACTTCCAGTTTGAAATTGAAAATTTTATATTTAAGTTTTTATAAGTTTGTATACTGTATGGTTTGTATGGTTGTTGAATATTAGGATTGGAAATCGATCCTAGGTTTAGGTTAGAATCAATCAATCAACCTTAAACAGAAAAATCCAAATTTGAATTTAGAAAATCTAAAAATCAAGTTTGTTGTTCTTGGACTAATCATCAAGAATAACTGCTCAAAAGTCATCCCAACATGTTTCTAATAATGTTGGGAAACTATTTAGATCATGTTCGATCCATTCCAATCATGTTTGATTAAAATCAAAATTTTCAAAATAATTAAAAATTTTGAGTTAACGAATTAGTCCAAATGAACAGTCAATGTTCTTATTTTGGTACCAATAAAGTATATGAAATATAAGGAAGCAATTGGATATCTCTTTACACTTGAAACAACTTTAAAACCAAAAACCCAATTTTTTGCTACAAACTATTTAAACAAATTGATTATCACCCAAGTTGATTGATACCTTGAGGTGATGTTCTAAATATTCATAGGAGCTTTTTGAAGCTAATAAGGCCCTTAGATCGATGCATCCAAGCCTCCATCAAAATTGAAAAACCTACAATTTTGATGTTCTTGAGGACCGAGAGTCTTTGGTCCGGACCGTGAAGTTCGACCGAGAAACCTAATCTAGGACCGAGAGGTCTGATCGATGTTCTTCAGCTAGGACTTAGAGGTCTGACCGAGGATTTTTAGATCCGACCGAGAAGTCAGACCTATGACCAAGGAGTCTCGCACTTGACCGAGAACTTTCAAACCTAGGATCGATAATTCTGGCTCACGACCGAGAATTTTTTCCCAGGACCGAGAGTCCCTAGCTCCTAGACCAAAACTTTTTAGCCAACACCTATATGTTCGACTAAGGATCCTAAGCCCCGACCGAGTGTCTCTTAACCTAGGACCGAGGGCCCTTAGCCCTCGACCGATATAAACTAATTCAAGACCTAGGACACTAGTCCTAAGACCTATTTGGTTTCCATTTTCAAATTCCAAAATTATTTTTGTAATTTTGGAACCTCAAACTATTTTCAAAAAATCCAAAAAATTAGAAATTTCTTTCAAAATATTTGAGATTTTTTCACCAAAATATTTTGACAAAGGCCTGTTTGAGACTTATGTTTAAACCCTAATGCATTTAAAAACTGATGTTCTTCAGGTATTTTCCTCCTTAATCAACTCTATTAGCAACATGTACCAGCATTTAAATAATTGTTGTTACAATTTTTCTAAATAACGTTAAAACCTATGCATTCCTAGGACTGGAAGAATATTTGGTTAAAATAAAACGTTATACCACCTATTTTGAAAAGAAAATTTATAAAGTAGAGACCATTTTTAAAATAGGTACGGAGTATGAGGCGCGAAAGTTCTTTCCTGAGTATCACCAAACTACTAAACTAAAAGAATCTTTGGCCAATACATTTGTACAAGTATACTAATTTTATTAATTTTCAAAAATTAATTGGTAACTTTGTTTCAAATAAATAATCTTTTAAATTAATTATTTTTAATTAATTTAAACAACGGATTTCTAAAAAATAAAATTGTAATTTAATTATTGCAAATCTCCAGATTATTTAAAAATGAATCCAAATTAATTATTTTTAATTAATTTCAAAAGATATAAGGTATTATTTAAAATCTTTTATAATAATATTTTATTTTAAGAAGATTCTTGACACGTAAACCGATGATGAAATTCTTGAACCTCGAGCTTTCACGAAACCGGAAGAGTTTTTTCGAGGGTTACATCCTTATTTGAAAAAAAATTAGATTACTAATTTCCTCTTTTGTTCGATTTGAAAAATAGCATGCACACCATTTTTTATTTAAGAAATAAAAAATACTTATACATGAATAATAATAGCAAATGAAAATTAATTAGATTCAAATAAAGAATATTTCTCTAATATTATCATATTAAAATGTTAACTTTCTCTTTTGTCCTTTTCTGAAAACATGAATCATAAGATTCTATTAATTTAAAAAATAGTAAAATACTATACAAAAATAATAATGAACTAAAATAACCTCTTATAAAGGAAACAAAATAACTAAACTAACCCCAAACCAAAAATACCCGTTGTTAAAAGGAGATGCAACAAAGGTTGTGAAAGAAAAAGTCAAAGAAAGAAAAAATCTTACTTGAATAGAATCGATTGATGTCAAGATTGTTTATATTAATTAGTAAGAAAAAAGTAAGATACTATACAAAATATTATTAGTTAAGAAGATGTATGCAAAATATGAAGACGAAGAGATCACAAAAACATTATGTAAGTAGAAGAGAGAATATGTAGCCAAAATTATATAAAAAACCTAGAGCTAGTAAAGATAAAATATAACCAAAAGAATAAGAGGATGAAAAACAACTTTATAGACAAGAAATGCAGCAAAGAGAAGATTTAAAAATAACGTGAATGTTAAGAAGAAGCAGATCGATGACAAAGAAGATTAAGAGTTTTTTTAGTATAAATGAAAAAGTAATGATTGCATTGAATGAGTAATATATTAATTATTTTAAACAACCATCATTAAATAAAATTATATTTTTTTTGGTTCGGTTTGGAGCATGTAAATCTCATTCCTGCTTTGAACTCCGATCAACATATTTTGAGTTTTCTTCTATCCGCCCTGATTCCTAGTCAAAGTAGGAAAAACACATCATTTGATTCTGTTTGGATAGGAAAAACACATCATTTGATTCCGTTTGGATCGATTACTACGGGACAATTTCAAATTTCCATCTTTAATAAAATTCAATAAATATTTATAATAAAATATAGTAAAGCTGAGGCAACAAACACAACATCTTAGTTTAGGTCATCCACATATTTGTTTTACAAAAAAAAGCTTAAAAAAATATTTTCATAATTTAATTTAAATATTCTTAATTAATAATTTTTTAATGAAATTATATTTTAAATTTGTAATATTAGTTTTGTTTGGAAATCACTTTGATAATTTTTACAAATTTATTAAAAAATATCTGATTCGAATATAATTTAGTATGATGATGTTGAAAATATACATATATGTACGCGTTTAATTTGCTCCACCCCACATCCCAAGAGAATGTTTTCTTTGTATGCGATATATTTCTCTCCCTTTTAATCTTAAGCGTATACCAATTTTAAGAGTCCACCTAACGTCTTGTATTTTAGGGTATGGAGGATCTATTCCTAAGATTAATTTATCCATTAAAATGCTACGTCTTTAAGTGTGTTTTGTGCGATCCGAAGTTGGTCGGTCTCATGTCTTGCCAATTATTTCGAATGCACTGCCCATGGAGGGGATGCATTGAAGGACTTGAATGGTAAACGCGACCCGTGCACGCTTTAGAAAAAGTTTGTTCTATGAAAGCTATTCTATAGAACCCTATGACTTACCTTCCTCTCGAATCTCACAAAAAGTAGATAGGAGAACTACATATAGGATGTTGTCCTATCTGTTTGAGATGAGGAACCAAAGAGGAAGTTTTGTATCATAGATCTTTCCTTACTTGGCCCATATAAGTTCCAGATTATTACGTGTTTAAAACGTAATAATCTAGTTGACTTTAAGAGTCGCAACTTTAGTTTACTTCAAAAAGAAACTAAAAAAAGAGTATTCACAGATTAAGGGTCTGGTGCTTGGTTACGCATGAGGAAAGAACTGTAACAACTATATTCTATGCGCCTATCACGTGTGATAGTCTCTACTCTGATGTAATTGGCCATTGTTTGTGAAGGTACATTACACATTTGCATTCTGTGTTCAAAATTCTTTTACTTATGAATACCCTAACATTATCTCTAATCTAAAAGGAGTAATTATAGCTTTGATTAGATTCTGATAAAAGGTTGGCATCAAGCCATCAGAATTCTTAATGTCCATTTATCGTGTCTTAAGTGTACTTTAACAAGATATCCCATGCTTCGTCCAAAGGTGATTATGGACTCTTATTAGATTTTTCTATACTTAAAGAAGATGAAGTGGATTCTCGAATGCGATCCTTGGGCACACATGTGAACAATAATGTGAACTCTAGCATTTGCTGATTTGCTTGAAGGTTTGCTTGTTGATAAACTGTGAATCCTTATACATGAAGGACTTCACTAGTTCACGGTAATGCGAAATAAGAAATGAAGATGGGGAAATTGGAGCACCGAAGAATGCAACAATCAAAATCGAGAATTTTCCTAAAAGAGTTGGAAAATCCCGAGAGTTTTGTGCATGTCGAACATATTTTTAGAAACACTTTTCACTCGATTACAAAACTTTTCAGAGTTACGAGACACCCGATATGACACCGATAAAAGAAAACATTTATTGAAAGTGTTTCAAAAGTTAAGAATTTTTTTAAAATTTCTAGGTAGGTCAAAAATATTTATATGAACATACTACAAAAAATTCATAATTTTCCGGGCTATGGTGCTCTTGAAATGAGCGTTTCTAAATAAGCCATTTTCAAACGGACCCCAAAATTGTGGGAAAATATTTGTTGAAAATATTGTTTTTGAACATCCCTGAAGTTTTGGAGTTTTTATAAAAAAATGTTGGAGGCTCCAATTGAATGAATGATGTTGTTTAGTATAGAATGAAACCAAACATGTCCTAAGGAATTTCCCAAAAGTTGGAAATTGAAACTTTATATCCAAAATTGGATGAATATAAAGTTGGAAGGACAAATTGGATATTAGAAAATGTCTAGTGGCCAAATAAGAATTCTCAAAAAATAATTCGGTTCTAGAAGTTTTAGATTAAAATTATACAAGGTAAGAAGTTTAGGGGCTTAATTAATTCCGAATTAAGAATTATTTCCGAATTAAAACATCCTAAACATATTTTAAAGGAAGAAAGTTCTAAGGGCCAAAATGAATGCGCCTTGGAACTTGGAGGAATCATAAATAACAAAAGGCTACCAATGGACTTCGTTGTCTTCCTCGATCGTCCTTCTACCTTGCCGGTTCCCGAGGCCTCGTAGGGAGATTCTCCGACCAAGGAGTGTCTCTTATGGTCACCTATGAATCTTTCCTTCCTCGTTGTCCTATCGTTTGTCTAAATGCTGGATTCCGGAGTCGAAGAACAGAGGACACTTTGTCCTTCTGTGCTTTCGATCTGGATGTCGTCTTCATAGATGGAGCTTCGTTCTAGCTTCGCCAACATTCTAGAAGACCGAGACCCAATGCAAAAAAGGCTTGCCAAAGCATTGGCTACCTCTAGAGATCATTTTGAGACAAAAGAATGAGGAACAGAGGAAGTGAAGGAGGCTTTTATACATATCTGAAAACCAGAAGGGAATTGTCGTTTGTAAGTTCTTCGTCAATGTTGTGATGGCTTCACAATCATCACATGAACTTTCCTCGTTCTTCTAAGATTCGAATGCACCAATGTCGCGCTGAAGAAGCCTTTTATAATATCACTGAAGAAATGGCTGGTAGTTCGTCCTCCGACAACAAAATTTCTAAGAATTCGGCGACTTCTAGAATTGAGAAACGAAGCTAGTCTCGACCTAGCCCATTCCCAACTAGACTTAAAATATCCTAGGGACTATAGAAGCTAGGATAACTAAGCAATTCAAACAACATTCATCCAAGCATTCATTAATTAACAAACTGAAATATAATTAATAAATCAACATGAATCCAACTTAACGTCGACATTAGTGTAAAAAACCAATGTCTAGAATGAATTAAAATAGCATAAGAGTAAAGGAGACCTACATTAAGCAACATAAACACAAAAGAAATTGGATAGAACTAAGACTCGCTGGAAAACCTTTAAGCTCACCATAATCGCCTTCATCTTGTTCTTCTTTTGGTTACATTTATCTCAAGTCTCCTTCTCTTCTCTCAAGTGTGAAGTCTTGCAAATGGAATTCCAATGGTCGTAACTTGCCTTGCCCCAAATGAGGCAATCTCTTTAAATACCCCTAGGTAAGGGTAACTTAGGAATGATAAATTTTTAAAAATTGGCAAATTCTTCTTCGAGTTCAACCAACTTAATTTATTTCTTAGACATACAAGATTAATTTTCCTGTGTAGATAACTGGGTAAGCTACACTTTGAGCCTTTGTTCTGGTCAGATGGTTAAGTGTAGACTAAGTTAAATATTTCTTAAGTTAGGTCTTTTCTAGTTTCAGTTTTTCACCAATTTGGATTATCCGAGACTTCTAATGGCAATAACTTTTGACTCAGACCACCATTGTGCCTGAGCTAAGATGCGATAGAAATGTGAATATGTTAGCTTCCACTTTGGCGTTGGAAGGAATCTTCAAGACTGGCTGCATGTCCATGCAATTCTTGTTGGGGCGCCGAAGGTCTCAACGTGAAAAACTTGGCTTATGGGCGACCTCCCTTGGGCTATAGGTCAAACCATGAGTGCTTACCAATCAAAATATATGAATTTTCAAAGTCACCCCATTGTCAAGTTCTTTCCAGGAACAAAGTGGGTGAGGCTGCATTGGGTTGTCGTGCTAAATTGATTGCCTTAACTATTGAATGGAGGCACGAAACTAGTTTCATTCTAACGGGCTATGTCTCAGCATTTCAACCGTAGGTCACAATCCAAAAATTAAGCACTACAACATTAGTTATGAATTAAAACCAATGACATGTCTAGTTTGATCTCGTCTTGGTCTTATCGTCTTCTACCTCCAATTTTAAGGGGCTAAGAACGTCGACGTTATTTCGGATACAAACGAATATTGTAGAGGGATCTTCAGGATTTCCAAAAAATCTAATAACATTTAATTCCATTGAGTATATAGACCTGAGTGATATTTTGAAGTTGGAGATGTCTATAGGATTTTTTAGCAGAAAATAACCCAAATATACCAAATTTGTACATTTTTCAAATAATCCCGCACCTAACGTAAGAATAACATTAGCGCACATTTTTTAAAAATATTTAGTGGTCCACATGGACTGTTGATTTCCATTGACCAACTCTTGAGTCGCCTAATTCAACTCAATTTTTACGTTTTTGCCCTTTTTAAGGCCTTCTTCACAAAATTGCTAACAACAATATTATACTCAAAATTCAAGAATTTCCGAACTAATCTATCTGAACATTTCAGGTTTCCCGAATTCTAATTATTGAAAAATGATGTTTGGACACATAAATGAGCCCTGAACTAGTTGTTTGGTACATTTTGTCCAACATCAATATCACACTCAAAGTTCTTGATTTTTCAAGACGATAATTTTGAACGTATGAAAACATATGAATCTCGAGGATTTTTGAAAATTGGTGTTTAGACCACCACTCGAGGTCACTCCAAGCCAATTTCATAAAGTGATTTCTTTTTTAATTTTGTTCTCTCGGTCCAACAATAAAGTATGAACATCATACTAAATCGGGCAAACTCATTTTAATTTCGGAGTGTAAAAATCAGTGTATACAGAATACCCCTCTTGAACAGAGTTTGGAGAAGATAACATCTCACTTTGCAAAATGTGTGTCCAAAAGTAACCAAATAGACACCAATTTTGCAAACACCTACATGTAAAATACTAAAGAATAGAAGAAAAGATACAACATGGGACGCGCACCTTCTACTCTCTTTTACCTTTCACGATGATAATCGGTTCCAAGGAATCAATTACATGACAATATCAACATTTCTGTAAAACACATGTACAAGATAACAACATACACAAATATAGCATACTGCAAATCATATATCCCTATATAGAGACTATGTATACATCTGTAAGACGATGCACATGGGCAGTTCTATCTAACGAATAAAAATGAAGAGACACTCTCCAAGTTAGTAGCACCTGCAAAAGACAATTAATAATAAACCAACAACCACGAGTTGTGGTGTATCTTGTGTTTCATCGATTACCTGATCACAATGATCCATGAATTACATCGATGACAAAAGTAGAATTCAGGCCTTATTGACAGGAATTCACACTAGGATGATATTTTGGATTTTGGTAACAAAGGTTTCAATTATTCTGTAATCATGAAATCATACCAAAATTCACACATAACGATTGTATTTGAATACGTTAATTTCTTACGTTCCAAAAGAATCATAGGAAACAACATATCAAGAGTTTTTCATCGAACAGATGGTGAAAAACCATCAAGACAATTAAGTTCTCATATCATAAAATGATGAGCAACTTACTAGGAAAATAACGAATTCATCAAATTTTCATATCAAAAGATAATGAGCAATTTGCAGAAAAGAATAAGTTCTCATATCGCCAAGATGTCGAGCAATTTGAGTAACAAGTAGAATCTTCGTATCTAAGATAATGAGCCACTCTTAAAGATAATAAATTCTCACATCGACGAGATGTTGAGAAACTTGAGTAACAAATAAAGAATAATTCTATCTAAGATAATGAATCACTCCTAGAACATAACAAGTTCTTACATCGACAAGATGACGAGCAACTTGTGTAACAAATAAAGAATCCTCGTATCTAAGATGACGAGCCACTCTTGGAAAATAAGTTCTCACATCGATAAGATGACGAACAACTTGTGTAACAAATAAAGAATCCTCGTATCTAAGATGACGAACCACTCTTAGAAAATAAGTTCTCACATCGACACGATGATGAACAACTTCTATGGCAAATAAAGAATCCTCGTATCTGAGATAACGAGCCACTTCTAGAAAACAACAAGTTCTCACATCAACAAGATGACAAGAAACTTGTGTAACAAATGAAGAATCCTCATATCTAAGATAACGAGCCATTCCTAGAAAATAACAAGTTCTCACATCGATAAGATAACGATCAACTTGTGTGTCAAATAAAAAATTCAACACATGCAAGTTGTTGAGTCACGAAATGACATAAATAATGAATTCGACACGCTAAGGTTGCCGACACATGTAGCATAATATATTATATTGAGATATGTTTACACATGACGAACCCAACACTCTAAGGATGCTAACTCTCCGAAAGAAATAGATCACACCTAGATCTGTTGAAACGCGACAAGTACAACATGCTAAGGCTACTAACTCTCGAAACAAGACAGATCATTCCTAAATTTATGACATATGACAAGTACAACATGATAAGGCTGCCAACTTCTTAGATGAGACAGGTAAACTCAACACGCTAAGGTTGTTGATTTACGAAATAACACTAATAAATTCAGAACGCTAAGGCTATTAATTTTTGAAATATAATAGATGAACTCAGCATGCTAAAAAAAACATATCACATCGGGATATGTGACTCACGACAAGTACATCACGCTAAGACTACTGACTCTCGAAACTCAACCGATCATGCTTGGACCTGTTGACACACGACAAGTACATCATGTTAAGGCTGCCGACTCTCATAACAACCTATGTAAACTCAACATGCTAAGGCTGCAAATTTACAAAATAAACACAAAATAGATCTCATTTGGAATCTAATGCAGATGATGAATCCAACACACTAAGGCTGTTGACTCTCAAAACTCAACAACCATGATCCATTGATACTAATGACCAAAGATAATCCTCACTTCCTGATTTGATCATCTCCAAACTTGATATTAAAGCAAAAATAAACAACCCAACAACATGCATGTGTTTTCTTTCTTCTTTGATGAATGAATTTATGCTCGACCCTAGGGCCGTGACTATGATGCATTTGTTAACCTTGATTGGTAACAATGGATGCATGTTAAAAAAATCTAGAAACTCACAAAAGTTTATGAAAACTCATGATGCAAAATGAATGATTAGCCTTGGGCTAAAATGAATGTAATCTTGAAAATATTCTTGGTGAATTCCAAGATATTTTGCTTTCTTATCATAAAAGTTAATGAAGATTTTGATCCCATCGTTGTACGATTAGCTCCGGACCGAAACATCTTCAGCATCACAAGACCCGTGAAAAGCGCTATACTATTTCAAAGGAGGTCTGATTTTCACAATAATTTTTTTCTTGACACAAGAGGAATTGTTTTGGGTTAAATTCCTATTTTATGCTCGTTATTGTTTTAAGAAATGGTTATTGATAACCGAAGTTTGACTCATTGAAGATCCCGATTTTTTAACCCGTTTCTTCTTAGGCTTGATAGTTTCAAAATTTCATCTACTTCTACATGTTTCTTTTTTTAGAGAGAAAATTTTCAAAACTCTAAGCTTGAGAAAACTTTACATGGGGTAATTGTCTTAATCGATAGGCCTAGATAAATTACCTAGCGATGATTTCAAAACCTTAACCACTATGAGTACGATGTCTATTATTTTACAACTAGGGTATATCTGGCCGAATCAGCACACATGCGATATTGCCTAGTGGTGATTTCAAATCTCTATCCTTCACAAAAGTGACCATTATTTTTTTTATTTTGTTGAAGTATTATCAGTATATTTGATAGATCAACATATCTAACGAGATTGCACAATCATGTTTTCATTATCTTAACCATGTGATGAATACTTTTTTTCTCATTGATTTCTTTTTGCTCGATTACTCAACGTTTCAAATCAATCTGTTTATTCATCATTTTTTAGAAGTTAGAAAATTTCTCTAACATGCTTAACCTTGAGACTAAAGTTTGAACGTCAGCCTAACTTCATGGAGTCTTAAAACGTTTTGACAACACACGAGACATGAGAAGAACTATTATGGATAATCCTTTGTATACTTTTTTAGAGATATTCAAACTCAATTTACATCTGAAATAGTCTTCTAGTTTAGGATATATGGTCCTAAAGCCTACTCGTTTTGTTATGTCCATGATATTGTTTGACGTAAGAGATCTTTGTCTTCTTTTACTTTAGAATGACACGATTTTTTTCTTCTACATGAACGTGTGACAGAACCTATTTGATAGGTTGTGATAGGATCAGTGGCACCAATAGAGACAGGGGTCTAGCTATTGATGACAACTTCGTACAAAAACAGTTTGATAGAAATCATGTTAGGGATTTAAATCACTTTCTATTCTTCACAAACCCTTACAAACACTTGAACGATTCAAGTGCGGAAACGTTTGCTCAGGTTTGAAGCTAAGAACCAATGAGGGAGAATATGACAGAATATAAATGACACAAAGAGATGTTTATGGATGTTCGGAGCAAAAATCTCCTACGTCACCCCTTGTTCCAACCACTAGAAGGATTCACTATACTTTCCTTAGAATCAAATACAGTTGCACGGCTAGCTCACTGTTGAACATAAAAGACTCTGTTCAACTTACAATATATTGAAGAATATCACTCAGCTAGACAATACTTTGATTCTATCTCTCTCTTGATATACAAAACAAGTAAAACAAGAAAGCAATTCGTGAGATTGTAAGTTCAACGAGCAATTTTTTCGTATCAAGTGTCTGGTAGACTGGTAATTCGGTGATTCTTTTGTTTTCCTTGAGGATCCTTAAATGGAGAGCAGGTACCAACGGTCGAATCTTCTATAATGAGAAGTGGCAAATACCCATTGGAGAGCCTCCATAGTACACAGGTACAGCAGACTCTGAGCACCATGATCGTGGTCGTACCAATCTGGTAGTGCGCCAAATATTCTTCTAGGATTTTCCTGCAAGAAACAAGTAATGGGAAGAATATTTGCTTACGTGGCATTAATTCATTGGATGTAACTAGTTGTCGTACTGATCTACACAGAATAGTAGAGCAGGAGTATCGTACAACTAGTTGATCGTGGGTAGACGGATGCTAACTTCAAGCAATTGCTTAAGCATGGCATTAGACGTGCTCCAATTAGACTTACAAGTCTAATGAAGTTTGACGTCCCCGTCTAATAGAAGGATCCATTAGACCACCAGGTCTAATGGAGTTAGACGACACGTCTAACTATGAATCCCTTCAGACTAATCAGAAGGAGTTAGACTGCATGTTTAACTTACATCTTCTAAACTGCACGTCTAACTACGAGTCCCTTCAGACTAATCTGAAGGAGTTAGACTGCACGTCTAACTTGCATCTGTTAGACTGCATGTCTAACTACGCATCTATTAGAATGCACGTCTAACTACACCTGTTAGACAGCACGTCTAACTACGTATTTGTTAGACTGTACATCTAACTACGTATCCATTAGACTACACGTCTAACTACGTCTGATAGACTATACGTCTAACTACGTCTGTTAGACTGCACGTCTAACTACGCATCTGTTAGACTGCACGTCTAACTACGCATCTGTTAGACTGCACGTCTAACTATGCATCTGTTAGACTATTTGTCTAATTACGCATCTGTTAGACTGCACGTCTAACTACGTCTGTTAGACTACACGTCTAACTACGTCTGTTAGACTACACGTCTAACTTAATGTGTCTAATAGCTAGTAAGTCTAATGAACCTTATTCAGAATAAGTCACTTTTTAGTGTACCTGCACTAAAAAATAATTAGACGGCTTAGTTTAAGTTTTATACAAACTCATCATCAAAATTTCATTAGTTAAAGTGATTTGACCCTTAGTCAAAATAATTTGACCCAACACTTTCCCCTTTTTGATGATGATGTTAAAACTTTGCGCAATTAAATAGATAAATATCCATCCAATTTAAAGAAAGAGTAAAACTTGTTCACCAACTACAGAAATGAGTTCCAAAAGCCAGCATTCAGAAACCAAGTTTAAAAACCAAGTTCACAAACTAACAAAAGATAGTTTAGAAGAAGAGAGATTATTGATCTTCCCTTTTCACATCGATTGGATAATCGAATCCTTCACCGCTGGATTCTTCACCATTTAGAAGGTTTCGAAAATGAGGGAGAGAACGGCCACCACGACCACTTCCACCACCACGATCACTGCTGCGACCTCCACCTCTTTTGGTTGGCTTGCAACTTCCATCACCGGTTTGTTTTCTCTTTAATATGGTGCCGATTTAAACACCACCGCCTCTTCTGCTGCTACTGCCACGTCTAGAACTTCCTTCCCCCTTTTTAACATTATCATCGCCACAGGAAATGAGGTTCTTCTCTTTATTAGTATCTAATTCAGCATCTTCAACTGCCTGAATTTGCCTTGCAAAGGAATCAGCTTGTTCCAATCGCTCAACATCAGCCCTGCTCATATGACCCTAAATCTTGACCATTTGACTTCGAAGCAAGCTTATTCCATTCATGACTTCATTATGAAGTTCAATGGCGTTTTCCCTTTTGTAGTCGAGCAAATCGGTCTGCCGTTTGAAGAAGTTCATTTTAAATTTAGAGTATGTCTTGTTGAGGGTATTAATTTCGTATGTGTTCCTTTTCAAAGCTTGCTCCATTTCATTATGAGTTTTAAGAAGAGAGGCAAATTCCTTTTTGTTTGATTTCTGAGTTTTCATAATCTTCACCATGTTTGATTGCATTTCAGCCAAATTCTTCTAAAGAGTGCCCATCAATGCTGTCATAGACTTCATAAGCTTTGTACCATCATCAGATGTTCCTTCATTTGATGAAATCTCTTGAGAGTTTGCTGGAGCGGTCCGAATGGGACTAAAATGAGTGTGAACCTGTAGGGACTGCTCTGATTCATCCTTCTCTAAATCACTTTTAGACTTTCTCTTTTCTTCATCACCCAGAATATCTTCACATACCTTGTGAATATTATCAGACGAATCGTTTGAATGATGAGGAAGGTTAACAACATCATCATGAATATTCGCAGCATTGATATCCGGAAATGGTTGAGGAGAGTCTTTAGAACTTTTGGAAGACGTATAATTGTTATCTTGTTACCCCTTAGATGAAGAACTCTTCTCTGATTCCTAATCTTTTGAGGGTTCCCCCTCAGATCGTGCTTCATTAGGCTGACTGGCTTCAGCCTCCTTCTCTGGAGATGCCTCTAATTCGAGAACATGGGATTCTAGTACTTCTTCTTCTTGGCTTACATGGGTTTGAACAGGTTCCATATCGGCTTTTTCTTCTTCAACAATAGGATCGGGTTGAACTGGTTCCACAATCTTTTTAACTCTGGGTTGAACCATTAGATGTTTTTCTTCAATAGAAAAACTTCCCAGTTCTATAATAAGAGCAACATCTTGTTCATATTTCGGAAGAGCAAAATCACAACCATCGGACAGTTCTATAGGTTCACATTCATCAGAAGAACTTCCAAAAGGACTAGCCCCAGAGCAATTTGCTCCATGAACGTACCTGAGAACGGTAGAAATGTAGTCTTGCATGATTTCATCTAGTCTTTTCAGAGCCTTTTCCTCTGCCTCAACATTCTTTTCAAGAGGATTGAAGTTGGCTCTTCTGGCTTGGAGGATCGGAAAGAGAGCCCGACCTCTCAAATTTGCTTCAACCAGCTCTTTTCTCTTTAGAGATTCATAAACTTCTGACGTTTTAGCCCATTTCATGACTCTCTTTTCAACATTGACCAGTTTCAACCATTGATTGCTTATGCCTTTTTCCTTGATGATCTCATCATACCTAATGGACATTCTGTTCAAGACCCAAGTATCAAAGATCTTAATCTTCTCAGCGACCCTTACTTTGGCCTGATCCATCATTAGGTTGACGATGCATGTTGCTTCAGAGACCTCCTCATTTGAATCGGTTGCAATATCCTTGCCTTTTCCAATAACCTCAACAGGCTTTGGAGCGGGCCTTGGTTCCCCAAATGTTATACCACCAACTTTTCTAGTTGCTCGCATAACTTCGTGAGCAGAAAGAGGTATATCAAAAAGCCCATGCGTGGCTTTAGATTGAACAATCTTTCCAGTTACTATGGACACTGTTTGAACAAGTGTGGAAACAGGGGACTCTTCAACTGGCAGAGAAAGAGCTTTTTCAGATGCAACACCAGAACCAAGGGTAAGAACGGAACCTTGCTCTGGTTCGAGAGAAACTGTAGCTTCAACAACTACTAAATCGGGTTGATAGACAAGAGATGGAATCCTGTCAAAATTATCATTGTTTGGACCAACTGGCTCAACAGTTGGCCCGACAGTAGGTTCCTCAACAGGAACAAAAACAGATTTATCTTGTTCCAACATAGGAACATTAAACTTAGGATCTTCCGCTTGAGATTGAGTTGGGGTTACCTTAAACGATGCTTTCAAAGACGTAGACGCCTTGGGCGCCTTTGATTTTTCTCCTCTTGAAGCGGAGGACTTAACGGGTTTTCTTAACTGACTCGCGGATGGAGATAGGGGAGACATTGGGATATAAGCAAGTGCGGAGGGACCTTGCTTAACTTTGGAATTAACAATTCCATATTCCTTATTCGAAGAAATTTTCTGACTAGTAGAACTAGCCTTAGATTCATTCACTGTTCTTGTTCTTTTGGCTCCTCTCGACAAGATAGAAGCCTCCGATTGTTTGGAACAAGTAACCGATCTTCCATCTGTCTGTTGGCTTGATGCTCTAAATAACGATTCCTTGTAGTTCTTCATTCGGACAAGGGTGTTGGCAATAGTGAAGACATTATACACCTGGGTAGAATTTATAGGCTTAGAATCCCTCATGGGGACTCCCAAGTGTTCCAACAGACGGCTAAGATGAGCAGCAAAGCTCACACTTTCTTTGTTCTCTTGATTAATCGTCGCGCACAGGTTCATGTACAATGTTGAGGACCAGTTAACATGAATCCCTTTGGAAATAGCCGTCATAAAGTCAAAACGGTCTTGACTATAAAGATGAAACTATCCCGCCTTCCCTTGAAGAGCTTTAGCAACCACATCATTCAACAAGATAAAATGGGGTTTAAGAACCTTCTTACTCCCGTTTAACTTAATTTCCGAACCGTCGGCTGAGAAAACCGTCTTCATTTATGCCGTGACCTCAGATGTAAGAGATATGTTGAACGTATGGCCCTCTGATGGAAGTTCGAAGAACTCCGCATAAGACACTTCGTTGAAAGAAATTACTGTGTCATTCACCGTTGCTGTAATGGAATCGCCGACCATAGTCGCCGATTTGAAAAACTCCCTAACTTCCTTTTCGTGGAAAATTAACGGCCCGCCGAGATACTTCCCGATACTGAAATATTCAAGGGATCTGAACATGTTGACCACATCTTGCTGATCGAACGTATAGACGAAAGGAAAGTCCACTTGCAGAGTACAATGACCGAGTGTGATTCTCTTGTTGCCCATTTTTGAAAGAATACGAACAGACACACGAAGAACAAGGGTTCTTAGAGAGAAGATGGAAGAAATCTAGGGTTCTTGAGAGATTTGAGAGAGAAAAAGCTTTTTCAATCTAATGCAGAATGTCCTTATATAGATTTCCAAGAGTCACATGGATTAATTGTCACTTTACCTAGGGGTAGGACCCATCACTTAAAATTAGACATCCTTTCCAAACAATCATCATTAATTTTGGGGATATATTAGTCATTCTCTCTTAACTCGAAAGACATGTGTCTTCATGTTATTCGGAGATGACTATATTTATGTTTGAGCGGGAAAAATTGATATCATAGCACGTGGGACAACTGTCCTTGATCAGTCTAATATACACGTAGTTAGACGTTTTTCTTACTCCTCCAATCTTTTGAGATCGAAGCGTCTATTAGACGCATGGGTCTATTAGACGCAAGTGTCTAATCACGTGTCTTATAAACGTCTAACTTCTATTAGACGTAGACGTCTAATTACGCATGAACATCACGTATTAGACGTGTGTTTGGTTAGACGTGATCATCCAATTGATCTTGTCTTATAAACGTCTAAACCTCTATTAGACGTCAGCGTCTAACCGCGTAGGTTATTAACCAAGACATAAAGGCTTAGATGCATAGAGTGTAAGTAAAAATATTCTAAGTACATGTTTTTTCTCTTAGACGACCTCGTCTAATAGACCGATTAAAGCATTTTGTCTGCGTGTATCTTTATTTTCATAATAAAATTTCCCTCTCATTTTGTGCATGTACAAAATGAATAAACAAATGTTTTGAGGTCCTTCAGACCAAAAATATTTTTAAAACATAAAAGACTTAGTCCTTTGGAATGGAAAAGGTCATTGTTGATCTCCTAAAATGTATACTCAGAAGTGTATGCTCCATTCTTCCTTCCTGCAGCTTTCCTGTATCACCTACACAAGAAAATATTCACAAACTTTGGTACCCACATTCAATTGGGTCCTCGATCAATCAGTCCCTTAGGAATCCATATTTGAGTTATTCTAATGGATTTCCCATTTTGTGTTGTGATTAATGCGTATGATTTTGACTTAGCAGATGCCTTCCTGCTAGCCACTGATCCCTTAGCTTTTGAAGATGATTTTCTTTTAGAACTCCTTGACTTTGAGTCAGATTTTAGATTGCCAGACTTGCTGGCTACATCTAACTTATTTTTCAGCCAACTTACAGTTGACGGAACATAAGTTATTTCATTCTTCAAAGCTACCTCTTTATGAATTGGATCAGATTCAATGTCGTTAGATTCCATTTGATAAAACTTATTGGCTTAAGCTTGTTAGTTGCTGAGTTTGAATTTTTGCGGGACTGGTTTGGGTCATCGCTATCAAATCCTAAACCGGATTTAGATCTAGAAGGTTTCAACAAACTAATCTGATATTTGACAGCTTTCCCAAACCTTGTCCAAGCACTAACAACATAGTTTAACCTTTTGTTTTCAGAAGAAAGAGTTTGAATCTATTCCTTGAGCATCTCATTCTCAGATGAGATCTCTACTATTTTTTCAAAAACATTTGATTCTTGAGTTTGAGACAAAACAGGTTGAGATATTTTAGATGAAGATTGTATTTCATTTAGAGATTCTGCTAGCTTTCTGTACTCTATGACCATGTCATCTAGTGCAGCTACCAGTTGTTCCCTTGAAATTTTTTCAGAAGAGAAGTCAAATACCTTAGTTTCCTGGGTTTCTTCTTCTTCCTCTCTTGCCATGAAGCAAGCAACCTCGTCTTCATCACTGTCGCTAGATGAGAAGTAAGAGTCATTATAGTTTCGTTTGTTCTTCCCGTCCCCTGCCATAAGAGCCTTTAGCTCCTTTTCATCATCCTTATTCTTCTCATCACGCTTCGGCTTCCGACATTCCGATTGGTAATGACCTAGAATGCCACAGTTATAACATTTAACATTAGCTTTGGATTTCTTATTATCATTATAAATTGAAGAGCTTGAGTTAGAGTTGCTCTTCTTCATGAAGTCGCCAAACTTCTTCACAAAGACAGACATAACATCGTTGCTAAGCTGCTGGGAAGTTATCTTCACATCAGGAGCAACTGATGGTTCTTCAGCAGTCACCAAGGCTTTGGCAATGATGATGGATGAGGGTTGATCTTCTTCAATCCTTGAGTTCAACTCGAACTCATAGGCCTTTAGATTAGCAAACAGATCAAAGAGCGAGATCTTGCTGAGGTCTTTGGATTCCCTCATAGCCATCGTCTTTATGTCCCATTCCCTTGGAAGAGCACGCATGACCTTGATAGCAATCTCCCTGTTGCTATAGGTTTTTCCGAGCATGGATAGAGTGGTGATAACTTGGATGAACCTTGTGTCAAACTCTTTCATCGTTTCTCCAGGATGCATTTTGAAACTGTCGAACTGTTGAGTGGAAAGCATGATCTTGTTTTCCTTTGTTTGTTCATTGCCCTCACACAGTTGGGTAAGTCTGTCATAAATCTCTTTGGTAGTATCACACTCGATGATGTAGTTGAACATACTGTCATCAAGAGATCTATACAAAACGTCTAATGCCATGTTGTTGAGGTTGTTCTTCCTCTTGTCTTCACTGGTCCATTCAGATTTCTCCTTATCAATCTTGATGGGACCATCTGTGATAACACTCCACATGTCGTCATGAAGAGAAGAGAGATGAGCACGAACTCTCTTCTTCCACACGATATAGTTTTCTCTTGAGAATGTGGGGATTGCGGTAACACTGGCATCTTTGGTTATGGTCGACATTCTTGGTGAAAGCTTGAGAATAGAAACCTGGCTCTCATACCAATTGATAGGATTGGTGGCACCAATAGAGATAGGGGTCTAGTTATTGATGACAACTTCGTACAAAAACAGTTTGGTAGAAATCCTGTTAGGGATTTAAATCACCTTCTATTCTTCACAAACCCTTGCAAACTCTTGAACGATTCAAGTGCGAAAATGTTTGCTCAGGTTTGAAGCTAAGAACCAATGAGGGAGAAGATGACAGAATTTAAATGACACAAAGAGATGTTTATGGATGTTCGGAGCAAAACTCTCCTACGTCACCCTTTCTTCCAACCACCAGAAGGATTCACTACACTTTTCTTAGAATCAAATACAGTTGCACGACTAGCTCACTGTTGAACAGAACAAACTCTGTTCAACTTACAATATATTGAAGAATATCACTCAGCTAGACAATACTTTGATTATATCTCTCTCTTGATGTACAAAACCAGTAAAGTAAGAAAACAATTCGTGAGATTGTACGTTCAGCAAACAAGTTTTTTTTATCAAGTGTCTGGTAGACTAGTAGTTTTGTGATTCTTTCGTTGTCCTTGAGGATCCTTAAATGGAGAGCAGGTACCAATGGTCGAATCTTCTATAATGACACGTGGCAAATACCCATTGGAGAGCCTCCATAGTACACAAGTACAACAGACTCTGAGCACCATGATCGTGGTCGTACCGATTTGGTAGTGCACCTAATATTCTTCTAGGATTTTCCTGCAAGAAACAAGTAGTGGGAAGAATATTTGCTTATGTGCCATTAATTCATTGGATGTAACTGGCTATCATACTGATCTAAACGGAATAGTGGAGCAGGAGTATCGTACAGCTAGTTGATCGTGGATAGACGGATGCTAGCTTCAAGCAATTGCTTAAGCATGGCATTAGACATGCTCCAATTAGACTGACAAGTCTAATGAAGTTAGACGTCCCTGTCTAATAGCAGGATCCATTAGACCACCAGGTCTAATGGAGTTAGACAAAATGTCTAACTACGAATCCCTTCAGACTAATCTGAAGGAGTTAGACTGCACGTCTAACTTTCATCTGTTAGACTGCACGTCTAACTACGAGTCCCTTCAGACTAATTTGAAGGAGATAGACTGCACGTCTAACTTTCATCTGTTAGACTGCACGTCTAACTACGCATCGATTAGACTGCACGTCTAACTATGCCTGTTAGATTGCACGTCTAATTGCGTATCTATTAGACTGCACGTCTAACTACGCTTGTTAGACTGCACGTCTAACTACGTATCCGTTAGACTACACGTCTAACTACATCTCTTAGACAACACGTCTAACTACGCATCTGTTAGACTGCATGTCTAACTACGTCTGTTAGACTGCACGTCTAACTACGTCTGTTAGACTGTACGTCTAACTACGTCTGTTAGATTTCACATCTAACTTAATGCGTCTAATAGTCAGTAAGTCATTGAACCTTATTCAGACTAAGTCACGTTTTAGTGCACCTGCACCAAAAACAATTAGACGGCTTAGTTTATGTTTTATACAAACTCATCATCTAAATTTCATTAGTCAAAGTGATTTGACCCTTAGTCAAAATAATTTGACCCAACAGGTTGCCTACATATCCTCACAAGAGAGTAATCAGATCCACATCTAGTTCCTTTTTCTTTTTCAAAACTAAAATAAATGATTTGAATATCCCGTCCTCGACACGATTTTCGAACGACAATGCAAACGAATGTCATATGATCACTAACCATTAGATATGACACATGTAATGATGCAACATACTCTCGATCATGTAAATGATGCATGAAATGCAAATTGTTTTTTTATATCATTTTTCTCCTTAGGAAAATATCCCTAATATGAAATAGGATCTCAAACTTTCATTCCTAAGAAGGATGTAACGAATGAGACGGACTGAACCTTCTAAGAGGTTGGATACGTATCCCTGGAAATAGGGAATAAGGTCCAAACATAGTTTGAATCAAAGATTGAACACTACACTAACTTAAAAGGGAGTGCCTTGACATTACAAGCCTAAGGATTTCCCAAGGACTTCGAGACCTTTATACTACCAAATTGGGAGAATGAACAGTTCAAAAGGGAAGAAACACTTTAGCGTTCCTAGCTAAAGGATCTTTCATAAATACATACTATAAACTTCTATTCTGACATAGACGCGGAAGAAGACAATTTGCACAAATGAAATTCCTTAGCATCCGAAATCTAGGGGATTTCTAAAGAATATGATACTTCCATCTTACCAAGGACGAATAGAATGACAGTTTCAACGAAATGAAATACCTTAGCATTTTGAGCTAGAGAATTTCCAAAGAGACATGCTGAGAATATCCATACCGATAAGGATACATGAATGGATGATTTGAATAAATTAAATACCTTAGCATCCGAAAGCTAGAGAATTTCCTAAGAATCTGAGACTTCTTTTATATCGAGGACGAAGAAAATGAAAGTTTAGATGAAGGGAAATACCTTAACAATTTCAAGTTAGATGATTTCTAAAGAGACATTGAACATATTCATTCTATCAAAGATACAAAAATGAATGATCTAATAATAAAATACTTTAGCATTAGAAAGCTAAAGATTTTTCAAAGGCTTAGAGACTTTCATCCTACCAAGGACAAAGAAAAGGAAAGTTCAAACGAAAGGAAATACCTTAGAAATTTGAAGTTAGAGGATTTCCAAAGAGACACAACAAGAATATCCATCATGTCAAGGATACAAAAATGGATGATTTGAATAAATGAAATACCTTAGCATCTGAAAGCTAAAGAATTTCCAAAGACCTTGAGACTTCCATCCTAGTGAGGACAAAGAAAAGGAAAGTTTAGACGAAGGGAAACTTAAAAATTTCAAGTTAGAGGATTTCCAAAGAGACACACCAAGAATATTTGTTTGAACAACATATGTAGAATGAGACATTTCAAACGAAATTACTTGTCGAGGATTTCATTCTACCAAGGACGCATAAATGGAAAATTCAAATAAGGGTATTGGCTAGGGATTTATATTCTACCAAGGATGTAGAAATTGACAATTTAGACACAAAAGGTTTTGAAACTTCTATCCTATCAAAGACGAAGGAAATAGACAATTCAAACACAAGAGATTTTCAGACTTCTATCCTATCAAAGACGAAGGAACGGACAATTCAAACACAAGAGATTTTGAGATTTCTAGACGAAGGAACAGACAGTTCAAACACAATATTATATTTAGACTTCTATCATATCAAAGACAAAGGAACTGACAGTTCAAACACAAGATTACCTTAACATCCAAAGCTAGAGGATTTCGTAAAAATTTTATTCTCTTAATCTGTAGCAGATCAAGAGTCTAGACATCATGAAGGTACACTAACGTCCTTAGCTATTGATGAGAATATTAACACTCAAGAAGGTTTTGATGCGTTTTTTGGAAAAATGTCCCTATTCTAATACTAGGGTTCTGACAAATGATCCGATGACATTTGTCTTAAGCGCAAAAGCTAAAAGACCAAATGTGATTTCCTAAAGCTCTCCTAACGACGTAAGAGTTTTTTCTTTCCTAGAATCTGCTACATCCGAGAAAGGTCTACACCATCGAGTTAGGAGTTAGAACACGCTTCTTGCCAAAACAAATTTGGCATGGACTGAAGCCTCTACTCATGGATCCATCGGAAATTTTTGTATCGACCTTCAGATGGCGCACACACTTCATAGTCATTTTTCTAAAAAAATACCACTACAGCAGACATGTGTCTCATACATATTTTGTAAGGAGATATGCTTTAGTACAACTACTAAAGGATATGAATAATTGCAACAAAATCCTAATGAGATTGGGAGTTTTACTAAATTGGGAATGTTCCTAGCATGATCAGAGGTTATCATGCAATTCAAAAGCTTTTGGGATTCACAAATAAGAATGCGACTCTTCGAGGGAAACAAAATCTTTGACAACTGGATTCTCAAGACCTTGAAGACTTCAACTTCTGTGAATTCCTAGTACAAATAATAATTGACACTTGAATTTTTCTTAACGGGAACCTTTGACGATTGCGCATAAGCATAAGGATTCTTGAGAGAAATTCTTGACAATAGAAATTCAAGAAATCTAAAGAATTTGCACATGAAAAAGTGGCTTCCTATAATAAGGGAGATTCTTGACAAACAAGTTCAAGAGATCTTGCAACAATGCGCATGAAGATGTGACTTTCTAGTAGAATAAGATTCTTGACAACGAGAATTCAAATACTCTTATAGATCATGTTACAAACTTTGAAGATCGTATCAGCATGATGCACATAAAGATGCAGATTTCTGGAAGAATATGATTCAAAACAAGAAGGAATTCAAGAAATCTCGAGGAATGGTGCGCATGAAGATGTCACTTACTGAAAATGAGAAGAATCTTGACAAGTAGATTCAAAAACTCTTGAGAAATGATGTGCATGAAGGTGCGACTTTTCGAAATAGAGAATATTTTTGACAAGCAGGTTCAAGAACTCTAGAGGAATGATGCACATTAAAATGAGACTTTCTAAAAGAAAAGTTTCTTTACAACAAAAATTCAAGAACTCTCGAGGAATTTTAAATTCTAAAAATTCATAGTTAAATCAGGAGTTGATACTCTAGTCCACCATGCTAGTGAGAATATTTTTGACAACAATATTTCAAGAAATCTTGATACTCTAATTCTAAAAATTATTAAGTATATTAAAAACTAACACCTGAGTCTAATCTTCTAGAGAAAATCTTCATAATGATTGAATTTAAGAGATTTATGGGAGATGCGCATGAAGATGCAGCTTACTGACGGAGAATTCTTGACAATCGATTTCATAACATCTGGAGGAGATGCGCATGATAATGCGACTTTAAAACGAAGGATTCTTGAACGTCGATCTCAAGACATTTAGAAGAGTTACACATGATGATGCGACTTTAAAACGAAGGATTCTTAAATGTTGATTTCAAGACATTTGGTGGAGATGCACATGATAATGCAGCTTTCAAACGAATGATTCTTGAATGTCGATTTTAAGACATTTGGAGGAGTTGCGCATGACGATGTGACTTTTAAACGAAAATTATTGAACGTCAATTTCAAGACATCTGGATGAGATTCGCATGACGATGCGACTTTTAGAAAAGGATATTCTTGAACATCAATTTCAAGACATTTAGAGGAGATGCGCATGACAATGCGACTTTTAGACGAAGGATTATTGAAAGTCGATTTCAAGATATTTGGAGGAGATGCGCATGACAATGCAACTTTCAGACGAAGGATTCTTGAACGTCGATTTCAAGATATTTGGAGGAGTTGTGCATGACGATGCAACTTAGAGATGAAAAATTCTTGAACATCGATTTTAATACATTTGGATGAGATGCGCATGACGATGCGACTTTCAGCAAAGAAGATTCTTGGACGTCGAATTCAAGATCCAAAATGAGTGCGCATGAAGATGCAACTTTTAGACGAAAAATTTCTTGAACATCAAATTCAAGATCATAAATGTATGCGCATGAAGATGCGGCTTGCAAACAAAAGATTTTTCTTGAACATCGAATTTAAGATCATAAATGAGTGCGTATGAAGATGTATCTTGTAGATGAATGATTTTTCTTTAACATCAAATTCAAGATCCTAAATGAGTGTACATGAAGATGCGGCTCGAAGACAAAGAATTCATGACAATCGATTTCAAATCATCTTAGAAAATGCGCATGAAGATGCAGCTTTGAGAAATGATTATTTTGAAAAATAGTTTTAAGAGATTTGAATGAATGAGCATGAAGATGCGGCTCAACAGTGAGATTCTTTAGAATCGATTCAAGAAGTTTAATGAGTTCCCATGAAGATGCGACTTTTAATAGTGAGACTCTTGAACGGTTTCAAGAGATATGAATAAGTACGTATGAAGATGCGACTTTTGCAAAGAAAGTTCTTGACAATGAAAATTAAAGAACCCTTGAAGGATATGCGCACGACGATGTGACTTACTATCGAAAAAAGACTCGAAGATCGAATTCAAGAAGTTTGAGGTAATGCACATGACGATGCGGTTTGCAGTGATGGACTCTTGAAAATCGATTTTCAAGACATCTAGAGGAGTGCACATAACGATGCAACTTTCAGACAAAGGTTTTTTGACGATTGGTTTCAAGAGATCTCGAAGATTATGCATGAAGATGCAACTTGCAGCGATGAAAATTCTTAACAATGAGAATCAAGAAGTTTGATGAGTGCACATGACGATGAGACTTATTGAAGAAGGAACTCTTGACAAGAAGGTTCCAAACATCTCAGATAATGCGCATGAAGATGCAACTTTTAGCATGGAAGACTCTTGAGAATTAGTTTCAAGAGATCACGAATATTGTGCATGACAATGCGGCTTTCAACATTGAAGATTTTCCTATGGTTAAGGATCACACATAATGTATCACTAGCTAAGGGAAATGATACGAATATGAATCACAGTCCACTCGGGGACGATGCTTAGCATAGCTAGGTTGACGAATGAGGAACAATCATAAGTCGAAGAAGAGGTATGACTCTCAAGGATTTTTCTACCCCGCTTCTAGACATAGTATTTCTTGAGCGTATCAAAATTGTACGGGACAGAGAGATCGTCGCCAGCCATCGAAGTGAGACATGTAGATCCCCTTGAGAAAACTTGGTTAATGACATAGGGTCCTTCCAACTTCAGTTGGAATTTCTTTCTTCGATCTTAAAGCTCTTGGGTCTTACAGAGAATTAAATCTCCTGCAAACAAGTGTCGAGGCTTGACATTCTTGTTGAAATACTTTGACATGCGACTTTGATAAGCCTGAGTTCGACACAAAGCGTCCAACCTCTTATCCTCCATAAGAGATAGCTGACTGTATTTCGACTTGAGCCAATTCACTTCAATGACATGGCTTTTCATGAGTAACCTAAGCGTGGGTATATCAAGATCAATGGGTTACAGAAAGATAGAACGAATCGTTGCATAGATTTTGAAAAAATGCCCATAGTTTAGACTAGGGATTTTGAAAACGAGTTTAATTTTGATCTTTCTGGTTTTAACTTAGAGGCCTATCGATAGCCTAACTAGTAAATTCATGTGAAGAAAACAAAGTTTAACATTGCATTCAAATAGATGCCAATATTCTTATTAGCAAAAGAAGATATTGATAGTTCGCGACAAGAGGAATTTAACCCATAAAGAGGAAACCAGACTCAACGAATCCTTAGATATGATTGTGTTATGTCCTTGTTGTCATTCGTATTTCTTACTCACTCATATTTTGACTGATGTTAATACTAAACGATGTACAAAAACGTTACCTACTTCATAAATTGTTATGAGAGATACAATGTTATTTTTTACACATCAATGCGCAACTCTTCCCCAGAGATAACAAGGGAATATGATAAGAATTTGAGTCTACCTCAAATTTGAAGAAGTCATGATTGACAAGTAACGGTGTTTGAAGAGCACTGAATCTCCATTACCTGAAAAGTTGTCCAATTCAGGTATATGGAAATCAAGAGGTAAACGAGTGCCCCCTATTTCCAATGAAACCATCCTTGAACAAACTTCGACCACCGGGGTCTTGACAAGAATGTGATGTTTTCCTTAGGACTGTAGAGACAACTTGATCTTCTGCATATTTTAGATTAGTTCGTCGAAAGCCTTCGTGAAAAGGTATATTGACAGAACTGCCATAGTTTTTGGAACATTGCTTCCATAGTATTCGAGCATTATCTGCTCGGCTTGAAGAGTGGCTAGATCTGATTTTCCTTTATCAGAATCATAGTACCAATCATATTCATCTTCGGAATCATCCAAACATGGGAGACGAATGACAAGGCTACCCTACTAGTGGAAGGTCGATCTTTACGAAGATCACCAACAAAAGCTTGGGCCAACAAGCTCTCCAAATTAGGCTTGTGCCTCAACTCGTCTTCTTGGATAACCTAAAATTCATTCATCAATGAGGTCAATTTGACTATCATTTCCATGAACATTTTCTTTATCCTCTACAACTTGGTCTTGTCAGTAGGATTCGTCAGGTTTGCTTCTTGGTCCATTCTGAAGGAAATGAAGAAGAACAACCGTCAACCAAGACTTATGATGAGAAGGGGGGAGGTATATGAAAAACTTAGGAAACAACAAGATGTCAAATATACATTTGAAATTTTCGCATTTTACTTTCATTCTTCTCCATCAAGCAAATCACATTATTTAATCATGCACTTATGTCCTAAGATAATAGATGCTCATTTTTAAAATATATTTTTGACATTTATAAATACATGAGTTACATTAGTTTGTGATATCCTCATATTTTAAAAATTGCATCACAACTAATGACTTTTCCGATTACAAACACAAAAAAAGAAAAAAAAACAGAAAAAAGCCCATTAAGATGTCCTCGCAATAGATGATCTTCAGAAGTCACCCGTTTTGCAGATCCGTAATTCGCATCTTGAAGAATTACCCCTAAGGTATTGGGACCTCCTCAAGCTTGTACCAAAGCTCGAGATAACACTAGTATGCCTCTTCACTGATATGACCCTCTATCTGATAGGTGAGGTTATCCTCAAAAGGTTTCTGCATTATTTTAAACCGCTAGAATAAATGTGTGGTATATTAGGACGTATAATAGTCTTGACCATTTATGACTACACAAGGATAACCGTACATCTCGTGTATCATAATGGAAATTCGATACCATGGAAGGATATATTAGATAGGATAATTGTTAGGTACGAATAATATGGGTTTGGCCTACGACAAACACTTGATCTATGTAGAGAGAGGTCGTCTACCCCCAGATGTAGAGATAGGTAAAATATTCAGCTTTTCTAACAATGATATAAAGTGTTGAGTTAAAGTCTTTGATTAATTTTAAGTGTATCAATAAGACTGAATATTATTATTGATTTTGTGTAGGGTTAAAGTGAAGAAAACCGGAAAGGGAATCCATCTAGTAGTTGATCAAATTCGATATTTAATCAACTTCAGTTTCTGTAGAAGCGCGTCCGGTTTTTCCACTCGGCTTCGGTCTATACAGAAGCGCGTCCGGTTTTTCTATTCAGCTTCGGTTTTGCAGAACTACGCTCGGTTTCTGTCCGGTAGTTGATCAAATTCAGTATTTGATCAACTTCAGTATTTGATCAACTTCGGTATTTTGAAGAAGCGTGTCTGGTAGTTTATCTAAATTGGTTCTTCGATAAGAGATTCCGGTTTTATGTCCAGTTCGGTATTTCAAAGAAGCGCGTCCGGTAGTTTTTCCAAATCGGTTTTTGGATAAGCGCTTTTGGTTTTATGTCCAGTTCGGTATTTCAAAGAAACGCGTCCCGTAGTTTATCTAAATTTGTTTTTAGATAAGCACTTCCGGTTTTATGTCTAGTTCGGTATTTTGAAGAAGTGCGTCTGGTAGTTTGTCCAAATCGGTTTGTCCAAAGCGCTTGTAGTTTTATATATCTTCGGTATTTTGAAGAGGCGCTTCCGGTACTTTTTAACCAGTTCGGTTTTAAATCAGCGCTTCCGGTATTTTAACTAGTTCAGTTTTATATCAGCGCTTACAGTATTTAACCTGTTCGATTTTATACAAGACTACCACATCAGCACGCACAATAAATAAGGAATAACGCCACATTTAATATTCAGATTCGACATTTTCATTAACTACCATGTATCATTATACAAACCTTCTAAGAAGCTCAACAGCCACACGTTATTCAAGTAGGGCTACGATACTCAAGTGCAGCTACAACACTCAAGTAGAGCCACGCTACATCAGCACGCGGAGATTTACAATACGACATCATTTAATAGCCCATCATTTAATGCAAAGAAGCTGAGTTAATCCTATAGAAGACTGCCACGTGCCAAGCTCATTAAAATATCATGTGATGTACGTTCCCAGTACACCACAATCCTTTTACAGAAGCGCACTACCGTCATCCAGTACATCCACACTCTAACTGATATTCTCTAATGTACTACCCTAACACGCATCCAACCGAAATAGAACAGGTGTCCTCTAAATCAAATTTGTCCATTGAGAAGACATCTATTTAAGAAGAAGTTCGAGAACAATTTGCAACCTCAGTTTTTACGTTTTTTAAGATTCTTAAGAAATTTTACAAGTGCTCAAGATCTTAAAGTTTACAAGTGTGTTAGATCATTACATTGTATTACTTACTGTTCTTTCTAAGTGAAATTTTAGTAGTGTAAGTTAAGATAATTTGTTCTGTTCAATAGAGTGTTGTGTGCTAGGAGTTCGAAAATAAGTATTGTCTAAGTCCTGGTTGTCCGACTGGATTTGTGTAAGCATTGTACTCAAACCAAATCTTTTAATAAATATCCTTCTCAAGTTTGAGAAGAAAGGGTGACGCCGGAGAGTTTGCTCCGAACATCTATAAACAAACTCTGTGTCTTGTGTTCTTACTTTCCGAATCTTTCCACTCTTTAACTATCGCTTCAAGTCTAAACAAACAGTTCCTCACTTGACTTTGTTCAAGAGTTTGTGAAGACTTTTAAATAATATAAACATATATTAACTTCTAACAGAGTTAATATCGAACAAAGGTTTTTCACGGTTAATAATACTTGGTCAACCCCCCTGCTATTGTTGACTCCTTTCCTAACAAGTGGTATCAGAGTAAGGGTTTTCTATTTTCAAGCAATCAAATATCATCATGTCTCTCTTTAACAAGTCTCCATTGTTCAACAACGAAGAGTATGATGATTGGAATATTCGCATGCACGTGCATTTGGATTCCCAATATGGCGACATGTGGTACGTTATTACCAATGGTCCGGTAAAGATCTACAAGGCGAGCTCATCCACTACTGTTGATTATTGTGTTTCTCACCCCGTTGAGAAGCCCCGACATGAGTGGACAACTAAAGATAAAAGGAAGAACAACCTTGATAACCTGGCCAAGAATATCCTGTAAAAAACTCTTAACAAGAACATGTTTGGGAAGATCAAAACATATTCCACTACCAAGGACATATGGGAAAATATTATCCAACTTTATGAGGGCAATGAGCAAACAAGAGAGAACAAACTCATGCTATCTACTCATAAGTTTGATAGTATCAAGATGCGTCCCAGAGAAACGTTGGACGAATTTGACGAATGCTTCACTAGCATTATTGTTGAACTTTCCACTCTAGGAAAGTTCTATGGAAACAAAGAGATCATCGTCAAGGCATTGAAGGCTCTTCCTAGTGCTTGGGATATTAAGGTGACGGTGATGAGGGAGTCTAGAGACCTCCACAAAATGGAGTTGCACGACATGTTTGCTGATTTGAAAGCCCATGAGTTCGAGATGAACTCAAGGAATGAAGATGAGCCCTCATCCTCGACCGCGACTAAGGCATTGGTGTCCTCTATGGAGCCAATAGTTCCCTCACCCATGAAGTCGGCTGATCAGATCAGCGTAGATGCAATGACACTTCTTGTCAAGAAGTTTTGCAGATTTATGAAGAAGAATCAACCTAACCCACCTTTCAATAATAATAATAACTCTAATGATTACAAGGCTAACATCTAGGGGTGTTCAATATTTGGTCTGAACCGAATATCTGACCAAATTCGAATTCACCAAATTAGAATAAACCGAATTCGAATTTTATTTTCGGTTTTCGAATTGAATTTCAAACCAATTCGAATTCAAATACGGTTTTCAAATTGGTTTTCGAGTTTGGGTTTTAACTCGAAACCAAACCGAAAATCGAATTTATTTTTTATTATTTATTCTTCCAAACTTAGTTTAAGAAAAAGTTCAAAATAATCATATTAAAATCTTTTGAATTCAAGATTTAATAATAAAAGAAAAATAAAACAAAAACACTAGTGGTCTAGTGGTAAAATTGTAGATGCTCATGATACAGACCCGTGATCAATTTCCGGTTGGTGCAATTTATTTTGAGTTATGCTAGTTCAAAAAAAAAACAAATTCAGTTTGAATTCGAATTATTCGAAATTCGAACCAAATATCAAATTCGAATTCGGTTTGGTTTAATTAAAATTTATTCGAATACAGTTCAGTTTTCGAATTGGCTAAAAAAATAAAAATTCGAATAAACCGAACTGAGGAACTCGAATAACCCGAAAACCGAACCGATGAACACCCCTACTAACATCCATTGCTTTAACTTTGACACCTTGGGTCACTACAAGTCGGAATGTCGGAAGCCAAGGAGAGATGATAAGAAGCCAACTTATCAGAAATATAAGGAGTATTACAAATCATCCAACCATAAGAATAAATAGAAAGTAATGTTGACAGAGGAAAGTATAAGCAAGTGGGCTCAAAGTGAATCAGAGTCCAGTTTCTCAAGTGTTAGTGATGAGGAATAGATCAAGTGTTTCATGGCTAATGATGAAAGGGTATTTTTTTTGGAAAAACGACTTAGCGTCATTTCATTAAAAATTCCCAAAAACGGGAAAAACACCACGAGTTTAAGAGATCATTCTAGACAGGCCTAGAATGATTTTGAAGTCATAACATTCTAAATAAAAGCTAAAAAGCTAAAAACGTAAATGAATTATCTGATTACAATACTTTCAATTCTAGTGAGTTCAAAAAATGGTAAATTTCAGTTTCTACAGATATTCTAGTTCTGCTCCGTGCTTAGAAGTCTTCTCCACGTTCCCGCGAGGGCGCTACAATCTGATACAATATATTTCCATAACTCTTCATTCCCTTGCATTCCGTTCTTGCCATATACCCTTGCATTTCGTTCTTGCCAAATGTTATACACCACTACTCCAAAGCCACACTTGAACACGCTTGTTACAAATCTATTTCCCTTGGCTTTGAGTAATATCGTTTCTTTGATTTCATTCCATTCTCTCAGGAAACTGATCAGCTCCAGGCTTTTATAGAATCTTTCCTAAAGCTCCGAAGCAATACAACAGCTCCCGAATATGTGATCTATGGTTTCTTCTTTTCCTCTTCATAGAAGACAGCTCGCGTTTGGGATGCTCATATACTTGCTGATACGATCACGAGTGCTGAGTCTTTCCTAGAAGGCGAGCCATAGGATGAACTAGTGCTGAGGGATAATCTCCGTTGACCATACAAGAGGAGCCCATTCTACTTTCTACGCTTTTTCCTAGGTTACCTCCCATATTTTCTTTTATACCAGCTTCCCATTGTCCTTAGCTTTCCATTCATGAATATCCGGTCTGTCGTGTAGTTGTATGTTACTTATATGATCAAGTATCCTTTGTTCTTTGAAATGGTATTTGACTTTTCCTTTAAAGAGTTCACTCGAGAGGACCTGATCACTACACTCAATGACATGGTCATTGAGTACAAGAAATTTTCTATCCTCGTTTCAACTCAACCAGACAACATAACTGGTAAAACAAATGAACTATCCTTTGAGAACGAGAAGCTCAAGGAGACAACTCAAATGTTGACCAAAGAAAACGAAAGAGCCAATGACATGGTGTTATTCCTTATGTCTTTTTTCTTTCCTTCTTTCTTGATCATTCTTAGCTATCATGCAAATATGATTAGGTTATTTGTTTTCATAGTTGACTTTATAAACATTACATATCATCTTTACCCAAATGTTTCCCAAAGAAATATATCCCAAAAAGACATAAGGGTGACAAGAAAGAAGGAAAGAAAGAACAATGGCAAAGACAAGAGAGACGAGTCCGAGGAAATCAACTCCTATCGTCTTGTTTTAGTTGATTGATTATTAGTTTCATTCCTTATTCACTTTTGTACTATGATTTCATGTCCGTGTGCGTTTCTTAGGCCAACTATGGATTCCTTATGGCCATAGTGTGTTGACTTTGAGCAAACTGTTGTAAGCTCAATTTCAGCTCTTGTACTCCTTTTACCCTTTTCGGGTCTTTTTAATTAATGGAGTAAGCCATTTCTCAAAAAAAAAAGAACGATCAAAATCGACTTTGGCATAATAGACTTAACCACCTAAACTTTAAGACTGTTAACTCTATATGTTCTAAGGAATTAATTGTATGTATTTCTAAGTTGAAATTTCCTAAAGATAAAGTATGTTCTACTTGCCAGATGGGCAAACGGATCAAATCAACTTTTAAAAAAGGTAACATTCAGTCTGATAGGTGCTTAGAGCTTTTGCATATGGATCTCTTCGGTCCAATTAAGGTAACTAGATTAGGAGGCATGAGGTATACCTTAGTAATTATTGATGACTACTCTAGGTTTACTTGGGTTATTTTCTTAGCTTCTAAAGATCAAGCTACTCCTAACTTGATTAAAATGCTTAAAAGACTGCAAAATGAAAAATCGGTAAGCATAAATAAAATTAGAAGTGATAGGGGTACTGAGTTCACTAACAGGACTCTGTCTTCTTATCTTGAGGAGTCTGGTATTAAACACGAGTTGTATAGTTCCAGAACTCCACAGCAAAACGGCTTGGCTGAAAAGAAAAACAGAACCCTTAAGGAGGCGGCTAGGTCAATGATAACCGACTCCGGAGTGGTTCAAAAGCTTTGGGCAGATGCCATAAACACAACATGTCATACTCAAAATCATTTAATGATTAATAAGAGATTTAATAAGACGCCTTATGAAATTTACCATGGTAAAGCTCCTAATATTCTATATTTTAGGATTTTTGGTTGTAAGTGTTACATTCATAATAATAGCAAGAATTATTTGACCTCTTTTGATGCCAAATCCGATATTGGTATTATGTTAGCTTATTCTTCAGTCAGTAAAGTATATAGATTATTTAATAACCGAACTCTAACTGTTAAAGAATCATCCCATGTTGTGTTTGACGAGTCTGTCGAAAGTAACACTAGTATATCTATTGATTTGTCTGATAGAATCGAGACGTTACTCTTTAATCTGATAAAGAAGATGAAGTCCATGTCAACCGAAACATTGTTTATGACCGGACGACCGAGAATGTTGAAGCTTGACAAGACCAGACTGAATCTCAGCAGGTGGCTGAAAGTCTGGATAATGTTGAGCCAACCGATCGATCAGATTTTGATCAGCTAACCGGTCGGTCAGAAATTATGTTGGGACCAAACTTCAAATAGAATATAAATCATCCTCTTGAGCTCATTATAGGTAACTCCTCTGCACCATTTAGATCCATACATTAATTGTTAGATGAGTATGAAACTCTGCTTTCATCTCACAAATTAAGCCTAAGAAGGTTGACGAAGCATTGCTTGATCCAGATTGGATCCTTGCAATGCAAGAGGAGCTAAACCAACAAAGTATGACATTTGGTTCCAAGAGCAGCTACTCAATCTATTACTGGAACTAGATGGGTCTTTCGCAATAAACTTACTGAAAATGGTTTGGTTATGAGGAACAAGGCTAGATTAATGGCCCAAGGCTACAAACAGGAAGAAGGCATTGACTTTGAGGAATCTTTCTCTCTTGTTGCCAGACTTGAGGCCATTCGAATTTTTCTGACATTTGCTGCTTTTAAAAACTTCAAGGTTTTTCAAATGGACGTTTAAGAGTACCTTTCTTAGCAGAATAATTAACGAGGAGGTCTACGTTGAGCAACCTCCTGGTTTTAAAAATCCTACCTTGGTGAACCATGTTTTTAGATTAGATAACACATTGTATGGCCTTAAGTAGGCTCCTAGAGCCTGATATGATACACTTACCAAATTCTTATTTCGTCATAACTTCACCATAGGTTCCGTTGATAAGACATTGTTTAAATTTATCAAAGATTCTCACATTTTACTTGTTCAAATATATGTTGATGAAATTATTTTTGGGTCAACTAACCCTAAGTTATGTGAGAGGTTTTCCAAGATGATGACAGATAAATTAGAGATGAGCATGATGGGGGAGCTAAGTTTCTTCGTGGGTCTTCAAGTTCATCAACTTGAAGGAGACACTTTCATCAATCAAGTATAGTACACAAAGGAGCTGTTGAAGAATTTCGGCATGGAGAGTTGCTCAACCGCATCAACTCTCATGAGTTCATCAATCAGGCTTGACAAGGATGAAGATGGGCAGTTCGTTGACATAACTTCTTACCGAGGAATCATTGGATCTTTGCTCTACGTCACAACTAGCCGACTGGATATTCTATTTGCAATTAAAGTTTGCCGAAGATTTCAGGCTAACCCTAAACAATATCATTATGTTGATTCTAAGCGAATTTTGAATTATTTAAAGAGAACTCAAAATGTGGGACTGTGTTATCCGAAGGTTTCCAGATTCAATTTAATCAGTTATTCTGATACAGACTATGTAGGATGCAAAGTAAATCGGAAGAGCATCAGTGGAACCTGACAGTTCCTTGGTGATTGTCTTGTCTCCTGTATAGCAAGAAGTAGACTTCCATAGCAACCTCTACAGCTGAAGTAGAGTAACTTGCCGCGGGCAGTTCCTGTGTTCAATTATTGTGGGTTCAACAACAATTAAGGGACTTTGGGATCCAGGATGAGGAGTCTACAATCTTCTGTGACAATACCAACGCCATAGCCATAACTTATAATCTGGTGTTTCACTCGAAGACCAAACAAATAGACATCAGACACCACTTCATTCAAGATCATGTGGCGTAGAAGTATATCCGGCTGGAATATGTCTCAACCGAGCAATAAGTGGTTGATATCTTCACCAAGCCACTCTCCGAGACTAAGTTTTCCTACTTTAGAAATATTTTGGGTCTTGTAAACCTTAACTAAATTTTCTAAAACCACTCTATGCATAAATTTAGGGAGAATCTTTTTTCTATTAAAAATATTTTTATTGCATCTATTTTTATAAAAATACCATGCATGAATTTAGGAAGAAGTTTTCTCTACAAAACCGACTTTATAGCATTTGTTTTTATAAAACTCCATGCATGAATTAGGGAGAAGTTTTCTCCATAAAACCGATTTTATGGAATGCTTTTATAAAACATTTATTGCATAAATTTAGAGGGAAATGATTTAGTAAATCAACCACACAGAAATAACCGGATGGCTTTCTCTTTTTGTACCGATCAGATCATTCGACCGAAATTACTGTAGATCAAACCAAAACTGCTTAAGCATCTTAGAATTTAAGTTGGTCAGTTATTTACAATTTGAACAAAATACCGCTCGGTTAGTATTTTCTATAAGAGGAAGAAGTTTTTCCTCAAATAAATAACCAACTCCTTAAATACGGGATATGCGGACAACACATCCATTTCGGTATTTACATGATCATTTCGGTAGTTTCATCTTCGGATCAAAATGGGACAATTGTCTTATTTTGTCATTATATGTCCATGGACCTTTCCTCTAAAAATTGAATAAGTCATATTTCAAATAACTCGAGGACATGTGCCTCTCAATGTTAAAAATATGACTAATATATCTGATGGTCCTTTTTCGTCTGTTTCTCTTTATCTGATAGACTTTATGATAATTCTTAAATGATGTCTTCTCTATTAAATGATGACTTTTGGGGGACAAGCTTCTTTAAAATTAAATGACTATTTAATGTGAAATTTGTAGTTATGTGTTAGTCATATTCTATAAAGAGTAACTTACATATCTGAAGTGAGTCAATATCCTTTTAATGAATCTGAGTTCTTATCTCCTCTCGCTCTAGAAATCTCCTTGAGATTCCAAACTGCCTATACTCAAAAGTCGTCTTCTTCATTCGTGTTCTGAAATCAAGAAATGGCCTCTTTTGCTCGAAACAATCTGCAAATAAACTTCAAATATGTCTCTTGTGTGATGATTGAACAGATGGTCACAATGTTTGAATCCCTCGAAGCTTTAGGCTTGAAGAAATTCCTCGGGGATCCTCCATCATTTACGAACAAGATGTTAATGAATTCTTTGAGTCAGCAAGGATAATAGGCGATAGGATTATTCTGGCAACAATAAAAGCAAATGATGTCTCCTTCTCTAAACAAACCTTTTCTCTATTTTTCGAACTTCCATCGGAGGGGCTGTCAGAATTTCCTACCTCTCCAAACGATTCTATCCAAGATGAAGCTATTCTTCACAGATACCTCATTTCCTGTTGAAACTCATGGGAATAAGTCTTCCCTAAAACTGAGTTTTTTCTTCTCAACGACATCATTTCTAAATCTCTCTTGGCTAAGGAAGCCACTAATATCTACTCCAAAAAGATTTTTGAGATGATGGTGTCCATAACTAGGGGTATATCCATCAACTGGTCAAAACTTATCTTCGATAACTCGGTGAAGCCGATCTCCTGTCCAAGGAAGCCAACTAGGTACGTTGATCAGCTTATCATGCTGCTCACCTATTTCTAAGTTAATGTTGGACCCAGGGTCCGCATTAAGTTTTCCTATGTTTTGGACGATAAAGGAGTCTATGACTATGTCCTTAGAGTAGAAAGAGAGAATATCAAGAAAAGAAGGCTTCTAGGGCCCCAAAGGCATTATAATTTTAATCTTTCCGATGATGTCAAATGGGGAGATATTAAATGTCTTTAATTTCTGTCCTCTTTACTTCTAAACCTTTTGAATCTTTGTTGAAATATGTGTTGTTAAGCGGTTTTCTTTTATCAAATAAATTATCACTTCTATTCATTATTATGATACACTAAATAATTGTTACAAGATTATTATGATTAATGTAGTAAATAATAATAGGTTTCCTTGGGAATATATTTATTTTTAAAATGGCGCCTTCTTCTTTTCAATCATGACATCTGGGAAACACGATCCACTAACATGACGGTTTGCCTTCTTTGCATTTAATGCGGTTTGAACCATGTCTGTTCAATCCCTTAAAAAACAGTTTGCATGCCAAAAATCTTGCTTCACGTTATTCCTAAAATTTTACTAAACCCTAAATCTTCATTTGCTCTGCCTTCTCTCTAGAAAAATTTCTTCATCTTCTTCGGTTCTTCTATATTCTAACCATGGCTAAAGAAACTGCGTTTTCTAACAATGTGATATAGGTAGACTTTGAACCCATCTTCAACGCTGGGATACCGGAGATGGAGGCGGTTTTTCAATCTCTTGAGGTTTCCGGTCTTAGGAGGTTCCTAGGAGGTCCATTTATAAGCTAGGACGAGGAGGTTCGGGCATTCTTTGACTCGACAACGATCATCGGAGACTCTATGTCGGCGAAGGTGAATGGAACGAATATTATTCTTGTAGAATCCGCGTTTGTTGAGATTCTAAGGCTTCCGACGAAGGGTTTGAACTTTTCTAAGGAGATTCCTACAAATATTCTACTCGAGATGCAAACCTATTTCTCCAACCTTGATGCTCCCATCAGCTGTAACGGGAAGAAGCATCTGAAGTGTGAGTATCACATTCTATGCGATATCGCTGCCAAATCACTCCAAGGGAAGGGAGGAGCCTTCGACTCAATAACTCAGTCTAAGTTTGAGATGGTGTCTGCTGTTATAAGGGGTGTAGACGTAAACTGGGGATCCGTTCTTTTCAACATCCTTTGTGAAATGGTATCTATACACACCAAGAGAAGTCGAGGTTTTTCAGTCCAAATTGACTGGATCCTAAAGCATATGAGAGTGCTCATCGGTCTAGGTACCCCTCTTAATCCCAACAAGGTTGTGTTCTCCATCTCTGTCGCACGATATATCACCAGAACAAAGAAAGGCAAAGAGTCTAACTTTGAGGCCTCATGACAACAATCGGCCGGTGGTAAATCGGCAGAAGGTTCTGAACGTATCAACACCTCTAGCCGAGCAACATTTTCAAAAAGAACCAAGCCATCTGGAGTTGAATCGGTTGCGAGTTCAACCGGTAAAAACAAACCTGAAGAATGTGGCGAAATCATCTCATCCTGAAAGAAGACTCGGTTTGAGGTAAATATCCTTACTCCTCCGCTCTTTGTTGCCTCTTCTTTGCCGCTAATAAGTGTTCTAGCAGAATCAACTCAATAGCAGGTTGATGCGCCTATTGATATTCCGTTTGAGCCTATAGTTTTAGAGATTCAAACGGTAGTTACTGATGTTCCAACCAATATGATAGAACCTATTATTGATGATCAGTGGGATGTTCTTCCAACCAATCAGATAGAGGATGCAATAGCCGACCAACCTATTATTATTCCTATTTTTCAGCAAGAAGTTCTAACTATTGTTAAGATCTCCTCAACGGGTAAGGTTGTTGATAAGGTGACCGCGGTAGTCACTGGTAAGCAGTCCATTCGAATCCCTTCCACTCAGCAAGAGGTGTTGCCCTCTTCAGCTGCTATTGATGTGGAGGTGGAAGATGTCACAAATGTTGTGACTACGGGGAGTTCTTCAAAGCGCTTTTCCTCTTTTTCCTAGATGAGAAAAGCAAGAAAAATTGAGTTCAAGGAACCTGTAGAGGATCCAAATCCTGCTAGAGTTGTAGGGGCCGGGAAATGCATTGTTGAACTAACACCCGGCTCCCCTCTTGACGTCTCTCCGGAAGCTCAAACTTCTATAAATCTGATAATTGAAGAGGTTGAGGTTGCTTCTAATGTCAAAATCTATTTGTTTAACATGTGGCTCAACGCAAGGCTCTTCACCGACTTCAATGATGTGCTCCCAGACGTTGAAGAAGATGAAAAATGGTTTGAACTGCTGAAGTTGGAGAAGGCTATCTTCTCCTTGACCAAAACAAGAGATGTTTTTGAAGCCCTCAAGAGAAGAGAATTTGTGGAAGCTTATGCGAGAGGTCGTGCTCTCTTTCCTTTCTATACCAACTACCGAATGAACTTCAATCTGTTTGTTGATACTACTAAAACGTATGCGAATATGGTCAATCATCTAAGCGGGCTAATGGAGGAGTACTACTCTTCCACTCTTAAATACATGCATGGCACGGAATCCTCCAGCTCAGATGAGTCTCGGGATCCTACTCCTCGAACAGACTTAAACTATTATGATGAGGACGAGCCAATGGATTTCTTTGACGAAATGTCACCCCTTCAAGGCAAAGTTCGTTATATCTTCAAAGTCGAAAAGTACTTCGAGAAAGATGAGGAAATGTCGAAGCAATATCTTATCGAGTAGGAGAGGTCTTTTGTAGACCAATGTCGGTTTAAAATATTTCACTTTGGTGATCATTCGCATCCTTCTATTAAAGAGCAGCACCATGTTCCTAAGGCAGACATGGAGCGCTATCGGGAATCTATGCGGAAAGTAAAACCATTCTATGGTGAGAAGGTGTCTACAGATGTTACTCCTTCTACGTTTGAAGGAAGTGAGAAAGAAGTTGAAGATGTTGGATCTTCTCCTCTAGAAGAGCACGTAGCTAAGGAGAAAGAGACTGAAGTTCAAAATCCCAAGCAGCCAACTCCTGCTAACTCTCTTCTTGGTATGTTTGTCAACTCTAAATAGTTTTTGGGGTGTATTCGTAATCTAAACACTGAGATTCTTGGAGATGAAGTCAGTCCTCAAGCAATAATCTCTACACCTCATCCTACAGCTCCAACCCAGAACGTAGAACTAAAGTTATCCATTCAGGTTAGTTCACGTCTTGCACTTATTCGATCTATCCCTATTAGCTCACACCTCTCCACTCATTCTAATTATTAAGAGGAGTCTCCAAATAGTCATGGAGGCTCTGGCTCCGTGACGAGAAACTTTTCAATATTTCATCTCAAGGTTGGATCAGATAGAGAGCTCGTCTGCATCATCATTTGTTACGCATAATGAGCTAGTTGTGGCTCATAAATCAACAGATGGAAACGTTGTGAAGAATATGCAAGAGTTGATAATGATGAGAAAGCAACTAAACAGAATGGAATCCCTATTTAGCACGAACATCAATCTTCATGGCGACACCAAATATTTGATTGAAATTCTTGCTTCTCAAATGATGGAAATGACTAAATCTCTCAAGACTACTAAAGTGGAAGGAATTAAAGAAGTTGATGCAGTTGCACGGAGATTTCAAGATGAAGAGAATGCAGCTGCTGAGGCTGCCAAACAATTTGCTGACGATGATTCTAATAATATGACCTTACAAGAGATGGCGAGCCAGGAAAACTTTGCCCTCGTAGTTCTCGTTCAAGACGTAGGTCCAATCCTACTCCCTGAGGCAGTGGCTCTCGAGCTCAATGAGAAAGAGGATGTGGTCGTGACTATGGTGGTCGTGCTAGTGGAAACTTTATAACCAAATTGTTAGAGGATATCGAATATAGAACTACAAAGGAGGGATCCTAAACTCATTTAATTTCTGTATGTTTTTTTTAATTATGAAATCCTTGAACTGTTTTTGTTGAATCTCTTCTCTTAACTAATTGTATTTCTTGACATGGTTATTAAACAGGGAAAGATACATGTTTATGATATAATCAATTTCTGGTTTTGATCATTTTTAGAATAAATAATCAAAAATGGAGAAATTTCTAGACATATATCACTAGTTTTGATAATTTATTTTAAACAATCAAAGAGGAAGAAATTGTTATATTAAAGTTTCTAATTAACTTAGGATAATTAATCAAGGCTATAAAATTACCGGGTTTTGATAATTTAGTTTAAATAATCAAAAAGGAGAAAATTGTTAGATAAAATTAATATAGGACACTCACTATAATAATTCTACCGGGTTTTGATAATTTAGTTTAAATAATTAAAAAAGGAAGAAATTGTTAAGATAAAGTCTTTGATTAATTTTAAGTGTATCAATAAGACTGGATTGTATTATAAATTTTGTGTAGGCTCAAAGTGAAGAAAACCAGAAAGGGAATCCATCCGATAGTTGATCAAATTCGGTATTTGATCAATTTCGGTTTCTGAAGAAGCACATCCGGTTTTCTTATTCGGCTCTGGTATTTACAAAAGCGCGTCCTATTTTTCTATTCGGCTTCGGTTTTGCAGAAGCGCGCTCGGTTTCTTTCCGGTAGTTGATCAAATTCGGTATTTAATCAACTTCGGCATTTTAAAGAAGTGCATCTGGTAGTTTATCCAAATCGGTTCTTGGATAAGCGCTTCCGGTTTATGTCCAGTTCGGTATTTCAAAGAAGCGCGTCCGGTAGTTTGTCCAAATCGGTTTTTGGATAAGCGTTTCCGATTTTATGTCTAGTTCGGTATTTCGAAAAAGCGCGTCCAGTAGTTTATCCAAATCGGTTTTTAGATAAGCGCTTCGGTATTTTGCAGAAGCGCGTCTAGTAGTTTATCCAAATTGGTTTTTGGATAAACGCTTCTGGTTTTATCTATCTTCGGTATTTTGAAGAGTCGCTTCCGGTGCTTTTTAACCAGGTCGGTTTTAAATCAGCGTTTCTGGTATTTTAACCAATTCGGTTTTATATCAGCGCTTCCGGTATTTAACCTGTTCGGTTTTATATCAGCGCTTCCGGTATTTAACTTGTTCGATTTTATATAATACTGCCACATCTGCACACAAAGTAATGAACGGAATAACACCACGTTTAATATTCAGATTCAACCGTTGCATGTATCATTATACAAACCTTCTAAGAAGCTCAACAGTCACACGTTATTCAAGTAGGTCTACGATACTCAAGTGCGGCTACAACACTTAAGTAGAGCCACGCTACATTAGCACGCGGAGATCTACAACACGCCATCATTTAATAGCCCAACATTTATTGCAAAGTAGTTGAGCTAATCCTATAGAAGACTGGCATGTGCCAAGCTAATTAAAATCTCATGTGATGTACGTTTCCAGTACACCATGATCCTTTTATAGAATATTCGGCGCACTACCGGCATCCAGTACATCCACACTCTAACAGATATTCTCTAACGTACTACCTTGGCACGCATCCAACCGAAATATGAAAGGTGTCCTCTAAAGCAAATTTTTCCATTGAGAATACAACTATTTAAGAAGAAGTTGGAGGACAATTTGCAATCTCAGTTTTTATAGTTTTTGAAATTCTTAAGCAATTTTGTGAAATTATTCTCAAGCGCTCAAGATCTCAAAGTTTACAAGTGTGCCAGATTATTACTTTGTATTACTTACTATTCTTTTTGTGTGAGATTTCAGTAGTGTAAGTTGACAAAATTTATTCTGTTCAATAGAGTGTTTAGTGTTAGGAGTTCGGAAACAGATAGTGCCTAAGTCCTGGTTGTCCAACTGAGTTTGTGTAAGCGTTGTATTCAAACTAAATCTTCTAGTGAATATCCTTCTCAAGTTTGAGAAGAAGGGGTGGCGTAGGAGAATTTGCTCCAAACATCCATAAACAAACTTTGTGTCTTGTATTCTTTACTTTCCGAATCTTCCCACTCTTTAGCCGCTGCAAGTCTAAACAAACAGTTCCGCACTTGACTTTGTTCAAGAGTTTATGAAGACTTGTGAAGAATCGAAACATTAACTTCTAACAGAGTTAATATCGAACGAAGGTTTTTCGCAGTTAACAATACTTGGTCAACCCTCCTGCTATTGTTGACTCCTTTCCTAACATAAAGGACTAACGAAGATCCTCTTTATGATATTATAGAATGCTCTAAAGTCCTATAATTGAGTCCCGTCAAAGTTTCCGCTAGCACCACGATAGACACATCCCAGCCATGATCCTCCAAGAGCACCACCACCTCAACAATTTTATCTGATGGCATCCTTCCCTCAACAAGGCACAAGAGAAAATGAGCTAAGAGGACAGACATAGTTCTTCATTGCATGTCTCATTTGAGACAACCACAATATTGTCTTTAGAGTATTCGTGCCTATGATAAATATAGAACTCTCCATTTACGACTTCATGGTCAGAAAAGACGAAATGTCCGTATAAAAGATGATGCAACAATGTATCTCCTATGCTGGAGGAAGACTCATGACTCTAGTCGTGGGTATCATCAAATTAGCTCAAAATTCCTTAAGAGTAGGACATAAGTTTCTGTCTCCTGAATGTACAGGTATCTTGATCACAACGTTGCTGCATGTGATATAGGAAATGGAAATCAATTTCCATTCTTATCAAGGTAAGATATCTCCTAGCCTAAATATGGCATACGACTCTTAAGACTCAAAGAAATGAAGAGAATTATCATCTAGTAGCTGCATTTCCTAAACAACAAATGAAGAAAGACTCAAATAAATTTTCACATTTTGTTTTGAAAATTCAGATTTTTATACTTATGAGCATTTGTCATGTCTAAATAAAAAAAAATATGCCCTAATGATAAGTGCTTGTCTCTTAGTAAAATCAGTTTTGATAAAAAGTTAAGGTGTTACATTATTAACGATAACTTAGTACTTTAAGTTAACATGCAATAAAGGGAGACATGATCCCTTGAAAAATAATCCTAAACATCAAGAGTATAGTCGAGATCCCTAGCTAAATCGCGAGGACTAGGAAAGTAAGTAGGATCTAGAGAAATCTCGTCCTCCTTAGACTCCACCTCCCCTTCTGTATCTTCCTGGTGAAAAACATCTTCTGCATTTGATTCAGCATTGTTCTGGGCAAACGAACAAATAACATGATCAACTTCCTGATCTTCTTCTTCACCTATACTCATGCATGAAAATGCATATGCTGCACCTTGGAGATTGGTGCTAGGGCCAACTTCACTATGGCGATGAGTCCTTCTTGCTTCCTCAACTCTTTTTCAAGGCCTAGGAAGTGGAAATGCTTGGCAGTACACCATAGATCTGGGTATGCCTCAAACATAGAGGCTGTAAATGGGCTCTCCAATATAGGGAATAATCCCTCACATGGGATTTCCCGTTCTATACCGAACTATCGGTACAATTGGGTGGTATAGTACGGTGTGAATCTCTCAAGGCCCAACAACATGACGAACAAATGGCCATTCATGACACATATCATGGATTTGATGCGATATGAAGGAATCACAAATCGAATAGGGTGATAATCTTGAATATATTGCATGGAGACAACTACACAAAGTCTATCTTCCATTCTCTCAATATAAGAACAATAGAGAAAATCTGGTTTGGGGAACGGAAGACTGAGTTTATCTATCATCCACAAATAGAGGATAAGGGGAGAACCTCTTCGCGACATACAAGAAACATTTGACATGGGATGATTGAGACCTAGTATTGTCTCAACAAGGACCATACAATATAAATTGTATTGTTCGTACTCCAAGGACACCACCATCTCCAAAATATGAGATGATGGTCGATGAGACTCCGTAGGACTCATAATCAAGTGTGATAACAGGATGACTAATGCCTTGCGCCAAGAAAATACATCATTACCCACACTAGAATGGCGTTCAAATAAAACTTGCCATAATCGAATATTTAGATTCCTATTCAGAACAAGAGAACATGACTCACGATCATTAAACCCAAAGTGGTTTCAAAGAAGTTCTGTGGGTGAAACTGCTCTTTACACAATAGAAAGAAAAAGAATGCTCTACGAGTGAGGTCGCAAAAGATCGCAAAAGTCCTCTAGGGTAGAAGAAATACGACGATGCCCAATAATAATGGTGTGTGTATCAACACACCATCTACTCCTCATATGGGACATCCCACATACATTAACCTCAAATGACCAAAAGAATAACATGGTTAAGGCCATAATGATGGAAATGAGTCTTATTTGCCTTGTACAACTCGATATATATAGACAAGACTTCTAAACTGAGGAGCTCCATGTCTTACACATAAGAGTAGTAATGCTAAATTAGATTTTGTTATTTTAACAAATCAAATTTTCATGTTCACAAGCACTTACCCATTCTAATTAATGCATGCATGCAACAAGGATGTCATGTAATCATACAAGGTAATTTCTCAAGTAGTTTATATCAAACAATCTTTACAACCCTTGTTGTCACTCATGCAAACAATATCCTATAGTAGAAATAGATACTTCATTTCTAAATCTGATTTGACATTAAATAACACAGTTCATACAAACAGAGTTTGGCTATTACTTGTGTACGCAAAGAGTTCATACACGTAATAAAGCGATACGAGATAAAATGAAAATAATGTAAACTAGATATCTACCCTAATTGTCGGAGCATATCTCATAGTCCGCTATCATGAAGTCTTCGACTTCATTTTCAAAATTGACGAAGAGCATAATCTCATCATCGTATGGCCTGAAGATACTCATGGAAATCTCCACACATTCGATTCATCTCTATAGTAGCCTGAATTGATCTGATATACTTCGCATGTTGTTGTACTCCTCACATAGAGTAAGATTTAGAGGTCCAATCATTTGAGAGATTGGACCCTCATACGGTGTGTCACGGGCTTAGTCTTTTCACTGACGATCTGTGCGACACTAGTTACGATCTTCTCAAGAACGATTAACTAGTCAGCCTTACTTGACGCAACACTCGACGTTTAATAGAATTGACACAAGAATTCTAGAGAGAGAGTAACTGTTAGGATCTATGTCGCGGCTGGGGAACCGGGGTCTGGCCGGTCAGCGCGTCTCACTCAAAGGTGGTGATTAATCCGGTTAAAGATTAATACCGGGGTTTCAATACTACACAAACTGTCACAAACCTTGAACCGAGTTCAAGCGCGAAAGTGGTTTGTTTTAGGTTGAAGCAGTACACACACGAGATAGGCAGAACCGGATTTGAATAAGATAGGTTTGGAGATTGTTGGGTCGATTTTGCAGCTTAGTAATTCGGTTTAGGTGATGTTGAATCGGTTGGAGCGGTATTAGTAGGTTAGTGCAGATCGGTTAGAATGTAAAGCCGGCGGAAAGTAAATAACAAGACAGGTTTTTATGGATGTTCGGAGATGAAACTCCTACGTCACCCCTTCCTCTCGAAACCGCGAGAAGGATATTCACTAAGGAATACACAAACACAATCCAATCGAGACTTATTTTCTGCTCGATAACACCCGTACAATTTTAACCGAAATTGTAATTACTCTTTCAAATAAACACTTAAGCTCTTTAGAGAGATAGAACACGATTTTTGACTTAGGCTGTAGAAAACTCTTAGAACTTGTAACCGCATTTATTCCTCTTCAGCTCCTTCTTTTATAGGTGAAATGTGCCAACGGTCACATTTCATTTCCTTGAATCTGATTGGTTGAGCAGAGGTTCAGTGATTCAGACCTGGCGGTCTAGTCTTCAGACGTGGCGGTCTAGTCTTCCAGTGTATAGGTCAAACCGGCTAGGTTTGTCTTTTACTCAATATGGCAACTGTCGGTTGGACAGTTTCCTGTACGTGGAAGATTGCGTTTCTAATTTATCCTGATATAGAAAGATCCTGTCGGACGATCTTCTGCAGCCTGCAGACTGTCCTCAGACTTGTATGAATATGGCAATACTAAGTCTGTTCCTTCGGTATCATTCTCAATAGATACTCGAAGTATCTGTTTGTACTGGTCGGTTGTTTATGTTAATCGGATGACTTCCGGTTTTTCCATAGCTTCTGATTGACCGACTGTTCAATGATTTTGGCCTTCTGATTTGACCGGTCTTATCTTCTTATTCGGTTGGATTGCTTGACCGATTGAGTGACTTGGCCGGTTGAGTACCTTGACCGGTTGAGTGATTTGACCGGTTTTATCTCTTGACCGGTTCCTGCACAGGAAATTTGTTTTTGTTAAGTTTTATTTAACCGATCTAATTTTATCTAACAGTAACTCTTACAAATAATAGTATTATATTACTCGAATACTTGGTGATTTACAATGTAATACCTCACAGGTATTTATAGGACTAATTCTAGCTATTACATTAATGACACACTAATTTAGGGCATTCTTTATAAGTGTCAATCAGTGATGCACTAATTTAGGGATTCCTTCTAATTGACAATTAGTGATGGACTAATCAAGGACATTCCTTTTAAGTATCAATTAGTGATGCGCTAATCAAGGACATGCCTTTCAACTCGCAATTAGTGATGCGTCAATCAAGCACCTGCCTTCCAGCTAGAATATTCCTTGCGTTGGGCTTAAGCGAGCTTAAGCCTCCTCCTCTTCTTGGTCCATGAATATTGGGTCGTGACATTCTCCTTAAGCCTCCTCTTCCTGGGCCAGGAAGATTGGGCTGTGACATTCTCCCACACTCAATCTGGCGACGTCCTCGTCGCTTCCTCCTTGTAGGCCTGGATGATGTCTCCACATAAGATAAAAGTTTTGAGCGACATGTTGACTTTCTAACCCGTTTCTTCTCTAAGAAAGGGCCTTCGTATTGCCTCACAAGCCCCTTATGAACTTTGGAAAATTGTCTCTCTTGATGGAAGAGAAGTTTTACTATCACTCGATTTCCTCCGAACTCCAAGTGTCTTCTCTTCTTGTCCTCCCATTTCTTCATTCTTTTGACGGTCTTGGCTATTTCGCACTTCTCTTTCTTAAATGGAAACTCCTCTGGTTGCCTCTTCAATTCCTCCAATTTGGGAGGTTTAATGCGATAAAGAAGCGCCGCCGATGGTTTACTACATTTGACTAATTCTTCTCTGTGATCCACCTCACTCTTATGGTGGAGTTTCTCTAATAATCCAGCGGGTATTACATTGTGACCTTTCTCTAGGACAGTTGTAACTTCTGGAGGTATCTTCTCTTTAGACGCAGTTTTCTCATCTTCTTTCACAGTGATAAAAGATGATAGGTAGGTCTTCTCCGCACCTTTTAAGAGTTGCATAGCAGATAGGTGTCTAGTTTCTCTCTTGCCTTCTCTTGTTAAAGGTATTGTGCGAGTATTACCTTTCTCTAGAATGTACATCATATTGGCAGAAGGGAGTATGATGGCATTTACCTTGTCTAGGAACTCTATGCCTAGAACCATTTTGTAGTCGTCCATGTCAATAATGGAGAAATCTAGAAGGCCAGTCCACTCTCCCAAGTTGATCTTTACATTACGAGCAACTCCATAAGTTGCACATGGTGCCGAGTTGACTGCTTTAAGCCACCCTTTCTCCTTAGTGTACCTGATCCCCAGTCTTCTTGCCTCCTTTATCTCTAGAAAATTATTGTTGGCTCCCGTATCCAACAAAGCTTTAACCATGTGGTTTCTTACTTTAGTTTCCACAAATAGTCGTCCTTTCTTCGTGGACTTTAGTTCATCAAACTTTGCTGTAACGACACTTATTAGGTTTAACGACCCCAAGCGAGCTTCATCGTGAAGGCGTTCTTGATCCTCCATCAATGCTGATAGTTTATTCTTCATAGGGCACTCTCTGGCTTTGTGCGGCCCTTCGCGAAAGAAACACTTTATCCGGGGTTTCTCTACATGTTTCTCGTCCCGATCTCCTTTACCATTGGATTTGGTAAACTTAATTGGGTCTTCATTGTTATGGATATGGTCTCCACCATTTTCCCCATTGTCATTCCTCTCATAGGTCGACTTTGGTTTCTCTTGCCTTCTCATTTCGACAAGAGATTCAGCCACGGCAATAGCGGAGCTTAGATCTTGGACACCACGCCGTTCCAACTCCAAATTCGCCCACATTTGTAGACCAACAGTGAAGGCGAACAAGGCTTCATCGTCTGAGTAGTTAGGGATCTCAAGGAGAGTAGCGATGAACTCTTTGACATACTCCTTGATACTCCCTCTTTGTGAGAGCCGCCGCAACTTGACCCTTGCTTCTCGAATGGCGTTTTCATGATAGAATTGTCCTTTGAGTTCATCCTTGAATTCACCCCAGGTATTGATAGAACATGTACATCTTTCAATGTCGCTACTCCTTCGCCTCCACCACAGCATTGTAGTGTCTTCTAGGTATGTCGTGGCAGTATCTATCTTCCTCGCCTCTTCTACTAGGCCGAGTGCTTTGAAATACTGGTCTAGACTCCATAAGAAGTTGTCGATCTCTTTCGCATTCCTCTCGCCTAAATACGCTTTAGGCCTTGGAATGTCTATCCTTATCGGATTGTAGACTCCTACAGGCGCGCGTCCGCACTCTTGCGCAACCGCCTTCTTGAGTAACGCCACATCCTCTTTGGTAGCTTGTAACTTAGAAGTCATTACCTCGAGTTTCTCAGTCAAGGTCCTAATCTCACCAAGGAGGGTCTACTCCACGATCTGAGCTTGCTCTTGACATTTGGACAATCCTTCGTTCAGGGCACCTTGCATTCCTCCTCGGAGCTCGTCTCTCTCCTTCTCAAGCTCGGCAATGCGTTCCTCTAGGTCCCCGTCATTATCTTGTCTGTACGCCACGGTGAGTTCTACCTTCTCCAACCTGGCGATAATGTTAACGATAGCGTCTCTTGATCTTTCTCTTTCTTTGGTAGCTTTGGTTCCTCCCGCCCGAACTTTGCGAGAGTTCCTACCATCTTCTCCTGTCCCGTGAGGAAGATTCTCTACTTCGTCCACGACCTTTGAATTTTCTTTTGATCTCTTCGTCATTTCGATACCAATTGTCACGGGCTCAGTCTTTTCACTGACGATCCGTGCGACACTAGTTATGATCTTCTCAAGAACGAGTAACTAGTCAGCCTTACTCGACGCAACACTCGACGTTTAATAGAATTGACACAAGAATTCTAGAGAGAGTAACTCTTACAAAGAATAGTATTATATTACTCGAATACTTGGTGATTTACAATGTAATACCTCACGGGTATTTATAGGACTAATTCTAGCTATTACATTAATGACACACTAATTTAGGACATTCCTTATAAGTGTTAATCAGTGATGCACTAATTTAGGGATTCCTTCTAATTGCCAATCAGTGATGGACTAATCAAGAACATTCCTTTTAAGTATCAATTAGTGATGCGCTAATCAAGGACATGCCTTTCAACTCGCAATTAGTGATGCGTCAATCAAGCACCTGCCTTCCAGCTAGAATATTCCTTGCGTTGGGCTTAAGTGGGCTTAAGCCTCCTCCTTTTCTTGGACTAGGAATATTGGGTCGTGACATTCTCCTTAAGCCTCCTCTTCCTGGGCCAGGAAGATTGGGCTGTGACAGGTGTCATGGAACTCATACCGAACTGTCGAAACAGATTGATAGTATTATAATAGGTGTTATGTTCCTGACCAAGCAAAACAAGGAAAGGAAGATCTTCCATTTAATACTTGAAAATATTGAAAGGATACCAAGGCATAATATATCGTATTAGATGGTCATCCTCAATTGGATAAGTGAGATGGGTTTCTACTAACTTACTTTTCTATAGCCAGGAAAAAGAAAAGTAAGGAGTAGAGGGATAAGGAAAGAAACTGAGCTAGAGATATAGGGCTAGAGGGGATCCCCTATGTATACTCACATTGGTATAACATAGGATTTCGTTGAGTTCTATCATGGTTTTAGCAAGTACTAATCTAGCCAATTCATGCGGTCCTTCCTCCATGGACAGAGTGATTTCGACAAGTCGAGCCGACGGTCACATGTCCTTAAGGGGACAAAGAAGAAGATGAGAGAGAAGAACTACAAAATATATTTGACTCACTATATCCCGACGTCTGATGCTACGGGAACATAAAGAGAACCCATTCCACTCGGTGTGATCAATGGCCCCCCTTTTGATCAATTTATAAGAAATAACCCTCGTATGGTCAAACTGATCCCGTTGTAGGTGATCTCGTGGTTCCACCTCTGACGGCGACGATACATGCAAAAGACAAGTAGTTTGCACCATGAGAATGGCCTAAAAATACTCGATCATAAGGCATATATGACGATCTCTTATGACGAAAGATTGTGCTTCTGAATTCCACTCATTCTGCATATGCATCAAGAGTCCTTCATCTAATGGTGTCTGGCTAAGAGACAAAATCTCATTAGCCCTGAAATGCGCAAAGTCCTTCTTGCGACCAAAGAAGTAATCTATATATTGATTGAGATGTTCTTAAGGAAGAGAAGACATTTTCATACAAAACAAAATGATCTAATAAGTTTTTATTTTTAGAAAATAACCTTGATTTTAATCCTAAGAGCGTCTATTTCTTCTAGCATGCAAACACGTAGATAGAAAAAAGCATGTTGGTTGGCTTACGACAAATGAGTTGTCACAATCAAGAAAAATGAGATGGGAACTTGGGTGAACAACAACGTCAACCACTATGAGATGTATCTGTTTTCCAAAAGATACATCATAGGGCTCACAAGCCCGATGATGTAGTTAGTATCTCTCTAGATACCGTTTAACTACACACAACAATATTTATGAGGTGTTTGAACATTTTCATGTGCAAACAATGTTTATCAAAATACTTTTGTTTGCATACCTCTTCAGTTAGAAGGTGATGAGCCCTGTCGACTTTTAATCCACATGCAAACAAAAAATCAATAAAATACAAATACAAGATTCACATTGTGTTCATGGGCTTTGTGCCTATAAGAAAAGATTCTTGTAAAAAGAGTTGTGTAACGTCTTTCTTTGATAGTGTAGTTTGGCAAACTACATGTTTTGAGCTAAGAATCTAGTTAGTCCCCAACTAAGTCACCAGTTTTCTGTACGCGTTTAATTCGCTCCACCCCACATCCCAAAAGAATGTTTTCTTTGTACACGAGATCTTTCACTCCCTTTTCATCTTAAGCGTCTACCAATTTTAAGAGTCCACCTAACGTCTTGTACTTTAGGGCATGAAGGATCTAATCCTAAGATTTATTTATCCATTCCAATGATCCATCTTTAAGAGTGTTTATGGAAGAAAGCTAAGGAACATGAACAAGGTGCACTAAAACAGAATGGAGGTTAAATATGATGTTCCAGATGTTGTGTTTCACTTTGTATCACCTTCAAAAAAAATTAGTCATTATATAGAATGAGTCAAAATAATGAAGAAAGAGAATGCAAAGTCAACCTATTTTGTGAAGGTGGTACAAAGTGAAACACAAAATCTGGAACAACATATTTGATACCAACAGAATTTGGGGAAGTTTTTTGGGGGGGCAGAAATATAATGTGGGTCAAAAATAGAATGATAAACAGAATGTAGAGAAAAAAAATCTGCATCCACTTCAGGATATGGGTCATATATTTTTTGAAACTTTCAAAGAAAAGGTAGAAACTCTTGGTTGTCCTTTCGAGTTCAAACTACCCTATTAAGTGGAGGAACAATATGTAAAATCACGGGAAAATGTAGCAGTCGGAAACTAGATTTGAAGGAACAGAGTACCATTTCTAGTCACCAAGAATGTTCTCCTTGAATAATGGCTCAAATCTAACTAAAACAGGATACATCCAATATCCATGATTTATATTTCATGAAATTCAAAGAAGGAACAAACTTGAAGAACATCTTGAATGAAGGCATACAGATGTAGGAAAAAATTATTTCAAACTTAAGAGATGGACAAAAGGTATGAACCTTTATAGTAAACTCAAACAATCAGCGCAAATATGGTTTCGAATGCGTAATATCCCATCCCATATGTACAACCTAGAATCATTGAGCCATTTTTCCAGCCTATTGGGGAGTCATCTCTATATGGATCCAACTACTGAAAAGGGCGAGCATACTACTTATTCTAGAATGTACGTCAAAATCCACCCGAGATCTGATCTTCCAAAACAATTGGCTGTAATGGATAGGAAAGGCATCTCCGCAGTTATGTGTGTTACTTACGAATGAAGATCGAATATGTCTATGAAACAGAAAGATGCACAAGAGAAAGGGAAGAAACAGAAAGAAGCACATGAGCAAAATGAAAAAGATCAAAGTTTGGAAAAAGCATGAACTAAGGAGTCAGGAATAGGTTTCTCAATTGAAGATGTGAACACTAATGTAGAGGTGAATGAAAGAAAATCAGAGGTGGAATTGGGTAAAAAATAAGGTAAGAAAAATGAGAACTCGAGTTAAAATAAATGAAACCGGATAGTTGAAAGGTAGGATGTAGAATCAGAAACTGAAAATGAAGAGGAGACAAGAAAGGTTTATCCTGAAACCCAGTAAAACACAGAAGAAGTTGAATCAAGAGAGACTATAAGTGAAGGTGATAATGACGAAATCGATGGGTCTGAGGGGAAAGGTAAACATAATTAAGAGGAGAAATATCTCATATCCCTTTATTCAAATAAAATAATTCAATTGCCAATCCAGAAGAAGAATGTAATGTGAAATATGAAGTTCCCAAAGCACCAGATTCTTGAAAACATGGTACCATATAGCCCAACAATTTGAAAGTAAGGGAAGAAAGTTAAAAAAGGGTAAAGGGAGCAAACCAAAGAAAGGTGTAGCAGATGGTAGAGGAAGTAGATTCTCTTCCACAAAGATTCGTAAATGAACTTAATGACATTGAACATTAGAGGATTTAATGACATTGTTAAAAGAAGGGAGGTGAAAAGAATGTTTGAAAGACATAGAATCACTATAATGAGAATACTGGAAACTAAGGTTAGACAAAGTCAGATAGAAAAGTTGCTCAAGGGTGTTTTGAAGAGGAATGGGTATTTACACATAATTTTGATGGGTCAAAGAGGAGAATTTGGGTAGGTTAGAACACTAAACTAGTTGAGGTTAAGAACGTTATTGAAAGCAAACAGGTTATTATGGTTGAGGTAAATAGTTTGATGACACGTGTGCAAATCTTCTTTGCTATGGTATATGGAAGCAACTCAGGTACCGAGAGAAAAATACTCTAGAACGAATTGAGAAAATGGATTGATGATGATGATCCATACGTTATAATGGGGGATTTCAACGTCATAAGATTCAGTAATGAAAGAGAGTCAGAAATATATATTTCTCAAGATATGGTGGAGTTTAATGAATGCATCAAGAATATAAACTGCATAGAGACTTCGTGTTCTAGAAATAAGTTATCCTATTCGGCAACAAGAGTGGAAGATAATATGTGAAAGAGGAGAATTTATTGAGGACTGATAAATGAAAAATGGGTTAGCTGTATCCAAGAAGTTAGATTTATGTACTGCATTCATTCATTTCAGATCACTACTCTCTGAAATTCTTTTGGGAAAAAGAAAAGATACAAAAAAAGGTCTTTCAAATTCTTTAATTTCTAGATGAAAGATGAATGTTTTAATGAGGTTTTACAGGAAACATGGAATATCAGAATCAACGGAACAAAAAGGTTCAAAGTTAGTAAGAAACTTAGACTCTTGAAAGAAAAGCGGAATATCTTTGATCGTAAGAGATATAGTAGAATTTCAACAAGAGTAGAGGAAACTAGAATGAAGCCGAAGGACATACAAAGTAAATCACTAAGAACTCAAAATCTTGTCAATAACAAAAAGAAAGAAAATGAGGCGTTGACAAGATTTAAAGATCTATGTGATAAAGAATAAAGCTCTGTAAAGCAAAAATCTAGAGAAAACTGGCTTTCATTAGGAGATAAAAATATTTCTTTCTTCTATAAGAAATTCTCTTAAAGAAACTTCAAGAACCAAGTGCTCAATCTTACTAATTACAATGGAGAAACAATACAAAACAAAAAGTAGTTCAAGATGAAGTTATCAACTACTACAAGGGGCTAATTGGTACTGAACTGGATACTGCAGGGTCAGAAGATAACATCATATTGCTTCAACAAATTGTTCAAAGGAAAGTTAGCTAAAAAAAATTGCATCCAATTGATATGAAAAGTGAGTTATAAAGGAGTGAAAATGGTGTTATTTTCAATGAAATGAGACAAAAGTCTAGGATCTGATGGTTTCAATGTGAGCTTCTTCAAAGAAAACTGGGACATTGTTGAAAAAGATGTCTGTGATGGTGTTTTGGAATTCTTCCAGAATCAAAAAATGTTGAAGTAGTGGAATGTGACAGTGTTGAATTTGATTCTCAATAATTCAATTTCAGAAAAATTTTAGGACTTTCGTCCTATTTCATGCTACAACGTTATATACAAAATTATTTCCAAAATTATTTCACAATGTTTTAAATTAGTTATTGATAAACTTATAAGATTAAGGCAATCAGCATTTATTCATAAATGTTATATTTTCCATAACATCATACTTATGCATAATTTATTAATAAGATGTGGTAGGAAATCCATATCATTGCGTGTGGCTTTCAAAATCGATATTAAAAAATCTATTGACTCGATCAAATGGGACTCCATCCATAAATTCCTTTTAGCGGTATGACTTGCAATCGTTTTCATTGAATGTATTATGCAATGCGTTTCTACCCCTCACTTTGTGGTAAGTATGAAAGACAATCATGGAGGCTTCTAAGGGTGAAAGGGGAATTAGGTAAGGAGAGCCTCCATCTCCTTACCTATTTGTCATGATCATGGAAATTCTTGATTGCAATTTTAAAAAAAATCATGAGAAGTCATACTTTTAAATTTCACCCATATTGCAAGGAGGAAGCTATAACTCATATATGTTTCTCTAATGATCTATTTTTAGTGGCTCATGGGGATGTTGAATCTGTTAGTACAATGAAAGAAGCACTAACAATTTTTTCAATTATTATAGGTTTACACATCAATGAAGATAAAAGTCAAGCTTTCTATGGAGGGTGAAGGGGGAACTAAAGAAAGCATCTTCAACATCATGGGAATAAAAGAAGGTTCCCTACTAGTGAAATATCTCAGAGTTCTCCTGTCATCTAAACAACTCCAATGTTCACATTTCAGACCACTAATTGAAAATGTTAGAAACTTTGTCTTGGGATGGGCAACTAAGAAACTATCTTATGCAGGAAGAATAGAACTCGTGAAAAGAGTTATAATATGAATAATTGGCTACCGTGCGCATCAAATAGTCATCCCAAAAAACATTATGGATGAAATAAACAGAATCATGGGTGACTATATATGGGCTACACAAGGCAAAGGGGGAAAAAGTCAAATGGGAGAATATTTGTACTCCTAAAGAAGAAGGAGGTTTGGGAATAAAGAATTTTGTTTAATGGAACAAAGCACTCACTATACATCATTTATGGGTACTATAGAATAAAGCTAATTCTTTATGGATAAAATGGGTTCATACGAGATTTATGATATGAGAATCCAGGATCTGGACATGTGCAATCAAGGAACAAATGACATGATCACTAAAGAAAATTATAAGATCAAGGAAGGATGCTTACAAAATGATGCAAGAAAGAAATAGGAAATGTAAAGGTATTACTATTCTGGCATAATCCTTGGCTAGAAAGTAATCCCATAATACTCAAAGATGAATTTCAAGGATGCAGAATTAGAAGAAGTTGTATAAGATTCTCGGTTAGAGAAACTTATGAAGGAAAATATGAATAAATTCTAAGGAGAATTCTAAAAGGAGACATAATTCTGAATTTGATTAGTAATTTGCAGTTCAATGAAAGAAGTGACAATCTATCATGGGAAATCGAAAGAAATAGAAAGTTTGTTGATAGTTTTGCATGAGAAAGCTTTAGAATAAAGGAATAGGTGGTCGAGTGTAATAAAGTGGTCTGATCTACAAAGATAATCTCTCAACACCAATTCATCATTTGTCTGATTTACATGAAGAGATTGACGACGCGAGATAGAATTCAGAAATACATGAATATACCTGATGCTAAGTGTCTAGTTTGTGAAGGGAACGAGAAAACATAAATCATTTATTTGGGGAATGCTCATTCGTATCTATACTTTGGTCTAATTTTGCAAGGAATATGAACATCTCTAATTTCCCATGAACATATAATGAAATCCAAGAAATGATAATGATGAAGGAAAGAGGGACAACTTCTACGCAAATTTGTTTAAATGCTTCTATGGAGCACTAATCTACAATGTATGAAGGGAGAGAAATTTCAAAATTTATAGTACAATGTGAGATCAGTGGAGAATGTATGAGAAGATGTAGTTGCAGACGTCAATGCAATAATTCATGCTTGCTTAGAGAGAAATTTAGAAGAATAAAGAAATCTAGAACTTAAGCCAAATATGAAATATCTCTTATGGAATAGTCACCAGCAAAATCAGATTCATTACGCTTTAGGCATTTTTTGTTTGTTGTAATTCTCTTTGTTGTTTGTAATTCCAATTTATTGTTTATTTATTTGTTAAAACTAGAGTTTCTCTAGGTTTGATCTGAACTCTCCAACTATTCCCTCATTTTTTATTTTTTTTTTAATTAAATGACATTAAGCTTTAAAAAATAAAAATCATTTACTTCAAAATATTATCTAACTATATTAATAATACTACTGTCAATCAAAATATTATTTATTATTGTTTATTTTAATTATACTAGACGTGTTAAACTTATTTCATTTACATTTAGGATCGCAAAGAAGATGAGAGATATAGTTATTTAAATTATCTAAAAAAAATTATAAAAGTTTATAAATAATATAAAATTTGAGATCATTTTAAATCTTTTCAAAAAACTTAAAAAAGAAAATTAAATAAAAAAATCTCATTAGCAACTGTAACTAAAATAGCCAATAAATTAATTGACTGAATTCTAATATGAAAGTAAATATATAATAAATTAGAATCCAATTATAATTATAATTTTTATTTTTATTAAATAAGAATCATACTTCAAAACAAATTTAAACAAAAATTATCTTTCACATGTAAATATTTTGATTTAAAAAGTAAAACCAATTGTAGTATCCTAAAATATAATATTTTATTTTAAGAAACGCTTTTGAATGAAACGATCAACTAAACTATAATACTGTTTATTTGAGTTTCTAAAACAAAAATTTGTTTCATTTTATTGTAATAATAGCGCTTATAAGCCAAATACAATAATATTAACTTTAACAAATAAATGATAGTAAATAAATTAGCTCTTAATTATTAAACGTATCTAATAAATTTAAACTGAATTAAATTAGCTTAATTAAATTTAATTTTTTTTTCAAATGATCCGAATGTAAATCACTTTGTTAAGAACATATGTCCACTCTACCTAGTTATAATTTAGATATTTTTTTAATTAATAAATTTTAGTTTTGTTCATTTAATTTTCAATAATCACATTCGTCCGTTATGGTTTCATAATGTTATTATTACTACACTTTTTGATATTCGTTCTGAATAGTTGGTAGAGTCGATCGAAAAGTTCGATAATTTATTAAGTAACATCAAACAATTCTTATCTTTTTAATAAATTGTGTACAACTCAATTCTGGACAAATTGTAAGCATTTTATTAGATAAAAAAATATATAAATTGATTTTTTTGATAAATCACTATAAATATAATTACAAGAAATTAGGAGTTTGTTAAGTATTTTGACAAGTCTTAAATAAAGAGCTAAATTAAGTAACACCTCATTTACTAAAAAATGATTTCACATATTAAAATTAAAAATAAATTATTAATAAATAATCACTTGAAAAATTAATATTATATTATAAAAATTGTAATATATACTAATTAAACAGTTATTTAAATTTACTTAGAAACATTAATTAATTATATTTTTGTAAACATTTTAAACTATATTAATAATATATATATACAAATTTATAAATATTTATAATCATTTTATTACAGAATAAATTAAAATATTAATATTAATATTAAATATTAATATTAATATTAAATATTATTTTTAAATATTTATTTATTATTTCAACATCTAAATAAATTAAGTTATTTTTTAAGAATAATATATTAAATAAAATATTTATATTTATTATAATGAAAATATATATATATATATATATATTAATATAATAAATATTAATAAATTTATTATTATAATGAAAATATTTTATTAATTTATTTAAATAAAATTAATATGAAAGTTTACTAAAAATTTAAAAACTTTATTATGTATTAAAAAAAAAAATTATAAGAATTTAAATAATATATCAAACTTAAATACTAATAAAATAAAATAATATTAATAATAGAAAATATAAATTATGTATTAATAATATTATATAATTTTGTTTTAATCGTTTTCTCAAAATAAAAATATTATATAATTTTATTTTTACTTTTATATTTATTAAAATATTTGTTTCTAATTATTTAATTATTTTTTTATTAAAAATAAATTATTATAATTAAAAACAAATAAATATTTATTTTTTTATTTAATTAGTAAAAAATTTGATTAATATTTTAGTTTCAATTATTTTATTTTTAAAAAATTATTATAAAACTTTAATATAAAAATGTTTTAAAAAGTTTATAAATATTTTAAAAATAAATTTTTAATATATTTATTAAAATATTAATTTTACATAATCAAAAAATAAATAATTTTTGTAACGTTTTTACACTTAATATTAATTCAATATTAATACTATTTTATTTTCAATTATTCATATATTTGTTTAAATAATTGTATATGATTTGAAACATGATAAATAAATAATATATAAAATGTGAATATTAATAAAATAAAATAAAAAGTTTAATATTAATAATACAAACATATAAATTATGTATTAAAAATATTTTTACTTCTGAAATATTTAATTTTTATGTATTTATTTAATAAAGAAAAACATAATTTCAAATTATTTAAATTTTGTAATAAATGTTTTTATTTTATTAAAAAAAATTATTTTACAAATTTAAAAAATAAATAAAAGTTTATATAGGTAATATTAATTAATATTAATATTATTTTATTTTATTTTCAATTATTTATATATATATATTTGAAACATGATAAAGTTATTATAGATAGAATAATAATAATAATATTTTGTATTTCATTTATTTTTAATTTATTTAATAAATAATTTATTTAATAAATAATTTATTTAATAAATAATTTATTTATTATAAATAGTTTTTATTAAATTGTTTATAAATATTTAATAAAAAATGATACTTATTTTATTATATTTATAAAGTTTAAATAAATTAAAAAATAAAATTACATTAAATAATATAAATAATATATTTTATTTTGTTATAATAGTTAATGAGATTTATATTATTCTTGATAACTAACTGTTATAATAGTATCATATATATTTATCAAATTTTGAATATGAAAAAATACATTTTATTTTAAATTTATTTATTATAATAATTATTATTATTTATTTATTTTTATTTTTTTTAAATAAATTATTTTAATTAATAAAAAATTTAAAAAAACTTTTTTTTGCTATTTATTTAGTAAGAAAAATTGTTTAATATTTTAATTTTAATTATTTTATTTTAAAAAAATATTATAACAATTTAATATAAAAATGATTTAAAAAGTTTATAAAAATTTAAAAATAATATTTTTTATATATTTAAAAATATTAATTTTACATAATCAATCAATAAATAAAGTTTAAAGTTTTATATAGTTAATTGTAATTCAATATTAATATTATTTTATTTTTAATTTTTTATAAAATTTGGTATAAGATTTGAAACATGATAATGTGATACAAGTTTTATATAGTTAATTGTAATTCAATATTAATATTATTTTATTTTTAATTTTTGTAAATTTTGGTATAAGATTTGAAACATTATAATGTGATACATAAAAAAAATTTTAAATATTAATAAAATAAATAGTTTCTATTAATAATACAAATATATAAATTATTTATTACAAACATTTTCACTTTATATTTATTATAAAATTTGTTTATAATTATTTAATTATTTTTTATTAAAAATAAAGTATTATAATTAATAAAAAATAATGAAAACTTTATTTTTATTTAATAATTTTTTTATTAATGTTTTATTTTCAATCATTTAATTTTTTTTAAATTTATTATTCAATTTTAATATAAAAATGTTTCTAAAGTTTATAAGGAATTGATTATTATATTTTAAAAAATATTAATTTTACATAATTAAAAAATAAATAAAATTTAAAAGTTTTATATAGTTAATATTAATATTATTTTCAAACTTTATATACATTTATTTTATAAATTTTGATATAAAACTTGAAACATATAAAATTTTTATAAAATAATAATAATAATTTTATTTTTTCATTAATAAACTAATTATTTATTATTATTTGGTTTAATTAGTTTTTATTAAATTGTTTATAAATATTTAATAAAAATATATATATTTATTTTATTTTATTTATAAATTTTAAATAAATTATATAATGAAATTATATTAAATAATGTAATTTTATTTTTTTTATAATAATTAATGAAAATTATAGCTTATTACATGTTGTAAGCATTCTCAATTTAATCTTCTCAAATAATATCATTCCAGCACACGAGTAATTCTAGATCGGTAATAAAAAAAACCATAAAATATCAAATAGTTTTCATAATTGCAATCTTATTTAATTCTATAAAAAACTATTTTTTTTAATTTATTTTTTTTATTAAAAAATTGATTATTTAACTATTAAAAAAATTGAAATATTTGTTTTTTGGTTTATTTAGTTTCAATTTTTATTTATTTAATATGAGGTAATAATAAAAAGTATATATTGTTTTATAATTTATTTAATAAATTATTTTTATATAATAATTATTTTTTATAAAAAAATATTCAATTGTTTATAAATATTTAAGACATATATATTTTATAAAATTTAAAAAAATATAAAATAAAATAAGATTATTAATCATATATTTTTATGTTTATAAAATTAATATATATATATATAGATGGAGAAGTATAAAATTAATATATCTCTATAAACTCAAAATAAAACATATATTCAAAAAAAAAAATTCAAAATTACTCCTTTATTTGTTTTGAATTACTCCATCTTCTTTCTTTCCAATCAAATAGTAAATGTTTTATTTTCATAAATTTTCAATTGATATAAAAATCTAAATATCATTAATTTCTTTATTTTGTCTACCAACACTCAATTATCATAGCTAAGTAATTTTTTAACTAAATAATTTTATTTTAGTAAATGGGTTGTTCCGAGAGTAAGATGCCCTAGCCCAAAGGCTTGTTGGGCTTACAAGGGCCGACCCCGACGAGAGCAAATGCAATTTTCATAGAATAGCCATCTATTGTGTCATTTTTGGGTCCAAATGTGTTTTTTTTTAATTCCTGAAATTTGAGAAAATTAATACCTTCAATCTACCCGAATGTGAAAATTGTTAACTTTGAGTTTAATATTGGTTTTTGCAATTTTAGGGAAAATGATTTGGGAATCAAAAGAAGAAAATAATATATAATTTTTTGGAAAAGTTAACCCGAGTCAACTTAAACGAGTCAAGGTCGTGTCAACGTGAGCCAATTCATAATCAACTATGCCAGAATCAACCAACTCGGTGTCATCACCCTCAATTCAACCATATATATGAAGAAACCTCCATTTGGGGCAAATGATTGATGAAGAAGACGATCTACACCTAAATTCTAAAAATCACCATGACCTCAATTCTATATGGATTTTGATGATTTAAGATGTTTTGGAAATCTAACAGAGTACCACACAAGACCTCTCAATCCGATTATTGAATGAAGTATTCGAATGAGACAGAGTTTCGAAATAAGGGAAGGTGTCCAAAATCAGACCAAATACAACATACTCTCAGTTAAAAGTTCATAAGTTGAGTTGTGATACCTCAAAATGAGATTTTTGTCCATGTGAGAATCACTAAGGCATGACCTATGTGCACAAGCCTAGATCCTGGACTGAATTGGCAATATATTACACATTAAAAATTCATATCTCATATTCTACTCAACATTTGGGGTGAGTGAACTAGCATTGAAAAGGTCTTGAAGTCATCTTTTATTTTACACTAAAAAACTCTTGTGGTCCAGTCTACAACCCACGCTAGGCCACCCATAAGCCAAAATGTACAACTCGGGGTCATTAACGTTCCATCGGAATATTCGTGGACTGATGGTGTGTCTTGTCCAAAACAGGAAATACGAAAGTTGTAGTCAGCGAACACACTTTTCCAACGCACCAGGCTCAACTTTTGACATGGCCTTTGTTTAGAGAATCGACAAAGTTTCTTTTGAACAAGATAACTGAAGACAAAACTATAAAGAGGATGAACTTTAGAAAATTTTAACTTGAGATACACTCAATGGTTTAAAATGATTCAAATTGGATAATACAACTTAAGAAGTTACCTACCCATCCCACTCGACCAAGACTTAGTTCAAGCCCGAGATGCGACCTAATTAACTTAGTGAGCCCGTAGTAGGTTTTCAGTAGTAAGTGAAACCTACATATACTATTGCTTTGGGGTATGAAAGGATTATTTCTTTATAAAGCTAGTGATGGTGGATCATTTGGTTAAAATCCAGTGAGAGAAACTACATTTGAGAGCTCCTACATAGTGAGAGTGAATCGAGAGAACTATTCCCAAATATTAGTTTGTCATCTTTAGCGAGGATGTCTAAAATCAATCATCAAAGCATTCTTCTCATTTGTTTCTTAGATATATCTTCTTCTTAAGGTAAGCCCTAAGTCCATTTGTAACCGCGTCACATTGAAGTTATGATAGTTAATTCTTTTCTTTAATCGTTAATTTATTTGAATTTAGGATTTGAATTGTTTTTATGGTTGATAGTGTAATTTATGAATTTAATCTGTATGATTGCTTGAATGCTTGGTTAAATCTTAGTTGGTAAAACCTAGGTTAGTGTTCATTGTGTTAGTCTAACTTCGAAATGTAACTAAGTTAGGTCTAGGCTCAATTCCATTGATGTTTGTCGAACGAACCTTTTTGTCTTCCATTAGAGGATAAATTGTGGACTCTGTCGTGATCTCCCTGTCAATCACGATATAAATCCCACAATAATAGTTTCGTAGAATAGATAGAGAAGAACAAAACGAATAAAAAAAACAGATTGAATAGAAGAATAAATTGATAAAAGAACAGATTGAATAAAAATTGGGAATCTAGGGTTAGGGTTAGAAAGAGAAAGTATAGCAATTAGAATACAAAAAATACAATGCCTTCTCCTTACAATTCTATCCTTATTTAAAGACTAACAAATTATAAAATAGCCCCTAAAATATATAACTACGTCTATTTTAACCCTAAAAAATTTTGGTAATAGAATCCTCATTGTTGTGAATATTAGATTCACAACATCCCCTTCCCCTTAAGAAATTCCTTGCCCTTTTCGAACGTGGATTCTGCATCGGAAACTGCTTACAAAATTTAGAAAAATGAGAACAAAAAAAGGTCCATTCTTCCCACGTGGCGTCCTCCCTCACAACATTTATCCACTAAACCAATACCTGAACAACCATTCTTCCCTTCTTTCTGATTATACGCCTTTCTAAAATTTCTTCTGGAACCAATAGTATATCACCATCCTCTGCCACTATGGGAAGCGATAAGCTGACCGTCTGCACCTCTTCCAATTTAGCCCTCAATAAAGACACATGAAAAACATAATGAATCTTACAGCCCTCTGGAAGTTTCAATTTATAGGCCACTTCACCAATTCTTTGTTCAACTAGAAAAGGTCCAAAATATTTTGCCGACAGCTTGATATTTTTACGAGCAGCAACTGAAGTTTGTCGATAAGGTTGTAGCTTTAAAAACACCCAATCGCCCACCTTAAACTCTCTTTCTTAACGTTTTCTATCAGCTTGTTGTTTCATACGATTCCGAGCTAATTCCAAATTCTCTTTCAGAATACAACACATCTATGTACGCTCTAGACCAAAGTCTTCAACAACACCAACCTTACACGATACCATTGGACCCATAGGTAGTGGTACTGGAGTAAATCCATAAGGAGCTTCAAAAGGGGACATTTTAATTGAAGAATGAAATGTAGAATTGTACCACCACTCTACGAGAGCTAGCCACCGTCTCCACAATTTTGGTTTTTGTCCACTCATACAGCGCAAATAAGATTCCAAACACTGATTGACTCTTTCAGTTTGACCATCAGTTTCAGGATGATAAGTTGTACTCAATAACGATTTCACCCCAATAACTCGCAACAATTCTTGCCAAAAATTACTAATAAAAATAACATCTCTGTTAGAGACAATGGACTCGGTCAACCCATAAAGTTTATAGACATTATCCAAAAATAAAGATGCAACTTGGGGTTTGGAAAATGCAGAGTCATGATTTTCTACTAGACTTTCGAACGATCAAGATGGGAGGTTGTGATATGCCATTGAATAGATTGATAAAAGAACATATTGAATAGAAGAACAAATTGAATAGAAAATTGGAGTCTAGGGTAAAGGTTACCAAGAACGACGGATCTGGTAATTAGAAAGAGAAAGTATAGCAATTAGCATACCAAAAATACAATGCCATCTACTTACAATTCTATCCTTATTTAAAGACTAACAAATTATAAAATAGCCTCTAAAATATATAACTACGTCTATTTCAACCCTCAACAATTTTGGTAATATAATCCTCATTGTTGTGAATATTAGATTCACAACAGACTCTCGATTTGAGTATCGCAACTATCCTCAAACTTTGGAGAAGGCACAAACCAAGACGTGACTTCTCGATGAAGTAATCCTCACGGTTGTCTGGTCCAAGGCTGTTGGGTCAAATTATTTTGACAAAGTATTGAAATAATTTAACCACTGATATTTTGATGATGAAATAATTTATGAGTTTTGATACAGGTGTATTGAGACGATATGTTATGTGACTTGGATCTAATGAGGATCATTAGACTGATTTTGGCCTTCATTGCATGGAATTAGACGTAAGTCTAATAGAATTAGACGTACAGTCTAACTCATCGGAGTTAGACGTATAGTCTAATAGATGTAAAGAATTAGACGGATAGTCTAATGAATACACGGAATTAGACGTACAGTCTAACTCATCGGAGTTAGACGTGTAGTCTAATAGATGTAAAGAATTAGACGGATAGTCTAATGAATACACGGAATTAGACGTAGGTCTAATAGAATTAGACGTACAGTCTAACTCATCGGAGTTAGACGTGTAGTCTAATATATTTGTAATTAGACGGATAGTCTAATTAATGAAAGTTAGACGTGAGTCTAACTCCTTCAGACAAGTCTGAGGTAGAACCGGAATTAGACGTGCCAGTCTAACTTAGTGGAGTTAGACGTGTCATTCTAATGGTTATTGAATAATTAGACGTGTGGTCTAATTAATGAAAGTTAGACGTGAGTCTAACTCCTTCAGACAAGTCTGAAGTAGAACCGGAATTAGACGTGCTAGTCTAATGGTTATTGAATAATTAGACGTGTGGTCTAATTAATGAAAGTTAGACGTGAGTCTAACTCCTTCAGACAAGTCTGAGGTACAACCGGAATTAGACGTGCCAGTCTAATGGTTATTGAATAATTATATGTGTGGTCTAATTAATGAAAGTTAGACGTGCGTCTAACTCCTTCAGACAAATCTGAGGTAGAACCGGAATTAGACGTGTCAGTCTAACTCAGTGGAGTTAGACGTGCCAGTCTAATGGTTATTGTAATTAGACGCGAGTCTAATTCTATTAGACCAGGCGGTCTAATAGACGTTTTTCTATTAGAAGGAGATGACCTATTTCATTAGACTGATTTTCACAATTTGTCTAACTGAAATACGTCTAATGCTCAGTTTAAGTAGTATGCTTGAATCTAGCATTTCTCCTACTCACATGCTATAGCTGCACCCTACTTTTGCTCCGCTTTCTAGTGAGGATTAGTACAGCAGTTATACGCATCCAATCAAGGAATGCCACGTATGAGAATTTTCCTCAAATTACTTGTTTTGCAGGTACATCTCTGATGGAATATTCGGCGCACTACTAGTTCTGTACGGCCACGATCCTTGTGCTCAGAACCTGCTGTGTACAATGGAGGCTTTCCAATGGAAGAATGCCACGTATCATTCTTGAAGATTCGACCGTTAGCTCCTACTTAGTATTTAACAAATCTCAAGGACAACGGACAATCTTCCTTAACAAGTCTCACGAACAAGCGAATACAATGAACAAGCAATCTGATTTTGCAGAGAGAGAAACTACTCAATCATCTTGCTTACTGAATTCAAACAGTTAAGCTTCTTTCTTATTGTACTGTGTATGAATCGAGAGAGAGAGCTAGAATCAAAGCACCTTTAGCTGAGTGATATTCTTCATCTTGTAATTGAAGAGAAAGTGTTCTGTTCAATAGTGAGCGAAGTGTGTGTGTAAACTGTATTTGATTCTAATCATCTTATAGTGAATCCTTCCGGTGGTTGGAAGAAGGGGTGACGTAGGAGAGTTTCTCCGAACATCCATAAACAAACTGTTGTGTTCTTCTTTTCTGTCATCTTTTCATATTTCGTCTTGTGCTTCAAACCCAAGTAAACAATTCCACCTTGAATCTGTTTCAAGTGTTTACACAAGTTTGCGTAGAATAGAAAGCGAATTAAGTCCCTAACAGGATTTCTTTCAAACTGTTTTTCATAAGCCTTCATCTTTAGCCAGACCTCCGTCTCTATCGATAAAGCCGATCCTATCAAAGGCCACAACGAAGAAAAGAGTTTATGTTCATCTCTCTTCTCTTTATGATGATATGTGGAGCGTTGTCACAGAAGGTCCTATCAAGATTGATAAGGAGAAAGCTGACTGGACCGCTGATGAAAAGAGGCAGAATAACCTCAACAACATGGCTTTTGATGTTATGTACAGATCTCTCGATGACAGTATGTTCAACTATATCATCGAATGTGACACTGCCAAAGAGGTCTGGGATAGACTCACTCAACTGTGTGAGGGCAACGAGCAAACCAAAGAAAACAAGATCATGGTTGCTACTCAACAGTTCGACAACTTCAAAATGCGTCCTGGTGAAACAATGAACGATTTCGACACCATATTCAGCAAGATCGTCTCCTCTCTGACCATTCTAGGCAAGACATATAGCAACAGGGAGCTTGCTATCAAGTTCATGCGTGCTCTTCCAAGAGAATGGGACATAAAGACTATGGCGATGAGAGAATCCAAAGATCTTAACAAGATCTCTCTCTTTGATCTCTTCGCTGACCTGAAAGCCTATGAGTTCGAGCTGCACTGTAGGATGGAAGAAGATCAACCCACATCCGTTATCATTTCCAAGGCGCTGATGACTATTGAAGAGCCACCAACCGCTCCGGACGTGAAGATGGCAGCTCAGCAGCGATGCCATGTCTCTCTTTGTGAAGAAGTTTGGCGACTTCATGAAGAAGAGCAACTCTAACTCAAACTCTTCAAATTCTAATGATAATAGAAAATCTAAAGCTAATGTTACTTGTTTTTAACTGTGGTATTAAAGGTCATTATGCATCGGAATGCCGGAAGCCAAAGCGTGAAGATGCCAAGGATGATGGAAAAGAGCTGAAGGCTCTTATGGCTGGTGACGGAAAGAATAGAGGAAGCAGTCGTGGTTCGTACTTCTCATCCAGTGAAAGTGATGAAGAAGACGTGGCTTGCTTCATGGCCAGAGAAGATGAAGAAGGAACTCAGGAGACTGAGGTATTTGATTTTTCTTCCGAAAGGTTTTCAAGGGAACAACTGGTAGCTGCACTAGATGACATGGTCATCGAGTACAGGAAGCTAGCAGAATCTCTAAATGAAACTAAATCTTCATCAAATTTAAATAAACCAAATATGTCTAAAGAGGAAGAGTGAAATGATTTTGAAAAGAAGATTGAAGATATCTCATTTGAGAATGAGATACTCAAGGAACAGATTCAAACTCTTTCATCTGAAAACAAAAGGCTTAACTATGTTGTTAATGCACGGACAAGATCTAGTGATGCTGTAAAATATCAGATCAGCATGTTGAAACCTGCTAGATCTAGATCCGGTTTGGGATATAACAGCAATGATCCTAATCTTTCATGCAAAAAGTCAAAACCAAATGACAAACTTAAGCCAATAAGTTTTGTCAAAAAAAGTATGACTGACATTGAATCTGATCCTATTCATGAAGAAGTTGCTTTCAAAAATGAAATAGTTTATGTACCACCGACTATTAGCTGGCTTAAGAATAAGCTAGAAAAAGCTAATAAGTCTGGTAATTTAAAATCTGACTTTAAGTCAAGGAGTTTTAAAAGAAAATCTTCTTCAAAAGTCAAAGGATCAGTGGCTAGCAGGAAGTCATCTGCTAAGTCAAAATCTTATGCATTAATCACAACACAAAATGGGAAGTCCATCAGAATAACTCAAATATGGATTCCTAAGGGACTAATTGATCGATGACCCAATTAAGTGTGGGTACTAATGTTTGTAAATAGTTTATTTTGTAGGTGATGCAGGAGGATAGCAGGAAGGAAGCTAGAAGAGTACTCCTCTGAGTACATAGCTTGGAAGATCAACAATAGCACTTTCCACTCTAGAAGAATAAATGTTTTTATTTGTTAAAAATGTTTTTGGTCTTTAGACCACAAAAATTGTTTATTAAACTCTAAATGTCCATATTCATAATGAGAGGGAGAAATTACTTTGGAAGTAAAGATACTCTCTAGACGAATATCCTTAATCGGTCTAATTAGACAAGGGTGTCTAAAAGAAACAGTATGTACTTAGACGTATTTTTGCTCATAATCCATACATCTAAGTCTATATGTTGAGGTGTTATACCTACGTAATTAGACGGACACGTCTAATAGACGTTAGACGTTTTTACGTCATGAGCAAAAGGATGCTCACGTCTAATAAACACACGTCTAACACGTGGTGTTTATGCGGAATTAGACGTACACGTCTAATAAATATTAGACGGATTTTTATAAACACGGAATTAGACGTATGCGTCTAATAGACTCACCCGTCTAATAAACGTTGTGTAATATGGATTTGTGGAGTAAGAAAACCGTATAACTACGTGCCGATTAGACTGATCAAGGACAGTTGTCCCACGTTGAGAGCTATCTGCTTTTCCCGCTCAAAACATCAAACAGTCATCTCTTAATAACATGAAGATATGTGTCTATCAAGTTAGAGAAAATGACTGATATACCCTCATTTTTAATGATGATTTCTTGAAAAAGGACGTCTAACATTTATTAATGGGCGATACCCCTAGAATATACGGTTATTCTGTATCTCCCTTTTTCATCGATATAAGGACATTTCTGCATGAATTTGAAAGTTTCCAATCACTTGAAATCTCTAAGAACCCTAGCTTTCTTTGTAGTTCTCTCACTAAATTTCTCTGAAATCTCGTGTCGATTCATATTCTCTCAAAAATGGTGAAGAAAATCACTCTCGGTCACTGTACTTTGCAGGTGGACTTTCCATCGGTGTATTCTTTTGATCAACCGGAGGTGTTGAAGATATTCCAAACCCTAGAATATTCTGGGTTAAGGAAGTATTTGGGCGGACCGTTCATCTTCTACGAAGATGAAGTTCGCGAGTTCTTCAAAACGACAACTATGGTGGATGATTCCATCGTAGCAACCGTTAACGGAACGGAGATTTATTTCGACGAAGCAGTCTATGCGGAGTTCTTTGAACTTCCGACGGAGGGTCATATTTTCGACTCGGTTCTCTCTTCAGAAATCAGGGAGGAGATGAAGACAACTTTCTCTGCAGACGGTTCAAAAATCCATGTGAATGGATCCAATAAGGTATTCAAACCGCATTTCATTCTTCTGAACGACGTGGTGGCGAAGGCGCTTCAAGGGAAGGCTGGTTCCTTCCATCTCTATAGTCAAGACCATTTTAACTATATGTGTGCCATTTCGAAAGGGATCCAGGTAAACTGGGATCATATCCTCTTTCAGAACTTATGATATTCTATCTGTCAGATGAACAAGGAAAGCATAACCTATGCGGCTCAACTAAACCACTTGTTGAAGCATTTGGGGGTTCCTGTTGGTGAACCGACGCAAATCAACTCTCCAAGAGTATAACTGGTCTTACAGTGGCTAGTACTATGACGAGGTTGAAGAACAACATTGAGTCTGTATCTGGTGCTTCCAGCTTTCAGACCGGTGGAAAGCCTTCCACTCGATCAAAGCCCTCTACTTCTGTTCTGTCAACAGTGCAAAGAGAACCAAAACAGTGAACGAATCGGAGGCCAGTTCCTCCAGTATGAAAAGTCCAAATCAGAAGGACTCTGAATCTGTTGATTCAAGGTTGAAGCAATGTCCAGGCGTACTTGCTGCAACTCCAATGTCATCTCTATCCACTCCCTCAACCTATTTGAGGAAACCTTCGAGGTCTTGTGCCTCAAAGAAGAAGAAGACAAAGGCGCCCCGCGCGTCTAAATCTGCTAAGGTAAAGTCTTTCAAATCTTTGGTTGCTGTGCCAAAATTTAATGTTCCCGTAGTGGAACAAGCTGAGTCTATATTCTCTCCTTTGAGAGAATCTGCTGAAGGGCCTGTTGTTGAGTCAGCCGGTCCAAATGATGAAACTGTTGACATGGCTGAGTCTTCTATTATTCAATCTGATCGTGTAGCCGCCGGTGCTACAGAGTCATCACAACTAGAACAAGGTGTTGTTCTTACCCTTGTGGCTGGTGAACCCATTATTCCTGCTCCTAAAGATTCCTTGGTGGTCGGGAAAGTTGTTTGTAGAGAGCTTCCTACTGAGCTCTGTATGAAACCACAATCTGCTTTCGAACTGTTGCGTTCTAGAAGAGGAACAAGTGGAATTGTGATTGGTGAACCAAGACCCGCTCCAAAACCCGTAGAGGTTGTTGGAAAAGGAAAATGCATTGCAATTTAAGCTCCTGAGAAGGTATCTGAGGCTACAGGCATCATTGACCTTATTTTGGATCAAGTTAAAGTTCTTGCTGCTGAGAAATTGGAAATTTATGAGTCCTAGTCCATGGAGAGGTTGTCCTCTAAGTACAACGACTCTTTGTCAAATGCTGCCATAGTAAGAGAATGGAAGAAGAGGGTGGCAAACGAGAAGAAAGTCTTGAAATGGGCAAGAACTTCAGATGTTGGTGAGGCTCTGAAGAAAAGAGAACTGGTGGAAGCTTGCATTCTTGGAAAAGCTCTCTTTCCAATTTTTTAAGCCAGGAAAGCTAACTTCAATCCTGATGTAAAAGAAGCTGATGTTGAAGTAAAGGTATTGAAGAGGTTGAATGATACCCTGGAAAGCTATGTCTCTGCTGCTTCTAGACACATTCATGGCGCCGATTGCTCTGGCGCAGAACCTCTCAATGAAGAAGAAGCTATGGACATTCAAGATGCTGATAATGATGAGCTAGATGCCGCTCTCCTGATCGAATTCGGGAATCTTTCTACCGAAGAGAGACGCATTCTAGATCAACCGATTCAAGAACGTCCAAATGAAGAAGAAAATGTGAATGTTCAAGAGCCTGAACAAGCTCTTGAAATAAATGAAGAAGAAGTCATCATAGAAGACGTGACTGAGGAGGCTTTGAAAGCTCCTATTGAAGAAAACATGTTAATAACCTCTGTTGCGAGAACAGAGGATGTTCAAGAAAAATTGGTCGAGGACACTGAGCCAGAAACTGCAAGAACTGAGGGGGAACCCTCCAAAGAGAAAGACGATGAAGAAGAAAGTTCCTCATCTGAGGAGGAACAGGATCAGCAACCAACTTTTGTGAAGCCTCGTTTATTTCCCGATGGCGTTGTGGGAAGTGTTCATGAAAACATCAACATTCCCCGTCACTACTCTGGAAATCTGCTTGAAAGATTTGAGAGGGAAGAAAAAGAAATTGAAGAAGAAGAACGAGACAAAGCTGCTAAGAATACTGAAATGAACCAGCCGGAGCAATCCTTGCAGGTTCATACAAACTTTGAGACTATTTAAAGTATGGCAGCAAAATCTGAAGAAGTGTCATCTCATGAAGAATCATTTGTCGGAGGAAATAAAGTGCTATGATCTATGAGGTCTATGATTTCTTCGATCCATAAGACCATGTCTTAGACAATGAATTCAAGGGAAGAAGAAAGGGAGAACTTTCACAATATTTTCAAAGTCCTCACTGAACTCAATAACACCTTGAAGAAGAACACTTATGAGACCCATATCGCCAATGTAAATTTCTCAAAATTTGAAAAGCAGTTTGTCAATCGTCAAACCGAATTGTTTGATATTGACAGGCAAATCAACGATGAACGCCACAAGGAAACCTTGGAAGAATTTAGTATGGTGAAGAATCAGATGGTGAAAATCCAGGGTTGTATGAGTAGAAATGATAATGAACGCCAAGAATTTGCTGACTCCATTGCTAGAAGGTTTCGAGCAAAGGAGGATGCAAGGGTCAATGCTGAAGGTGCTCAACCTCGATCAGTTCAAGGTGAGTCAAGTAGAAGAATTGATGGTGTGTCAACCGGGACAAGATCCAGGCGAGCTCCATGTATTGATGACAATCCTAGGCCAACCAAGAGAGGTGGTGGTAGAAGCAGTGGTGAGCGTGGAGGTCGAAGTGGTGGTGGCCGGAGTAGGCTATCCAGTGTCGATCAAGGTGGACGTGCCAGTGGTGGTGAACGTGGTGGAAGATCAAATGCAGGCGGTCGTGGTGGTCGCGGATATCCTTCTTTCTTCAACATGCTTCTAGGGCAAGAGATGAGTCCAACCGATCCTCGAGTGAAAATGGAAGAACAATGATTTCTCTTCATTTAACTTATTTAACTCTTTTGAACAATTATCTTTGATGGTTTCTCGAATTCTGGTTTTTGGATGAATGATGTAAGTGAACAAGGTTTTCTGTTTGTTTATATGGTGAATCCATGCTTAGAAATCTATATGCAGGTCTGCAATTTCTTCATCAAAAAGGGGGAAATTGTTGGGTCAAATTATTTTGACTAAGTGTTGAAATAATTTAACCACTGATATTTTGATGATGAAATAATTTATGAGTTTTGATACAGGTGTATTGAGACGATATGTTATGAGACTTGGATCTAATGAGGATCATTAGACTGATTTTGGCCTTCATTGCATGGAATTAGACGTAAGTCTAATAGAATTAGACGTACAGTCTAACTCACCGGAGTTAGACGTATAGTCTAATAGATGTAAAGAATTAGACGAATAGTCTAATGAATACACGGAATTAGACGTACAGTCTAACTCATCGGAGTTAGACGTGTAGTCTAATAGATGTAAAGAATTAGATGGATAGTCTAATGAATACACGGAATTAGACGTAGGTCTAATAGAATTAGACGTACAGTCTAACTCATCGAAGTTAGACGTGTAGTCTAATATATTTGTAATTAGACGGATAGTCTAATTAATAAAAGTTAGACGTGAGTCTAACTCCTTCAGACAAGTCTGAGGTAGAACCGGAATTAGACGTGTCAGTCTAACTCAGTGGAGTTAGACGTGCCAGTCTAATGGTTATTGAATAATTAGATGTGTGGTCTAATTAATGAAAGTTAGACGTGAGTCTAACTCCTTCAGACAAGTCTGAGGTAGAACCGTAATTAGACGTGCTAGTCTAATGGTTATTGAATAATTAGACGTGTGGTCTAATTAATGAAAGTTAGACGTGAGTCTAACTCCTTCAGACAAGTCTGAGGTAGAACCGGAATTAGACGTTCCAGTCTAATGGTTATTGAATAATTAGACGTGTGGTCTAATTAATGAAAGTTAGACGTGCGTCTAACTCCTTCAGACAAATCTGAGGTAGAACCGGAATTAGACGTGTCAGTCTAACTTAGTGGAGTTAGACGTGCTAGTCTAATGGTTATTGTAATTAGACGTGAGTCTAATTCTATTAGACCAGGCAGTCTAATAGACGTTTTTCTATTAGAAGGAGATGACCTATTTCATTAGACTGATTTTCACAATCCGTCTAACTGAAATACGTCTAATGCTCAGTTTAAGCAGTATGCTTGAATTTAGCATTTCTCCTACCCACGTGCTATAGTTGCACCATACTTCTGCTCCACTTTCTAGTGAGGATTAGTACAGCAGCTATACGCATCCAATCAAGGAATGCCACGTAAGAGAATTTTCCTCAAATTACTTGTTTTGCAGGTACATCTCTGATGGAATATTCGGCGCACTACCAGTTCTGTACGGCCACGATCCTTGTGCTCAGAATCTGTTGTGTACAATGGAGGCTTTCCAATGGAAGAGTGCCACGTATCATTCTTGAAGATTCGACCGTTAGCTCTTGCTTAGTATTTAACAAATCTCAAGGACAACGGACAATCTGCCTTAACAAGTCTCACAAACAAGCGAATACAAAGAACAAGCAATCTGATTTTGTAGAGAGAGAAACTACTCAATCATCTTGCTTACTGAATTCAAACTGTGAAGCTTCTTTCTGATTGTACTGTGTATGAATCGAGAGAGAGAGCTAGAATCAAAGCACCTTTAGCTAAGTGATATTCTTCATCTTGTAATTGAATAGAAAGTGTTTTATTCACTAGTGAGCTAAGTGTGTGTGTAAACTGTATTTGATTCTAATCATCTTATAGTGAATCCTTCCGGTGGTTGGAGGAAGGGGTGACGTAGGAGAGTTTCTCCGAACATCCATAAACAAACTGTTGTGTTCTTCTTTTCTGTCATCTTTTCATATTTCGTCTTGTGCTTCAAACCCAATTAAACAATTCTGTCTTGAATCTGTTTCAAGTATTTACACAAGTTTGCGTAGAATAGAAAGCGAATTAAATCCCTAACAGGATTTCTTTCAAACTGTTTTTCATAAGCCTTCATCCTTAGTCAGACCCCCGTCTCTATCGATAAAGCCGATCATATCAAAGGCCACAACGAAGGAAGCTCTACGAACGAAACTAGTCGCCGTAAAAGTTTCATTCTACATATGAAGAACATAGACAAATGTGCGATTGGTTTTTGAAACAAGTATCCCTGCTCGACGATGACGAAGCACGACGCAATGGAGAAGGAGCTCGTGAAGCTATTCGATCCGAGGCTCTGTCAAGGACAAGTTTTTGCTTCACATGTTCTTCGTTAGAGTCCCCTACATCTAAGGAGATTATTGTGGAGGACTCACGAGCATGGAATTGTGTTACGACTTGTTTCGTAAAGTGTGTTTATGGGTTCTTGATTTCAAGAATCGAGTTCTTGATCTCTAGGACCGGGTGGGGAATTCTATAATCAAAGGGCAGCGGAAGGATTTTTGTAATAGAGAATTTGGGATGAGGGTATAGAAGAACCAAGGGTGAGAAGAGAAATACTATTGGTCTATACCAAACAGTCCAAAATAAATAATCAAAACATAATAGACAAATGGGGGATGTGAAGAAGTGAAGAACTTTCACAAGTAATTTCATATATTCATTATTCCATTCATGGGTCTTTGGGGAAGAAAGATCAGCCTTATATAATTGTTGTCTTGTCCAAGAATATTCGGTTACAACAACTACTAGAAAATAACAGAATTTAGTTTGAAAACAAAAAGGGAAAACAAAACAAAATATTAAAACAACAAACATAAATATAGCCCAAGTGTACACTAGGACCGATGGAGGGTGCTGGAATTATTCTAGGATCGATGCATTAATTTGGAGACTCTAACAAATTGCTTCTACAAAGAGCACATCGTAACGAAGAATAGATTCTCGAGGTCCTCTCGAACAAAACAACATGCAAGCAAGCTTGCTGCGCAAATCCTACACATCGGAAAGCATTGAGAGGCTCATGGGGTCAGAAAACTGAATTTTCTTTCCAAATATTCTAAACCACTATGTTTTACCCTGACTTCTTTGAGGCCCTACAATTCCATTAATAACCAATTTTGACTTCCATCATTGAAATTTAAACTTTTTAAAATTAAGTTAAACATTCTAGTCCCTAAAATTTTCGTGTCATTCAAATTGAGACACTATTCTCTTTCAACTTCTAATTTTAACCTCAAACTTCAATTTTCGAATTATTTTAATAATTTTGAAATTATTTCAGTCCTTAGACTTTCGATCACATCCAGATTAATCTCTATACATTGTTTAGGTTCAATTTTGGCTACAAATTTTTCCATTTCGAATATTTTTAATAATTCTGAAATTATTTCAGCCCCAAGACATTCCAATCACGTCCAGATTGACCCTTGAAATTATTTTATGTTCATTTTTTGCCAAAAACTTTCATTTTCGTATTATTTTAAATAATTTCAAAATGTTTTAGCCCCTAGACTATTTGTTTACGTTCAGATTGACCCTCAAACTTTATTTAGGTTCAATTTTGGTCTTCAAGTTTCAAATTTTAATATTTCAAAAATTCCTTATTGCTTGTTTGATTTCATTTAACACCAAACAACCTCTTTTCATATATTGGAGTCTCTAAATCATTTTAAAAAAATCTCAAAAAAATATAGGAGGGTCTTTCTTATAATAATAATAATATTTTCCATCATTTTTAAGACTTGTTTGAAAAAATTCCTATCTTTGAGAGCTCAAATCTTGAGTTTTACATTCCCAAAAATCAAGAAAAGAATTTATTTAGCAGGTTCATAAAAATATATTTAAACTCTATAATAACTTTCAGAAATTTTGGAGCACGTTTGAAAAACGCTATTCTTCGTAGTGTCAAAATTAGAGTTCTACAACTCCGAAAATTATGAACTCAATTGTAACATGTTTCTAAAATTATTCTTGACATTCCTAAAAATTTTAGAAAATTTCAACCACTCTTTAAAAAATGTCTAATTTTTGTAGTGTCATAAACGAGGCTCTAATACCCTGAAATTGTCAATGAGAATTTTTTATGCTCATGGACACTTTTTCTACAAGAATTCATAATCTGACCTCCAATCAAGTAATATGTGAATTTTTCATTTCACATTTGTATTCGTGGATCTTTATCTCAATATTGTCTAAATCTAATGGGCGCTTGAAGTCATCTCTAAGTAATAAATATGGCTTCCATTTTTATTTAATCGTAGTTTAGGATAATCACAAGAGTAAAAGAATTCTGAACTCTGAGGCATATGTAACAATCATTCTGTACATATTTATTTTATTCATCATAAATGTGGAATTATTTTTTCGACCCTCTTGGCGCTTATTTTCGGAATGATGGAAAGAAATGACGTTGAAAGGATCGGTGGCACCAATAGAGATAGGGGTCTAACTATTGATGACAACTTCTAGAAAACGGTTTGATAGAAATCCTGTTAGAGATTTATATCGCTCGCTATTCTTCACAAACTTTTGCAAACTCTTGATGCGATTCAAGTGCAGAAACGTTTGTTTGGGTTTGAAGCTAAGAACGAATGAAGGACAGAATGAAAAAGATACAGAAAGTTGTTTATGGATGTTCGGAGCAAAACTCTCCTACGTCACCCCTTCTTCCAACCACCGGAAGGTTCACTATACTTTTATTTGAATCAAATATAGTTTCAGTGCTAGCTAACTGTTGAATAAAACAGACTTTGTTCAACTTACAGAAGGTTTTAGAATATCACTCAGCTAGACATGGTTTTGATTTTATCTTTCTCTTGATGTACAAACACGGTGAGCAATTCATAAGTTCGATTGTAAGTCTGGACGATCGATAGTTCGTCTGTTATCCTTGAAGATCTTTAAATAGAGAACAGGTACCAACGGTCGAATCTTCTGCCTTGAAATGTGGCAAGCACCCATTGAAAAGCCTCCATAGTACACATGTACAATAGACCGTGTACAAAGATCGTGGTCGTACCAATCTGGTAGTGCGCCGAATATTCTTCTAGGATTATCCTGCAAGGAACAATTAGTGGAAAGAATATTTACTTACGTGAGATTCATTCATTGGGTGCAACTGGCTGTCGTATTGTTCTACACGGATTAGTGGAGCAGGAGTAGCGTACAGCTAGTTGATCGTGGGTAGACGGATGCTAACTTCAAGCAACTGCTGAAGCGAGGCATTAGACGTGCTCCATTAGACTGCCAAGTTTAATGAAGTTAGACGCCCCCGTCTAATAGCAGGATCCATTAAACCACCAAGTCTAATGGAGTTAGACGACACGTCTAACTACGTGTCCCTTCAGACTAATCTGAAGGAGTTAGACTCCTTGAGTCTAACTTTCATCTGTTAGACCGCACGTCTAACCACGTATCTGTTAGACTGCATCTTTAACCACGTACCCGTTAGACTACACGTCTAACCACGTATCCGTTAGACTGCACGTCTAACCACGTATTCGTTAGACTACACGACTAACCACGTATCCGTTAGACTACACGTCTAACCACGTATCCGTTAGACTGCACGTCTAACCACGTATCCGTTAGACTGCACGTCTAACCACGTATCCTTTAGACTGCACGTCTAACCACGTATCCGTTAGACTGCACGTCTAACCACGTATCCGTTAGACTGCACGTCTAACCACGTATCCGTTAGACTGCACGTCTAACCACGTATCCGTTAGACTGCACATCTAACCACGTATCCGTTAGACTGCACGTCTAACCACGTATCCGTTAGACTGCACGTCTAACCACGTATCCGTTAGATTGCACGTCTAACCACGTATCCGTTAGATTACACGTCTAACCACGTATCCGTTAGACTGCACATCTAACTAGCATCGCGTCTAATTAGCCTAATTTAAACGAAGTCTTACTTAGCATATTTTTGATGCACCTGCACAAAAACAATTAAACGGTTTAGCTTCATTCTATTTTAAGTTTTACACAAGTTCATCATCAAAATATCGTTAGTCAAAATAATTTGACCCAACACGGTTACTCTGCTCACATTCGCTCTTGCTATTTGATTGCTCAATCTCTCTCAAGCTCAAGTGCAAATTAACTACTCACGTTGTGAATACCCTATGTTTCTCTACTATTCTTTCTATGTGAAATTATAGTGTTATAAGTTGAACAGAGGTTGTTCTGTTCAATAGAGAGTTAGTTAGGAGTTCAGAATAGGCGGTCAATTAAGTCATGGGTTTCTGACTGGGTTGTGTAGGCGCTATACAAATCAAAGTCTTCTAGTGAATATCCTTCCTGTTGAGGAAGAAGGGGTGACAACGTATGAGTTTTATCTCCGAACATCCATAAAACTCCCCGTGTTCTTTACTTTCTGTTACTTGCATTCATCTGTCTGAAGCTTCAAATCCAACAAAGTGTTCCGCACTTGAACTTGTTCAAGAGTGTGTGAATATTTGTGAAGAATAGAAACATGTTTTAACCTCTAACAGAGTTAAAATCGAATCAAAGTTTGAAAGCGGTTAACTATAGCCAGACTCTGTCTCTATAGTTAACACCGATCCTAACACAAACTAACAATTTACCAACTACTAATACAATAAAACAAAAAAAATTATGAACAAATTTTATGAATGACTTTGTAGTTCAATCAAGTTAAACATAAAAAAAAACAAGTATATATTACCAAACACTTATCCATTTAAATCATTGAATACATTCATCTTTTTATCTAATATTATCTAATATTGATCAACTTAAACTCCACATTTTAACAAAATTGAGATTAGGTTATAGCCACAAAGAATTAATTAGAAACCTTAAAAATATTAATACTGGGAATCACAAATTTACCTAAAGGTAAAAACACAATTGTACATTAAACATGTGTTAAACAAGACTTATTAATTTTATAATACAAAATATGGTATTGATTTAAATGAATGATTTGTACTAGTTGCTAAAAATGTAACTCAAATTGTTAATAGTTTTAGAATCTAATAAAAATAACTTTTATACCAAATTAAAAAAAAAATGAATTTTTAAAGAAGATATAATATATATATATGAAAATTCTAGATAGTTTAGAATGTGAATCTAAAAACAAAGTTTGCAAACTAAAGAAAAATCTATAATTAAGCAAATGGCATTATGAAATATCTTCAAACTTGAATAAAATGGGATTCATGAAATCTGAAAATGATCACTTTCTATGCACTACTTTTCTATGCATTAGACATTCTGATAAATCTATAACTGCATTACTTATATTAATGATATATTAATAGTAGGAATAATATTGAGCAAATGTCAATGCTAATTATTTTATATCATTTCTACTATATTTAAACTACACTAGACCTTATTGTACATATATCTAAACTACAATAGACCTAATTGTATGTGTTGTGCAACAATTGTCTTAGTTAATGATTACACCTTCTTTGTGCCATTAGGACTACACATTGTGAAGTATATAAAATGTACTATTTTACTGAAATTTTTTATCCATTTGATAATTAGATCAAACTAGAAATTTATGCTGATTTTGATTGGGATCTTGTCCAAATATCTGTATATCACTTATATGCTATTGCATTAACCTTGGGAACTCCATATTTTTTTGAGAACTAAGAAACAATGTACAATATCTAGGTCTACACTAAAACTAAGACCGAATATAAAAGTTTAGCTAGCACAGTTTGTGAAATTCAATAAATCTCATATTTGTTTAAATATTTCTATATTTTATAAATGGTCCAATTAAATTATATTGTGACAATTAAGGTGTCATACATATTTCTTTCACAAAGAACAGAGCATCTTGATATTGATGGATATATATTATTAGAAACTTATATTTAGCCGGTTTATTAAACTAACTTATGTTAGTACAAGAATCAAATTGTATATACGTGATTATTTAATCTTTGAGCATCTCATGTCAAAATTGTTTCTTTAAAATTGTCCATCTTGAAGAAGATATTGAGATAAGTAATTGTCACTTTTTTTTTCTCTAATTCTACTAACAATCAATTCTATTTTATAGAGATCCAAATAGAGTAACATTCCAATTAATTATGTTTGATTATCTATTTAGATAGTTTTATAAAATATAGAAGCTGAATTTATTTTAGTTTTCAGCAATAAGTAAATACATTAATCGGCTAGTTAACCCAATCATATGAAATATACTGAATAAGTTGTTTCAAAAAAGCTCTGCTCTCGTTCTTCATCTGCGATTCTTGCAGATCTGATTGATCGATCAAATCCTCTCCACAGTCAACCTTTTATCATATCTGGTATTCAGTGTACCTAACTAATCAGAAACACATTTAGTGTAACTATTGTTATCCTTCCATGGGGAAATTTGATGAAATGACACTAAAGATCACCTTATTTGTTATAAATGTCTGCGCATAAAATTAAATGCGCTGTTGACATTTTTCTTTTTTTCCGGACGATTTTGCCCATGTCGCGAGACGTCCACAATCGTGAGACGCAACCGGCATTCGCGAGACGCAATTTTTTTTTACGCAAATTCGCGTTGACGCAACTGGAGGTTGAGTTTCTCAACGGAGCATTTTCGTCCAAAATAAAAAAAAAAGAAAAAGTTTCACCAACACTTATATAGCAAATAATGTGATCTTTAATGTCATTTCATGAAATTTCCCTCAATGGGAACAATAACAAAGAATATAAATAAATTATCTATTTCTAAAGCTTGAGAAATTATAAGAAAAATTAAACAATTAAATGGTGGAAGCTACCTTATTCTTTTTTTTTACTTCAAATGAGAAAATGATAAAGTGGATATTTGATTAGATAATTTAATTAATAAACAGTACATTAAATCCTTAACATTCATTCAATACACTCAAATATGGGAATGCTAATGTATATGTCAAATGTATTTAAATTTATATTTGAAAATATATATATTGAAATATAGTTTGAAAATTGATATTTCATTTGTAGATAGTTAATTATTAAATAAATAATACAGAGGTGAATATTCCTAGTCTCTTCCAACTTCTCAGTTTGTATGTTTGTGTAAATGAATAAATGTGTTTGTAGGTTATTTGCTTAATTTGTTATCTAATTTTTGCAACAAGTGGTGAATATTCTGATCTTCCTGAGATCCTGAGTTCAAGTCCGTTATCGGAGAAATTCTGCGTCAAACAAATGATTAGGGGTGTGTTTGCAGACAATATGTTACGTTATTTATTTATTTTTATTTTTTTAAATATAATAAATATGGGGACAAAAAGTCCTGGAGCATGTGGAAAGAGCTGGAATTTGCAATAATTAGAGAAATATAGCCCAATAGAATAGAAGTTGATCCGGTTCTTTTTTTTCCCAAATCTCATAGCTCCAAAGTTCCATGATCATGAAGCCCCGATTAAACGGCTAAGGAAGGGCCATGTTCCATGGAATTAATAACAGTCTGTCCTTTTCCTGCTCAACATAGACCCCCATATGCCGTGGACTGCTCCCTCCCTCTCGACTCCTCCGACTCGACTTTCCCAAAAGACAACAACGCTTTCAAAATGCACAACGCATCCAGCTGAATATGCATTCGTACGATACAGACAGATCAGGCGCTCATCACCACAAGCCTCTCGGAAATGCAATTCAATCACAATCCACATTTATGACTGAAATCGGGATCTCTGATATCTCCCTCCCCCTTCATAAAATGGGGATGTAACAGATCGACCTTTTTCGTTCTGGGGTGAGCAGATACGATGGGATCTAACAGTAGCAAGTCCAATGCTGCAGAGACATCTTCTTCTTTTTCTTCATCCTTGTCGTCTTCCTCCTCCGCAGTTCGGAAGACCCGATCTAAAGGAAGAAGAATCTTCCAGCCTTCTTGTCTTGTTCCATCTTCTGCTTCTCACGATAGCGACAACGACGAACAGGTTATACCTCTTTAGATATTATGCTCTTAGATCTTCTACCTTATGCGTATTTCTCTCCATATTTGAAATCATGAAAAATTGGTTGAACTCCTTCTGTTTCATAGATAACAACTAGTTTAATTATAAACTCTTTCTGTTCTACTAAACGTTTTTTTTGGTTTACTGAAAAACAACTAACATGCAGTGAGAAAATCAATGCAGACTGCAATGTTCAAACGAAATACAAGAATCTTAACGTATCATATATATATAGAAAGAGTTGGATTGATGGAGGGAGGGAAATAATGATGAATGGATCATCTGGTTATGATGAAAATTTGTATTTAGTTACAATCTTTGTCACAAATATGGATTCATTGAAAATTGCCAAAGTTAAACTTTCTGTTTTCTTTTAAATGATCATGATCCAGATTACATTGTGATTTTTAGTTTCATAATTATTTCTGGATCATGATTCATATAATCTTTTAGAGCATTGTGATTTTTTACCATTTTCTTTTTGTAGATTTTGACATACAGACTCGGATCAGAAAATGTGATAAACAATAGACTCCATGTCATATTTTTTTGTTGCATCTTCTAAGCTAAGCTATACCACCCACTCCCTAGATTGTCTTCTTCGAATTTGACCTTTTGGGAAGGCTTCTTAGATGTGGTTTCTTAATTGTATAGTAGCTTACATCCCATTTTATCATATTTATTTTCCAACAATCCATTGCTACAACTTCTTTTCAAACCATTTTTTCTCTTGAGAAAATCTTCTTTTCAAACTTCAATGTTGCCACAACCAGCTATTACTGCCAGGGGTGCTAATGAGATGCATACTTTCATAGCCTATTTAAAAACTGGTCTTTTATCAAAATCTTTGTTAATTTTCTCATTTGGTATAAGATATTTTCTAGATCATAATCTAGACTTTAGTGTGATTTTTGGCTTTAGTTGGTATAAAAATATTCTATGGATAATGATCTAGTTATATTGTAATTTTTGGCTTCAGTTGGTATATATATTATATTTATAATTGTTTTGGATCATTATCCAGATTATGTTTAGATTTTGCAAACATAACAAATGTAGATTTTTTTGGGATCATGATATGAAAAATGTATATCAAAGAACTCTATGTTAGCTCGGCTTGTTATATCTTTCTTATACCAGCCTGACTTCAAGCTCAATTTGACAAAATTTAGACAAGCCTAACTTCTTCAAAGCTCAGTTGTTAACATGTGCTTCCTTTCAGCTTGACTTACATTTCTAGGTATATACAGGTTCAAGGAGGGAAGATACAATAATGAAAATTTGTGTCGGGTTTGGGGTTGGGAAAGTTATTGTCCCAAAATAGAATCCTAATTATTTTTAGCGGCTTCGTTACAGCATATAATAGAAACAACCACATAATCTGGAATTATGACTGGTTATTCATATCTACATAATTTTCATTTATCTAGTATGTTGCATGTATTATGTTGCCTTTATCCTCATGGGTAAATTCACTCATGATTTTATTTTTTTCATTGAACAGGTTCACAACCATCAAAATAAAGAAAATGGCCGAGACTGTTCATGCACAAACCCGACTACTTTGTACACAGACCAAACAAAAGTTGAATTCAATGGGAAAACTAATGGAATTCAGCCACAAGATGACTTGACAAGTTTATCTTCCAATTCTGTGATTGATGAATGGGGCCAGTCAAGGTCATTAGATACTTCTACTAGAACTGGTAGTAGCTTCTCTCGAGCTTCCTCTTCTAGGTCCCGAAGCCCTTCAAGACATTTACTTTCACGCTTTAGCTTCTTACCAGGTAGTATAAGCTTCAGACTTAGCCGAACAGCAAGTATAGGTTCCTCAAGGGCATGTCCTGTATCTTCTTCTTCTTCCACTTTACCCGTTTCAAGCAAACAAGAAGAGTCCTGTCTACAACATGGCTCTTCCTGTGGTATGGATAACGAGAGTAAGGCTGCACGAGATGGTCAAGAATTTTCTATTCAAGATACAAGTAGTGAAGATTTGCATACCTCTAGAAACAACGAAATAGAATGCCTGGAGACAAGAAATGCTGTGAGGAGGAATGAATCATGGGAACCTGCAGCTGAACGTAATGTTCGGTTTAGTAGAACATTAAGTGTTGGAAGGCTTCGAGACAGAGTTATTCGTAGGTCAACTCCTTACTTGCCATTCTCTCCTTTGCAACCGGCACAGGATGCTATAGATGTAAATCATCCTGGTGTAGTAGCTGAAGAGTGGAGTGGAAGAACGGAAGTGTCATCTTCTGAGTCATTCATGGTTCCTGAAATTCCTGTTGATGAATCATTGTACAGAAATCGAGATAGGAGAGTGGATGGACCATACAGACGGGAGACAAGGTATCATGATTTATTGGAACATAGATCAAATTTCCTTGAAAGAAGAAGAAGAATTCGTTCACAGGTTTGTTTGCTGTCTCACTGAACGTTTATATATTCTTTGCTAGAAACAGCCTCTGAATACGTAAGAATTTAAACAACAAATCAAAACAATTTTCTTCACTTGTTTTTTTTGTGACCCAGGATTATTCCCGAGAGTGTCTAGCATGATGACCCCCTTTAATTTAGAGCATTCTTATTGAGAATCCAACCTGAGACCAAAGCCCTTGCCACTTGAGCTCTTGTTTATCCATTCTGCCAAGATTTTCATGCAAATGTGAATGATAAAAGTTTGCATGAGCTAGCTCATTTTCAGCCACATAAACCTACTGAACCTCTTTTGGAAACTGATATTTTGTCATAATCTCTATCCCAATCAAAGTAAAAAGTAGAAATGTTTTTTTTTTGGGTGTGAGAAGTGTGATTAAACTAGATGATATCTCATTTGGTATAAAATATTTCAGCTACTTTTTATATTGATTATTGGGTTGGAGGATAAAGAGTAATGACACGTGTGGCATTTCACCATATAATTATTTTTACTTAAGAACATTTAGAACAATAGGCCTAAAGGTGAACCAAAATTTTGGACTGTGATTACATTTTTTTTCTTCTGGATGAAGTGTTATGCCAAATGTAGAATTTATTGTATTTTTAGCAAGTTGCCAAAATGTGACACCAAAACAGGCATTATTTAACTGGATGAATTCATTTCTTTCATCTTCTATTCTACTCCACTATCTCATATTCATATCTATACTACACATGCTAGGTTCATGCACTTCAGCGTTTGGGAAGTCGTTTTGAGAACTTTTCTGGACATGAAAGGTCTTGCATATTATCTGGTCAAAATCGGATGGGTCGTTGTGGATGTCGAAATGGTGTTCGTGATCTTAATTCCAATGAAGATAGTAGTGCTAGGGCTAGCATATCAAGAATTGTCATGCTAGCTGAAGCTTTATTTGAGGTAAATCTTCATCCTTCAAAAGTTGTTCTTTCTTAATTGTGTCCTAGGGTTAAAACTAATGTCCTCATGACCTTTGCTAGGTTCTGGATGAAATTCACCAGCAATCAGTTGTTCTTTCTTCTCAGCCTTCTCTTTCTTCAATTGGATCAGTTCCAGCACCTGATGAAATTGTTGACTCTCTTCCTGTGAAATTATACAGTAAATTGCAAAAGCATCTGAACGAAGAAGCTGCTCAGTAAGTAATAATTTTCCTTTTAATTTGAGTCAAATCTATGAGAGTTAACTGCTTTCTCTGGTCCTAATATTTTATTTTGATTTGAGTCAAGCCTATGAAGGCAAAGTTAAAAATTTTGTTTTTGGTCCTAATAAGAATATTTATATCCCTGAAAGTTCATATCATTCTTCTAATTGCCAACTCAAGATACTAGTAGAATTTTGTGCATTGTAGTTATTGAGGATCAAATTTTGAATGTCTCTAACTAAGTTTAGTTTTCTAACGTATCTGGATACAAATTCAGATACAAAAACAAAAAAGAAAAGCATTTTCAAACGGGGCTACAATTTCTAAGAAGTGATTGTAAGTCTATTGTTGTTGATTTGTAATTTCATCTTAAATCTCCATGGTCTCGGATTAAAAACGTAGTAGACTTATAGCACAGGATAAAGATTAGGGCTTTGAAGGGCGCATCGAGGACACATAACCCGGAGATTAAGTATTTTTTTAAGAAGTGAGGAGAGGTGGGTGGGTCCTGTGCTAGCCTTCTCCGGAGAAAGAACCTCAGTGTTAAAAAAATAAAATAAACGCTTCATTTCCTTGCATTTTTGTTCTTTAAGTTCAATATCTCATTTGTCTAGAGTTCTTTGTTTTTCTGCATAAAGTAAAGAGCATAACTTCACCTATTATCTTATGTTCAATTGGATTGCCTGACCTTTTAAGTTATACAGATGCTACATATGCCTTGTTGAGTATGAGGAAGGAGACTCAATGAGAGTACTACCTTGCCACCATGAATTCCACACAACATGTATTGACAAATGGCTCAAGGAGATCCACAGGTATATATATATATACACACACATCTTTCTTTATTCTCTCTGTGCATTTCTTACCCTATAACCAACTTATTGATATTGCTTCCATTTCACTTCTTTTTCTCATTTTAACTGCTTTCACAACATACTTATAATTTAGATTTTTGATATTGAAAATTCGTGCATATGTAAAAATTAACAGTTTAGTCATACTGCAATAAGAATTTGATTCCAAACGAGACTGTAACTCTATTTGGAAACAGGTATATTGTCTCGATGTACGTCAAGATCACGGTTCTGTTGAAAATCGTCAAAGTTAAAATTTAAAGTGTTCTTCTTTCTTTTCGTTTGGTAAACGATTATTTTCTATAAATTATGATCCAAATTATAGTGTGATTTTTGTTACCTATTTTTTTTGAGATTTTTTCCTCTGTGGCAAAGGTAGATTTGTTTCTAATCATGAAAACAAAACAGATGTGTGCATTAAGGGGCCAATATATAAAGATATTTTCAGATTTTAAAGACAACCGGTGCATGTTGGAAATGTTTAATTGTTGGAGATGGTAACCATCAAGAACCAACTTGTGTGGTGGTTTTAGATTACATTAATTGGTTTTCAATCTCACATCGATGCAGGGTTTGTCCGCTTTGTCGTGGGGATATCTGCAGATCAGACTTGAGGCCTGTCGGGAATTAACTTACTCTATTTTCCCCCTGAGGTCAGCTAAAATGAAGCACTGTAGAAATTTTCTATAGTTGGAATAAACTGATGCTGGTTAAGTTGGTCCGAAAAAAGTTCATTTGCTGTTTAAAAGCTTGATTTGGATGTTGAGATTCCAACAACCCAAACACATAGAAGAGAGATACTGTAATATTTGTCACTTTGAGGATTTTATGAGGATGTTGTTCCTGGATCCTTTTTTAAAATACTTATTGTTTGCACAGAAACATTATCTTTGTAAGTGTTTTCTAAATCGGATTATTCATCAAATTGCAGGATTGTTGTGGTGACTATCAATAGCATGATATTGTTAGCATGTCTTGCATGGTTGCGTTTAGATCAAATCTGGGCTTTGATTTATATTAAGGAGGGGGGAAATCAAATCAAAGATAGCTGAGAGAGGATTCTTGAACCAAGAAAAATAATTTTTGTTGTCATATATGGGTATTTTGAAAAATAAAAGAAGAGTTGGTTGCCATTTAAATGCTTTATTTATTTATTTTTGGGTAAATTGTTGTTGTTGTATTAAAAAGGTTGTTGAGAAAAAGAAAAGAAAAAAAAGGGTCAAATTATTACATTTTGATGTATTTTGCAACAAAAATCTAATCAAAGATAGCTGAGAGAGGATTCTTGAACCAAGAAAAATAATTTTTTTAGTTGTAATTATGGGTATTTTGAAAAAAAAAAGAGGTGGTTCCGATTTAAATTTATTTATTTTGGGGTAAATTTTTTTTATTAGAAAGGTTGTTGAGAGAAAGAAAAGCAAAAGAAAGAATAGTCAAATTATGAAATTTGGATGTATTTTGCAACAAAAATCTAACATTGTCTAAACTTACAAAGATTTAAATTAAATTTTATTTTTAAACTAAAATAAAACATTATTTTATTCCGCACTTATCAATTACATTACTCGGTTCATAATTTAAAATATTCTTTATTTTAAATTATTATTTTTTATTTTATTTATATATATCAACTCTTTAAAACTTTTTTTTAATTAAAAATAATAATTATATCCAAAAAATCATTAATTATTATTTAATGAGTATATTGGAAAAATAAGTATATAAAAATAATGAAAAAAAAGTTTGACCAAAATTATGTATCACTTTTTGAATGCATTGAAAATTTGAAAGTTTTATTTTATATTAAATTTTAAATTCACTCAAAAATTGACATATTATTGTCTGTGAACTTTCTTATAAATATTTTTTCCCGCTCTCTATCATTTATTATATATATATATATATATTATTTAATAATTATTTTGACAAATAAATAAAATCAACATGAATTTCAGGTATACATATTATGTAACCATATTTTTGGCCAACAATAAAAACAACCAAAAAATTAAAATTTATTGGTTTGAAAATTTTGAAAATAATTTCAACCACTTGATTGTGTATTTCGATGTATAAATCAACCAAACTAAACCAATTACACTATTAAATAGAATTATAACAACATATACCTAACTAATCTATAATGTTTTTAATGGATTTCTTTTATTATCTTTAAAATATTATAGATCAATAAAATAATAGATTCTTTACAAAATTGTCAAATCCAATGCAAAACTCAACCAAAGGACTAAAAATAAAATTGTAAACAAATTAATGCGACTTAAACAAATTAATATGCAATATGTTGAAGGATATTATAGAGCCGCATCAGATAAATTCTCTTCAAATCTACTTATTACAACAAAAACAAAAAATCTTCAAATTAAATCTTGTGAAAATCAATAAAAAAATGTTTAAAATTAAATTGAAACAATAGAGACAGTGTAGAATTTAAAATGTAAAAACCTGATACATATCATTTTATTTTATTAGTCTATTTATAATAGTACAAAGTAAATAAAGTCTATGAACTTTCAGGTTATAACTCCTTATTAGTTAATTAACTGCTTTAATAACAATCTAATTTTATTATACAAACGGTCAATTAACTTCCTATTAACAATCTAAAAAGATTAACCACTGATACAAACTATTAATTAATTTGTTACTAATAATCTATTTACAATTAAGAATTCAACTTTATTCCTTCACTTAACTTGATTCTCAAATCTGAAATTATTGAACTTCAATTGCTTTGTAAATATATGTACATTTTGAATATTAGAAGCAATATAGGTTAGAGAAATAAAATATTATTTGTAATTGTTTTTACCAGGTGACAATCAATATCAATATGTTCCCTCATAAAACATTGAATTTTGTTTAATATGTATTAATGTCATGTTATTACAATAGAGAACAATTGGCAATTTAACCAGCAATTTGAAATCAGATAACATATTGTAAACCCATTGTAGTTCACATATTGTAATGACCCTTCAACCAAAAACCTAGAAACAATTTGTTGCCTCTTTGCTTTGTTTTCCAGATCTTGTTAATAAAAAAAATTCACTGTTCTACATGTCCATTTGCAAAAATGCATAGATTACCATTTCTTAAGTGTGAAGATTTTTGAATTAATACATGTAGAGAAGAGTCAATTTTAAGATTACTGTAAATGTTAACAATTGTTAATGATTTTTTTTATGCACATGAATTTTTTTTAATTGCTAATAAAATTTATGTGTATGATACACATCAGAGTTTTATATATTATGTTAAAAATCAATATTAACCTACTATTAAGATTATTATACTCGGCAATGTTATTGAATTTTGAATTCCTAGTTGTAAATAGATTATTAATAATAAATTAAATAATAGTTTGTTAGATTGTTATTAAATCAGTTAATTCTAAAGAGTTAAACTGCTAAGCAGTTATAAACCTGAAAGATGAGAGACTTTATTTATTTTATACAATTATAAATAGACTAATAAAAGAATATACTATACATCGAATTTTTACATTGTGAGTTTAAACATTAATTGTCAGAAAATTAAAACTTGTAGGTCTTTATTGTTTTTATACAATTAGGGTTTATTTAATTATTAATTGGCTTTGACCTATATGTGTAATTAATTTAGGGTTTCTAGGCTAATTACTCATATATAAAGAGTTGTTTGTAAATGTTGAATATACAAAACTTAAGATTCTCAAAACTTTTTCCTTTTTAACAAATATCTATTTTCAAGAGTTTCATATCTTCATAGCTGCTCTTAGAAAGATCCAATAGTCAAAGGCAACATTTGGTATTAGAGCTAGATTGAAGAACATGTCGTCGACAAGATCAACTAAAGATGTGGAGGCAATGAAGATTGGAAGAGAAGGGAACGTGACGCTCTCCTATCCATTACACACGAAGAGTAACTACTCGGTGTGGGCATTGAAGATACAGGGAAGCAAAAGAGGGGGGTCAACGTCTGCTAGAGGAACTCGATCGAAATCAAAGAGAAAAGTTTCCGGAGGTGGCGAAGACAGTTGTGCACCAGCAAAAAGAGGTCCAAATCGTGGAGGCGACATAGGTGGTGGCAGTGGAGGCCGAGTGATCACTCGATTCCATAACATCCTAACTAGCGAATCAATGCTTGAAAGCGACGCAGATCCAAGAGTGAAAAGGGAAGGACCCTAAATCTTTCTCTCTGTTTCTCGTACTTTAAACATATGCTTGAATACTTTGATGAACTACATTGATTTCAATTTTATTTGATAGATGTTTATTTATTTTTATCTAGGTTGCATAGTTTTAACATCATCAAAAAGGGGGAAATTGTAGGAAAAATTAAAAACAAAGTAAAGAAAAAAGTTAATTAAGTGAGAAGTAATTAACTTAGAAATAAACAAAAAACTATGAAACATTAAACAACTGAATTTTGATGATGTTTAAATAGAATAAAGCTAAGTTGTCTATTTGTTTTGTGCAGGTGCATAAGACTATCCTAATTAAGACATGGTCTAAGAAGGCTAAATAAACGGGATACATAGTTAGACGTGGTAGTCTAACTACTTTACACTTGGTCTAATGAAAAATGTACTTAGACGTGGTAGTTTAACTCCTTTAGACTTGGTCTAAAGGAAAACGTAGTTAGACGTGGTAGTCTAACTCCTTTAGACTTGGTCTAAAGGGAAAAGTAGTTAGACGTGGTAGTCTAACTCCTTTAGACTTGGTCTAAAGAGAAACATAGTTATACGTGGTAGTCTAACTCATTTAGACTTGGTCTAAAGGGAAACGTAGTTAGACGTGGCAGTCTAACTCCTTTAGACTTGGTCTAAAGTGATGCGTAATTAGACGAGGACGTCTAACTCCTTTAGACTTGGTCTAAAGGGATGCATAGTTAGACGATGACGTCTAACTCCTTTAGACTTGGTCTAAAGGGATGCATAGTTAGACGAGGACGTCTAACTCCTTTAGACTTGGTCTAAAGGGATGCGTAGTTAGACGAGGTCGTCTAACTTCTTTAGACTTGGTCTAAAAGGATGCGTAGTTAGACGAGGACGTCTAACTCCTTTATACTTGGTGTAAAGGGATGCGTAGTTAAACGAGGACGTCTAACTCCTTTAGACTTGGTCTAAAGGGATCCATAGTTAGACGAGGACGTCTAACTCCTTTAGACTTGGTCTAAAGGGATGCGTAGTTAGACGAGGATGTCTAACTCCTTTAGACTTGGTCTAAAGGGATGCATAGTTAGACGAGAACGTCTAACTCCTTTAGATTTGGTCTAAAGGGACGCATAGTTAGACGAGGACGTCTAACTCCTTTAGACTTGGTCTAACGGAGCATGTCTAATGCTTTGCTTTAGCAGCCGTTTGAAGAAAGCATACGTCTAACCACTATCATCTAACTGTCTTCTACTCCTGCTCCACTCACTTCTGTGCAGTATGACAAGCCAACTAATTGTATCAAATGAACGAACGCCACGTACGCAAATATCCTTCCAATTGCCTGTCTAGTACAAGACAACTTCAGAGGATATTCGGCGCACTACCAGTTTGGTACAACCACGATCTATTTGCTCAGAATTTGCTGCATTATGGTATTATGGGCGACCTTCCAACGGACACTTGCCACATGTCCACGAAGAAGATTCGACCATTGGTGTCCTTCTACTACAAATAAATGCTCAAGGACAACAGATGAATCACTTGTTCACAACCTTACCGAAGTTATTTACTTACTCACTCACTCACTCTTGCTCTTACTGATCTCTATCATCATTCAAGCTCAAGAGAGAAAATCAATTATTGTCTAGCTGTGAGAATATTGTAAGTGTAAAAGAGGTTGTTCTGTTAAACATAGAGTTAGATAGCTAAGTTGTATTTGATTCAAAGTATTTAGTGGATATCCTTCCGGTTGTGGAAGAAGGGGTGACGTAGGAGTTTTTATCTCCGAACATTCATGAAACTCCTGTGTTCTTTACTTTCTGCTATTTACCTTCCATTGGTTCAAAGCTTCAAATCAGACGAACACTTCCACACTTGATTCCGTTTCAAGAGTTCGAAGGATTTGTGAAGAATAGAAACAAATATTAATCCTTCACTGGATTATTATCGAATTGTTTATCATAAGTTGTTATCAATAGTCAGACCTTAGTCTCTATTGTTAGCACTGATCCTATCAACATGTATCAAAGCTTCGTTTTCTATTCTTAAGCTTCTAAAGAACTTGAATCATGACTAAAGATGCCAGTTCCTCCAAGATTCCTATGTTTTCGAAAGAAAACTACATCGTGTGGAAGAAGAGAGTTTGTGCTCATCTTGCTTCCTAAGATGATGACATGTGGAGTGTCGTCACAGAAGGTCCTATCAAGATAGAGAAAGACAAATCTAAGTGGACAAATGAAGACAAGAGGAAGAACAACCTCAACAACTTGGCCATGGATATCTTATACAGATATCTTGACGACAACATGTTTAACTACATCATATCATGCGAGTCTGCCAAAGAAGTTTGGGAAAGACTCACTCAACTTTGTGAAGGCAACGAGCAAACCAAAGTAAACAAGTTTTTGGTTGCCATCCAGCAGTTCGACAACTTTAAGATGCGTCCTAGAGAGACGATGTCTGAGATTGATGTAAGATTCAGCAAAATCGTCGCCACTCTCTCTATTTTGGGCAAGACCTACAGCAATAGAGAAATTGCTATAAAGGTCATGCGAGCTTTGCCCAGAGAGTGAGACATGAAGACTATGGCGATGAGGGAGTCCAAAGACCTCAATAAGATGGAGCTCTTTGACTTGCTTGCCGATCTGAAGGTCTATGAGTTCGAGTTGAACTCTAGGAATGAAGAGGAGAACCCCACATCCACATCACAACTAAGGGTTTGGTAACTGCCAAGGAGCCACAAGTTGCCACTAAAGTAAAGATGGCTGCCCAGCAGCTCAGCAGCGACGCGATGGCTCTCTTCGTGAAGAAATTCGGCAAATTTATGAAGAAGAGAAATTCTAACTCAAACTATTCAAACAATAACAATGATGATAAGACTAACTTTAAGGCTAACATGAAGTGTTTTAACTGTGGAAAACTAGGTCATTACAAATCGAAGTCCAGGAAACCAAAACGTGATGAGAAAAAGAAAGACATTGAGAAAGAGATGAAGGCTCTCATGGCGGTTGACAGCAAGGCTAAGTGGATCCAAAGAGACTTAGATGACTTATCATCTAGTGATAGTGATGATGAAGAGGTTGCTTGCTTCATGGCAAGAGAAGAGGAAGACTTTAAGGTATTTGATTTCTCTTCAGAAGAGTTTACACGAGATGACTTAGTTACTGCACTCAATGACATGGTCATGAAGTACATAAAGTTATCTGAATCTCAAAATGAAATAAGGTCAAAATCTGAAATCAATAAACCTATTTTATCTCAAACAACCGATTTAATTTTTTTTTAAAACAATATGGTCGAGATCTTATCTGAAAATGAGAAACTTAAAGAAAAGGTTCAAATAATGTTTTATGAAAACCAACGTTTAACTTATATTGTCAGTTCTTGGACAAGGTCTGTTAAGGCCTTCCGGATGCAAATCCAGTTTAGGATATGATAAAGCTATCCCAGATAAGTCTAGTGAAACGTTAAACTCAGCAACAAACATGTTTAAGCCAGTAAGTTTTGTCCAAGGGAGTTTAACTGATAATGGAAATGATCCAAGCTGTGAGGATCTAACCTTAAAGGATGAGATTATTTATGCTCCGCCAACTGTAAGCTAGTTGAAACCTAAAAAGGAAGCAGCCAGCAAGCCTGGCATATCAATACCTAACAAGAAGTCAAGGAGTTTTAAATAAAAACCATCCTCTAAAGTTAAGGGATCAATTGCTAGCAGGAAAACGTCTTCTAAGTCTAAATCATACGCATTAATCATAACACAAAATGGGAAGTCTATCAGAATAGCTCAAATATGGATTCCTAAGGGACTGATTGACCGAGGACCCAAGTAAATGTGGGTACCAAAAGCTGTAAATACATTTTTGTGTAGGTGATATGTTAGGATCGGGGACGCCCTTGGAGGACCGGGGTTGCCGGTTTTGGAAGGGTAGCCGCTTACAACACACAACACACAATTTGATGATAGTCCGGTTAAAGACTAAAACCGTTCTTAACACTGCGCAAACTGTCACAGACTCTTGAACCGGGTTAAAGGGTGGAAATGTCTGTTTCAGTCTGAAGCAACACACACGACTTGGATGAGGTTTATGAGGAATCAGTTTAAGGAGAATGTATATAGCGGTTTTGATTGCGGGAGTATGATTATATTTCGGTTAAAGTGTTTCGGTTTTAGTGTAAATAAGCAAGAAATGAGTAAAGAGACACGAGACAAGATTTTTTATGGATGTTCGGAGCAAACCCTCCTACGTCACCCCTTCCTCTCAGATTATGAGAAGGATCTCCACTAACTTTCAAAGTTATAACAATTACAATGCCGGTCGAGCCTAACTCGCTACTCGCCGGTTACACCAACTCACTCTTGATGTAATACAATAATACAGCACAATAGAGTTTTCGGTAACTGAAACAACAATTTTGGGTCGCGCGTGAGATTTCTTTCTCTCTCTTAAAGTATTTCGGAACCGTAATAAATGAGGTCGCTTCGTCTTCCTTTTATAGTGAATAGGATCCAAACGGTCATTTTCTTCTATCACCGTGGGATTGGTCAGTTTAAGGTCACGCCGGTTCAAAGATGTTGTGTGCACGTTTCAACTTTTCTTTGCTAGCCGGTCTATTGGGAATGTTGGGGCCGATTCCTCTTGATCATGGCTTGATCATCCGGAGCCGGTTTGCTTTGATATATTCTTCAACTGGTTTATGTAGTCTCCAGCCGGTTTATACGACTCGGTCTGTTCCTGCACATGAAAATTAATAGTAGTTTAGTTTTCTGGCCGGTTTCAAAAATTAACTTACTTAATTTTTTTCTATCAATTTCTCCCTTTTTGATTATTTAGAATAAATATTCAAAAATCGTAATGTATGGCCGGTTTGAAAATTAACTTACTTCATTTTTCTATCAATTTCTCCCTTTTTAATTATTTAGAATAAATATTCAAAAATTGTAATGTATGGACGGTTTGAAAATTAACTTACTTAATTTTTCTATCAATTTCTTCCTTTTTGATTATTTAGAATAAATATTCAAAAATCGTAATGTATGGCTGGTTTGAAAATTAACTTACTTAATTTTTCTATCAATTTCTCTCTTTTTGATTATTTAGAATAAATATTCAAAACTTGTAATGTATGGCCGGTTTTGAAAAATGTGTTTAACAATTTCTTCCTATTTGATGTTTTTCTAAGAAAAATTTCAAAACAAGTTGATTTTTCAAAAGATGTCTAGTAAAATCATTACTTTGAGATTTTCGGAAAATTAACTTAGTTCTGAAACAAAGCACCAATAACATAAGTAAACTGTTCAAAAAAAAAAGTTAAGGATTGGATGATCCTCCTTTTCTTTTTCTTTCTGCCTCCTTTCCTCCTCCTCTTTCTCCTTCCATTCCCTATCTCTTCTTTCCGCGTCAATGCGCCATCCGGTAAATACACTTGATATGCCGGAAGTTCGCTGATTGAACCGGAAAGCACCGCCTACTGGTCTGGGTGGACGAGATGATTGGGCAACGATCGGACCAGAACTTGGAAATGCAGTTGATGTTTCAACTGCTTTCTTCTTTCGCGGGTTAAGTCGTGCAACATCGTCCTCTTCTTCTTCTTCATCTAGAGGTTCCTCAAATTGTTCATCCGGTTGCAACTCTTCGATACCGTTTCGTTCCACCTGATTCAGCAAGGTCATAATCTTCTTACGCTTATTCTTGTTCCTTGTTTTCATTGAGTGCGAGGCTTGTGCTGATGTGGATTCCGGTTGAGCGACCTTTTCTTCCTCATTGTATTTCTTGGCCAACTCGTGGTCATTGTCTTCAGTTTCCTTTCTTAACCGTTCCCTAGCCTCATCTTTGTCTTGAATCCTCCTAGCTATTTCGGCATCTGCACGAATCTGCTCTTGAGTTCTGTCAGCTTGCAACTTAGACAACTCCTCAATTTGAGCTGCCATAGCCTGTATCATTTCAAGCAAATGAGCGATTGCGGTTTTGACAAATTCGTCGATCATCGTTTTGATCGATGTTTGAACCATTTCGACATTCTCAGAGTGAATAGATGCCTGGACTGTTTCAATCATATTGGTTTGAACGGTTGCAATTTTGCATCTGTAAGAATGTTGTACTCGTTAAGGGAGGAGATGATTGTGTTAACAACAACTTCCTTCATTTGCTCAAGTCCCGGAGTCTGATCAGTCTGTGGTGGAACTCTCCTCTTGTTTTCTGCTGTCTTAGAAGATTCTTCGGTATGAAAAATAGGTTTGCTTTGAAATTGATCGGCATGCATCAAAACATTTTTGCACATTTCTCTCCATTTTGCTTCGAGCCGGTCAACATTTCGTGCAAGATCATTCCGTACTGTATGAAATCGCTTAATCATTCTTAACTCTATTGGAGTTAGTTCTGCTCCTTCTGCCTTCTTCATGACATCATTTACCGCTTGCAGCTTTGCGTACTCTTGCATCACAAGAGTTTTAGCGTATGCGGCCTGGATTACATCGGCACCCGTTACCTTGAGAGCTTCTTCTTCTAGAGCCAAGAGTTTCTCCCAGTATTCATTGCCATTGAACTCCGGGATCATGTCTGATAGCTTTGTTTCACAGCGCAACCTGACCCATAGATGATAAGTAGTGGCCAACTCTTCAGCTTCCTTGTTCATATCCCGGATGAAATTTTGGAACATTTCTTCCTCTTCTTCTGCTGAGATAGGGACCTCGGCTTCTGGCACAATTTCAATTTGTTCGGGTTCGGTTTCAGATTATGGACCTGTTTGCAATGTACTTTCTCCTCTCACCGGAGAACTTTCAATTAAAACTTCTTTTCCTTTGTTTACCTGAGATGGGCCTTCAGGTGTAATTGGAGGGTTTGTCGGCCCGTCTTGAGCCAGTTGGGGATTTAATTCGGTTGGAACGGATTTGTCCCCAGCCGAAACGGATGGTTCCTTTTCTTCATTGTTTCCCTCCTGAGCCGGAGGGGTGATGTGTTCTGAGTTGGCCGTTTCTTCGACTGGATGAATTTCAGTCTGGCCGGTTACTTCAACCTAATCAGATCGCTGGAGAAGACTTGTTACATCGTCTTCTGTTTCATGAATTACCGTTTGGACTACGTCCTCTATGACTTCTGAGGTTCGCAGTCCCACATCGTCGATTATATCGTTGAGGTTCTTGGTTGGAGATTTGGAGTTTTCAAATTCAGCGCTAGTCTCCCTAGCCGGATTCTCCTTTGATTTCGACTGAGTTTCTTGGCTCCCCGAGGGTTCGGCTTGCCTTGAAGAGAGAGAGTCGGCCAGATTTGGATGAACTGTGTTGATTGGAATTAGTTGAAATAGCTATGCGGTTCTCTTTGGTGAATGGTCCGAGGATAGAGTTTTCTCGGAATCTGCCGGTTTCTTGGCGCTTTTCTTCGCTGATTTCTTCATTGTTCCCTTTTTCTGCGGGACTTCGGTTTGAATAGCATTTCCCTTTGGATCGGCTTGTTTTGAACTTTCACCAGCCGGTGCAGACGAGTCGGTTCCTTTTGAGGACTTGGTCCTAGATGATTTCGGCCTGGCCGTTTTAGCAGTTCTTTTGCTCATGTGTTCAGAATTTAAAATGTTATCGGATGCGAGCGGTTCACCTTCACCGAGTTCGACTTGAAGGAACCGTAAGATCTTCCCTATCTAATGGCGTATGCATGAACCGACCGTCCTTTTTCACCACCATTTCGCAGAACTGTTCGAACAGAACAGTTCCCCAGTCAATCTTGTCACCGCGGACAATTGCCATCAGTATCTTCAATTTCAGCTTTGTCAGGTTATCGAAGTTTCCTCCTTTACCCTGAAGTGATTTGGAAATTATATCCACCAGCCATCTGAACTGTGTCTTGATTTTGTTCTTCCGGCTGGAGTGAGACACCAAATCCGTGTCATCACTTGATATGGCTAGCCGGACAACGTTAGATTCCGCATCCGACAAGCTTGTTTTGAAGTCCAACCCGGTATTTGGCAAACCGAGCGCTTCTGAGAACACTTCTTCAGTTATGTTAACTGCCTTGCCGCTCACGGTGGCAGAGACTGTCCTCTTTGTCAGAGTTGCCGTGCTCAGAAATTCTTCAACCTCCGTCGGATGCACGACGAACGGGCCAGAAAGGTAGGTTTCTAACCTAGAATCTCTCAACGATTGAAGCACAGCCTTGTGTTCTTCTGCAGCGTGTTCATCAATGTCGTTGAAATCGACCTGCAATATGTATTTAAAAGGTGCTTTATCTAGATCCATGGCGAGATTATGAACGAAGAAGATGAAGATCAGAGAGAATCGGAATGCAAGAGAAAGCCTAAGTTTTTAGAGAGAGAAAGCGTGTGCAAATAATGATTGTTTTAGTCTTATATATGGAGCGGTTTTGAACGGTTAGAAGTTGAACCGTTACTTTGTTCTGAGTTTTGGCGCCAACTTTCCCTCCAAAAGTTACTGTAGTAACTTTAGGCGGTAATTGCGGAGAATAACTATGGGCGGTAATATTGTGGGCGGTAAACCATGGGTGGTTAACTTTAAATTTTTCAGATATGGTTTGAGATTTTGATTAACCGGAAATTTTGTTAACCGGAAGTCTTTTTCGTTAGTCAGAGCAGAACCAGAGAGAGACTTATGTGAAAACTAGAGATTTTAAGAATATGGAATTTTATATATTAAGCTGAAACACAAAGAGATTAAATGGTTGTCTAGTCGTACAACAAAATGACCAGATAACCGAAAACTATAGAAATTTAAAGAAGGTCGAGCCAATCCCCCTCGATCATCCTGTCAACCCACTCGTCCACAGTGTTGCCGGTTCGTTCTTCAATCCTCGATATCCATTTGTTCAACATGGGTCAAGTCATGGTGTTGGCCGGTCTGACAGGAACATTGGGTCCGAGGTTGGGACGATGAACTTCCAGGTATCGGCTGATTTGGGGAGGGAAGCCGATCCTTCTCCTTGGAGCTGAGACAAGTTTCTTCAAATTATTGAAGAGATATGAAGCCCAGTTTATGGGCGATTTTCTGACGATGGCTATCATGATGTCGAAAGCCTCCCGGTTGTAGTTCTGGTTGGGCATTCGGCCCATGATAGATCGCTGGACCAAGTCATGAAAGACTTGGTATTGGGGAGCAATGTTGTCCTTTTCTCCGTGGTCATCAACCAGATGAATGGAGAAGGAGAAGATGAAGGCATAGTCTTCCTTAGCCGGAAAATACGGCGTTGGGAAGTCCGAAAATCCTTCGGTTGGGAGTTCAAAGAAATAGGCAAAGTGTTCTTCGGTGATCCGAAGAAATCTTCCGTCAATGATGGTCCTGATGCTTCCATCATTAAGTATATGCCCGTTGTTGAAGAATTCATACACCTCCTCTTCGAGGATAGTGTCCGAACCTTCAAGAAACCCTTGCAACCCCGATTCTACGATCGGTGAGAATATGGTTTCTTGAAACTTAGAATTCATCATTTCATGGAAGTCGACAATGATGGTGTTTCTCATCTCAACATTCATCTTTAGGAAAGAATACGAACAAAGAGTGAATGATATTTTTTGAAGTTTCGAACTTAGAGAGAAAAAGGAATATTTGAAGTGTGATTTGATGAGGAGGGATGAGTCCCCTTTTATAGTGTGGGCGGTTGGTTGCATTTAATGAGAATATTTGAAAAAATCAGACCGTTTATGTCTGGTCATAAAGGCTTTATCAATTTTCAAGGAAGTACAGGATTGTCTGGTCTAATCGGATTAAGCATGCTTCTTGGAAAAACGAACATTTCAGTTTTCAAGACTGATTTGATTTGGTTTGATATGGCGCATTTAATGTTGGTTATTTATTTAGGATTCCTTTGGTTTCGATCGAAAAGGAAAGAAAAAGATTTTCATTAATAAGATGTACCAAGCCGGTAGTACAACAAAATTACCGGTTTGGTGAAAAAGGAAAGAGATGAAGAAGATTTAGACATTAGATGAACCGACAACTTGATTCTTCTTAGCCCTCGCTGCTTCCTACCGGTCGATTAGCTCTTGAATTCTCTCCTTCGTGAGCACGTGCTTCAGATGAAGAGTGACGAAGGGTCCGGAGTGGATATCCAGACTGGCATAGAAACCGCTTAGTTGGGGAGCATAACCGATTTTGTTTAAGAGAATCATCTTCTTCAGATTGCTAAAGATGATCTAGGACCAGTTTACCGGTGTCCCAACCGTGAAGGCAATCATCATTTCAAAAAGCCTCTAGGTGTAGTAGTAGCTTTTCTCTCTACCCAGAACTGACTTTCCCAGAATCTCACACAGAATCTGGTACTTGTGAGATAGTTGGCTCTTAGCACCCCAGGGCTTAACCGGGATGTTAGAGTTGGAGAACCGATGACACATTTCTTCAATGGTCACCGGGGAGTAGGTGAGGTCGGTTACCCCTTCAGTGGGTAAGTCGTAGTATTCAGCGAAATCCGTCTCGCTGAATAGAAAGGATTGACCATAGACCCGTGCCACGATTATTTCTCGGTGCACTTCTTTTGCTGTTTCGAAGAACTCATCGACTGCCAAGTAGTCGATGATGAATCTATTCTCTAGAAACCCTCTTTGCCCGCTTCTTTCAATGGCTAAGAACATGTCTTTGATTCCATGGTCTTCATATTGGTATATAGAGTTGAAATCAGCCAACATAATTTTCTTGGCGAGTGGATCGGAGTTCATGTTCTTGTGATAGTTTTAGTTCAAGAGATTTTTGTGAATAGTGAATTTTATGAAGTGTCGTGAAGGGTAAATGGTTGTTTATATAGCTAGGGGTTCGGCTAGATTAATAGGTTAAGCATACTTAGTGATGTCATCGATTATTTAATAGGTTTTAACTTGTTGAAGTGTATAATGTTTATTTCCAATGCAAAGTTAATCATTACTAAGGATATTAATGATGACAATAAATTTATTGACAAGATGTTAGTCTCCCTCTCTTGATGATGGACACATGTCGTCATCTCGATTGAGGTAAACTATTTTATTAATTATAGGCTTCATTTCTCAAGGTGTGCATGAAAACGCGGTATAGTTATCCCAAGTTAACCGGAAAAATTCAGTTTATCTAAACCATGATGCATTTATACTAATCGGTTTTCCGTGACCGGTTTTAGTTGGATATTTTATTCGTGTGTGAAGAAATGTTGAATCGCATCAACATTTGTTCAGCTTTGGATTAAATTTATCCACTTCTGCCAAGTCATTTCAACCGCTTAGTGTGTATACATGTGTTTTGATATCATGAAGTGATCAGGCATAATCGGAGACTTCCTTCCGGTTAGCATCCTTGAATATTTAATGGCCTATTTGAATATGGTTTGAGAAGCGAGAGCTTCTCCCTGAACGCATATCCCGTTTTTTCATGATAATGTATGTAAACAATATGCATGTATGATCATGGTATAAGTTGCTTGCTATCAGTAAGTCCTAGAATATTTCTGAAATGAGAAAACTTAGCTTCCTGTAGCGGTTTGGTGAAGATGTCATCTACTTGTTGCTCGGTTGAGACATATTCCAGTCGGATGTGCTTCTGTTGAACATGCTCCCGAATGAAATGATGTCTTATGTCAATGTGTTTCGTTCTTGAGTGCAACACCGGATTGTATGTGATCGCTATTGCACTGGTGTTGTCACAAAATATTGGAGATTCTTCAGCTATTACACCAAAATCTCTTAGTTGCTGTTCGATCAAGAGGAGTTGTGCACAACAGCTTCCGACTGCTAGATACTCTACCTCTGCGGTTGATGTTGCAACTGAGGTTTGTTTCTTGTTGTTCCATGTAACGAGCCGGTCTCCCAAGAATTGGCAAGTCCTACTTGTACTCTTTCTATCGATTTTGCATCCTGCGTAGTCCGCGTCTGAGTAACTTATGAGATTAAAGCTCGAATCTTTTGGGTACCAAAGTCCCACATCTTGAGTCCTTTTCAAATATTTTAGTATTCTTTTAGCCGCGGTGTAGTGTGATTGCTTTGGATTGGCTTGAAATATCCCGCATACTCCGACTGCAAATAGGATGTCCGGTCGGCTGGCTATTAGATAGAGAAGAGATCCAATCATTCCTCGTTATGTTGTGATGTCAACGGCTTGGCCATCCTCATCTTTGTCTAATTTTACGGAAGAGCTCATCGGTGTAGCCGCCTCAGCACATGTATTCATTCCAAATTTTTTCAAGAGTTCGGCTGTGTACTTTGGCTGGCTTATGAACGTTCCGGTTTCGATCTGCTTAACCTGAAGTCATAGGAAGAAACTCAGTTCTCCCATCATACTCATTTGAAATTTGTCAGTCATCATTTTCGAGAATTTATCACATAACTTTGGATCGGTTGATCCAAAAATAATATCATCAACATAGATTTGAACAAGTAGTATATGTTTCTTTTTCTCAAATTTGAAAAGTGTTTTATCGACTGAGCCTATTGTAAACTTGTGATTAAATAGGAATTGCGTTAATGTGTCATACCAGGCTTTTGGAGCCTGTTTCAAACCGTAAATGGCTTTGTTTAGCCGGTAAACATGGTTTTTGTATTCTGAATTTTTGAAGCCGGGAGGTTGATTAACATACACCTCTTCATTTACTTAACCGTTTAGAAAAGCGCTTTTAACATCCATTTGAAAAACTTTGAAATTTTTGTAAGCTGCAAATGCTAGAAATATTCTAATGGCTTCAAGTCTAGCTACAGGGGCAAATGATTCTTCAAAATCAACGCCTTTTTCTTGTTTATAGCCTTGAGCCACTAACCTGGCCTTGTTTCTCGTAACTAAACCGTCTTCATTGAGTTTCTTTCTGAATACCCATCGTGTTCCTATAACCGGTTTTTTTTTTCGGTCTAAGGACTAGGTACCAGACTTTATTTCTCTCAAACTCGTTTAAATCCTCTTGCATTGCTAGAATCCAGTCGGGATCTAACAATGCTTCATTCACTTTTTTCGGCTCAATTTGTGATATGAAAGCTGAGTTTTCATAGTATTCCAAATTTTGTTGCCTAGTTCGGACGGGTGAGGATATGTTACATATTACTAGTTCAAGAGGATGATTTTTGTTCCTTCTGAGGTTTATCCGAGACGTGTCTTCCAAGCTTTCGGTTGGCTGATCAAGGTTAGACTGATCGGTAGACTGAACAGAGTCAGACCGACCGATTTCTTCAGTTGAAACTGAAGAGTCAACTTTCTGCGGTAAAGTAGCTTGAACAGGCTGAGGTTCAGCATCAACCGCTTGATCATTAATAAATAGTCTAAAACCCGGAACCTCATCTTCATCATCAGAATAGATATTGAAATTTTCCATTCTGTTATGAAGGTCGAAGGGTAATGCAGTGTTTCGTTCAACCGATTCATCAAAAATAACGTGAGATGTTTCTTCAATTGTTAAAGTTCTAGTATTATATATTCTATATGTTTTACTTACAGCTGAATATCCCAACATTATTCCTTCATCGAATTTAGCATCAAAAGCGGTCAAATAATTTTTGCCGTTGTTGTGAACAAAACATTTACTACTAAAAATTCTAAAATACCGTATGTTTGGAATTCGATCATAGTATATCTCAAAAGGGGTTTTGAAAAAACGTTTAGTTACTAGAGACCAGTTTTGGGTGTAACATGTGGTATTGATAGCCTCGGCCCAAAATTTTTCAGCAATACCCGAATCGGCTATCACTGACCTTGCGGCTTCCTTGAGAGTTCAGTTTCTTCTCTCAGCCAAGCCATTTTGTTGAAGAGTTCTAGCACTAGACAACTCGTGTCTAATACCAGAATCATCAAGAAAAGTAGTTAATTTGCTGTTTGTAGACTCAGTTCCTCTATCACTTCTGATTTTGTTTATCCGAATAGATTTTTCATTTTGTATTCTCAAAATCAGTTTGATCAGGTTTGGTGTTACTTTATTCTTAGAAGCTAAAAATATTACCCAAGTGAATTTAGAATAATCATCAACGACTACCATAGTATATTGCATGCCTCCTAGACTTGTTACTCTAACCGGAGCAAACAGATCCATATGCAGGAGTTCTAAACATCGTTCGGATTGATGATTTCCTTTACTTTTGAAAGATTACTTTATTTGTTTACCCATTTGACATGCAGCACATACTTTATCTTTCAAAAACTTGACATTTGGAAAACCGTAAACCAATTCCTTAGAACAAATGAAATTTATTGTTTTGAAGTTTAGATGGTTTAGCGTTTATGCCAGAGCCAGTTTGGATTGTTTCCCGCTATCATGCATACAGGGTTTTCAAACTTAGTTTTCCAATCAACTTTGTAGATATTTCCCATTCGCTTACCGGTTAATAGAATGTCATTTTGATGATCTTTTACTAAGCATGCATTCTTATGAAACTCAACTTTGTATCCTACATCGCACATTTGACTAATGCTTAATAGATTGAAATGCATGTTTTCTATCAATAATACATTATTTATAGACAGGTTACCATTGACAATCTTACCCTTGCCCACAGTTCTACCTTTTGAGTTGTCACCAAATGTGATAACTGCTCTGGTTTCATAGGTGATATCTGCTAGTAGTCCACTATTACCGGTCATGTGTCTTGAGCATCCACTGTCCAGATACCATTCCGAGTTCTTTAGCCGGTTGCTTCTCCTAACCTGTAAAAAAGAAATATTTACACCTTTTAGGTACCCACATTCAGTTGGGTCCATGGTTGATTAGTCCCTTTGGGATCCAGACTTGAATAAGTCGGATCACTTTCCCGGTATCTGTTCTTATGGTATTTGGCTTAACTTCTTAATCCTTGCTCAAGAATGCCTTATGTTGAGGTGGTGAATGTTTTTGAGATTGTGATGTACTTGTTTTATTTTGTTTATCTTCCGTCCGGTTGGCTTTCCTTCTCTCAGGATGAAGCTATTTTTCTGATTCGGTTGGACTTACATATTTTAGTTCCGGTTTTATGACAGTGTCTGCCTCATTGTTGGTTGAAGAGCTCTTGACAAATCTTACGAAGGGAATATTGTCTTTTGTGAGTTTCATCCCGTTAGGTTGATTTGGTTTGTTTGTTTTGTTTTGTTTTGTTTGTATCCAACACCAAATTTACACTTAGGATGTCTTTTATAATTGCACATCTGATCTACGGCTTTACGAGATCATTCCCAAGCAACCATAATATACAGTGCTCGTTCATTTACTTCAGTTACCGGTTGAACTGTCTCCTCATTCTCTAAGGATAGTTTAGCCGGTTCATACACCGTGGTTTCGCATGACTCATCAGCGATACCACTTGACTCTTCGGTTTTATGTTCTATCTACCAGAGTCAGTATATAGGAAGATATGTTTCTGAACTCAGCGACCATTTCATTGAGTGCAGAAATCAAATCTTCCTTAGTAAACTCATTAGAGGAAAAATCAAATACCTCTTCGTCGTTTGCCATGAAGCATGTTACTCTGTCCTCATCATTTTCGTTGTCGGAATACACCCATTAACTTCTACCGTCGGATGCAATGAGTGCTTTTTGTATTTCCTTCCCTTCATCGGCTTGCTGGTTATCATTTCTCCGGTAATCGTTCCGTTGGTTGTTATTTCTCCGATAATCATTCCCTTGGTAGTTGTTACCCTGATACCGGTTGCCTTGGTAGTTGTTTCCTTGGTAGTTGCTTTCCGGTTTTCTATCGTCTCTTCTTAGTTTCCTACATTCTGACCTGAAATGTCCAAAACCATCACAAGTATAACATCTTTTATTTGATTTATCAACGTAGTTATAGTTAAAGTTGTTGTTAGATGGCGGCTGGTTCTTCTTCATGAATCTTCCAAATTTCTGAGCTAGCATCGCCATCACATCTTCACTAATCTGGTCAGCGTTTTTGACCGGAGCCGGAACGGTTGATACTTGGACCGCCGGTTCCACAGATGTAACCAGAGCTCTGGTTGCGGTTGACGTAGATGCTTCGTCTTCGATCCGAGACTTAATCTCGAACTCATAGGCTTTTAGATCCTCGAACACGTCATGCAGTTTCATCTGCCCGAGATTGCTTGATTCCCTCATCACCATGGTTTTGATATCCCATGTGCTCGATAGTGATCTTAAGGCCTTAATAATTACTTCCCGGTTGTCGTATCTTTTTCCGAGTGTTTGTAGCTCGTTGACCACACTGGTGAACCGGTTGCTGAATTCTTTCATGTTTTCCCCCGGTTTCATCCTGATGTTCTCATATTGTTGAGTAGCCACCAAGATTTTATTCTCTTTTGTTCTTTCGTTTCCTTCATGGATCTGACTGATCGTCTCCTAGGCTTCCTTTGCACTATCACAATCTGATATCTTGTTCAATGTGTTATTGTTTATATCCTTGTAGATGTGTCTCATGCAATGGTTGTCCAGGTTACTCCGTCTTCGATCTTCAGTTGTCCATGCGTCTATCTCCTTGTTGATCTTGATTGACCCTTCCTTCAGAACTCTGCTCATCTCATCATCCAGCGTAATCAAATGTAGATACATCTGTTACTTCCAGCTGCTAAACGCTTCACTATTTAGCATTGGTGGCTTGTCGTTGTGGGTCATGCTTCCCATCTTCTTCGGTTGCTTGAGTGTTAAGAACCTCGCTCTGATATCACTTGTTAGGATCGGGGACGCCCTTGGAGGACCGGGGTTGCCGGTTTTGGAAGGGTAGTCGCTTACAACACACAACACACAATTTGGTGATAGTCCAGTTAAAGACTAAAACCGTTCTTAACACTGCGCAAACTGTCACAGACTCTTGAACCAGGTTCAAGGGCGAAAATGTCTGTTTTAGTCTGAAGCAACACACACGACTTGGATGAGGTTTATGAGGAATCGGTTTAAGGAGAATGTATATACCAGTTTTGATTGTGGGAGTATGATTATATTTCGGTTAAAGTGTTTCGGTTTTAGTGTAAATAAGCAAGAAATGAGTAAAGAGACACGAGACAAGATTTTTTATGGATGTTCGGAGAAAACCCTCCTACGTCACCCTTTCTTCTCAGATTATGAGAAGGATCTCCACTAACTTTCAATGTTATAACAATTACAATGCCGGTCGAGCCTAACTCGCTACTCGCCGGTTATACCAACTCACTCTTGATGTAATACAATAATTCAGCACAATAGAGCTTTCGGTAAATGAAACAACAATTTTGGGTCGCGCGTGAGATTTCTTTCTCCCTCTCAAAGTATTTCGGAACCGTAATAAATGAGGTCGCTTCGTCTTTCTTTTATAGTGAATAGGATCCTAAGGGTCATTTTCTTCTCTCACCGTGGGATTGGTCAGTTCAAGGTCACGCCGGTTCAAAGATGTTGCGTGCACGTTTCAACTTCCTGACACTTGGCAAGCATGTATATACCTCTCAGGTATGGATGACGTAGCCGGCTTGCAGTTTTGGACACGTGTCAGACATGCACCTTCCGGCTGTTTGAGTCAGATCTTCGGATCAGCAATTCATCATTGTCTTTATCGCATGCTTCTGATCCGGATCTTATCTTCTTATATTTTCCCAAGACACGTCTATTTCGTCATATTACGTCATCTTTGTAACTCTTAGTTTCCGGCTGACTCTTTCGTAGTGTAATCCGGCTGAAATGAAAACTTTTCTTTGCTAGCCAGTCTGTTGGGAATGTTGGGGCCGATTCCTCTTGATCATGACTTGATCATCTGAAGCCGAGTTGCTTTGATATATTCTTCAGCCGGTTCATGCAGTCTCCAGCCGGTTTATACGACTCGGTCTGTTCCTGCACATGAAAGTTAATAGTAGTTTAGTTTTCTGGTCGGTTTCAAAAATTAACTTACTTAAGTTTTTTCTATCAATTTCTCTCTTTTTGATTATTTAGAATAAATATTCAAAAATCGTAATGTATGGCCGGTTTGAAAATTAACTTACTTAATTTTTCTATCAATTTCTCCATTTTTGATTATTTAAAATAAATATTCAAAAATCGTAATGTATGGCCGGTTTGAAAATTAACTTACTTAATTTTTCTATCAAAAATCTCCCTTTTTGATTATTTAGAATAAATATTCAAAAATCGTAATGTATGGCCGGTTTGAAAATTAACTTACTTAATTTTTCTATTATGATACAAGACAGCTTGCATGGAGGAAACTTGGAGCACACTCTTTTGAGAACATGCTCTAGTAGATCAACAAGTGGCACATTTGACACTCCCATAGACTAAGTTTTTCTTCCTTAAAATTATTTTTGGGTCCTGAGGACCTCAAATTATTTATTTATTTATTTTAAATATGCATAAATTGAGGGGAAATTTAATGTTTAAAATGTTAAGACAGATGCACGCAGACGAAAGCTTTAATCGGTCTAATAAACGAGGTCTTCTAAAAGAAAAGCAAGTACTTAGATGTATATTTGTTTATGCAGTCTGTGCTTCTGAGATTGATAATTTTCTTAGTTTAAAACTTACGCAGGTTAGACGTATGAAAGATAAGCGTGGTTAGACGCTCACGTCTAACTAGACACACGTCTAACACGTGTTGTTCAAGCGTAATTAGACGTCTATGTCTAATAGACGTCTAGACGTCTATAAGACAAGCGTAATTAGACGCCTGCGTCTAATAGACGCCTGCGTCTAATAGACGCCTATCCAACCTAGACACCAGAATGTATATTACAAGTTAGACGTTTAACTACGTGTGTAGTTAGACGCATCATCTTCAGATTAATTGAGGACAACTGTTAATATGCGTTGTCATCTAATCTTTCTCGCCCAAACATTAAAAATGTTATTTTCTAAATTCGAATAACTTGAAGACACGTGTCTTTCAATGTTAAAGAAAATAACTAATATACCCTTAAATATTAAAATATTTTTTTTGGTAAGAACTCAATTAATGATGACTAGTTTTGGGAAAATGCGTCTAAAATTAATTGATGGGTTTCTTTTTCAAAAAGTGAAGGTTAAACATGTGACTGTTCGAATTCTATTTAAAGACATTTTGCATGTGTTCTGAGTTCTTACGCTTTCTATTTTCTTAGAACCTTAGATTTCTCTCTACCTTCTCTCTAAGAAACTTTTCTTATTTCCATACTAATCCGTTTCTTACTCTTAAAATGCCTGACAAGAAATTTATCTCTCTTGCTCACAACACCTTGCAGGTGGATTTTGATTCTGTCTACTCTTTCAATCAACAAGATGTCGTGGAAATATTCCGTTCTCTCGATTACTCCGACTTTAGGAAAAATATCTCAGCGGTCCTTATGTATTCTACGAAAAGGAGGTCTGTGAGTTCTTCAAGACAATAAATGTGGTTGGAGATACGATAACGACAACGGTGAACGGAAGTCTATCTCCTTCGATGAATCGGTGTATGCTAAGTTTTTTGAACTACCATTAGAGGGTCACACCTTTGACATAGCGCTTCCAGACGAATCTATTTCGGAAATGAAGATCTTCTTCTCAAACGATGGGAGTTCGATCAGAGTGAACGGTAAGAAGAAGGTCCCGAAGCCCCACTTTATTCTTTTAAACGACATTGTGGCGAAGGAACTTCAAGGCAGGGCATGTTCGTTCGACCTGTATAGCCAAGACCGATTCGATTACATGACGACAATATCAAAAGGTATGTCAATCAACTAGGCATCCACCTTATTTTCAAATCTCTGCCAAAAGGAGAGTGCGGACTTCTCAATCCAACTCGGCTGGTTCATGGAGCATCTGGGTGTTCCTATGGGCGGGGGTGAGGCTATTAACCCAGTCGCATTTTCACTAACTTCTCCGTGAAGAGCACCATATCAAGATTGAAGCTCTTAAAGTAAATGAATCCTAATTTATCTAGCCAACAGACGAGTGGCCAGTCGGTTACTCGGTCTAAACGCCAAACTACATCCATCCATTCTACGGGCCCTAAAAGAGCCAAATCTTCAGTCACGGAGTCTGCGACTAGCTCTAATAGTCAAAAGAAAGCGTCGAAGAAGGATTCTGGAGCAGTTGACTCCATTTCTGAAAGGGCAAGACAAGGAATTCATCCCCTCACCGCCATTCGCATCTCGTCTCTTTCACCCTCTCCCAACCCGATGAAGAAGCAAGCTAGGTCGTCTTATCCTTCCATTGATCAGACGAAGGCGTCTAAGATTTCCAAGAAGTCTACCAAGGTAACCTCCTCTACTCCTCTAGTCGTAGTACCTAATATTGATGTTCTTGTGTTGGAAAAAGCTGAAGGATCGACTGTTAAGCCAGTTGGTCCAAATATTGACTACTTTGACAGGGATTTATCGCCTGTCCTTCCTGAAGAATCAGTAGATGCTCAGGCTACTAATAAAGGCAATATTATTGATGAAACAAAGCAGGAAATCACTCCAACTACTGCTGCTGATGTATCCTCTAAACAAGCTCTCATTCAGCCGAATGTTGAGACGCTTGTTGAAAAAATTGTTGAAGAACAACCCATTGCTAAGGGAACGGGAAAAGTGTCTGTACTTCCAGAAGGGGACATTCCGAAGATTATTCCCCCTTATGAAATCATTAGAGCAGTTAGGGGTGCTCCTGGCATCACCATCAGAGAAACTTTTCCCACTTCCAAACCAACTGTAGTTCCTGGAAAGAGAAAATGCATTGCTGAAGAAATTCCGGAAAAGGTTTCAGAGGGCAGCTGTATTGTTAATCTTGTGATGGAACAAGTTGAAGAGAAAGCGGGTGAGAAGATTGATATCTTCGATACCTGGCTGAATCACAGGTTAATCAACCAATTTGATAAAATTATCTCAAGGGGTGAGATTAAAAAGGAATGGAAGAAATTAATCAAAATGGAGAAGAGAGTCCTGAAATGGGAAAAGACTTATGAGGTCGCTGAAGCCCTCAAAATAAAGGATCTCGTAGTAGTTAATATTATGGGCCGTTCTCTCTTTCCCATGCTTGAGTCAAGAAAGACTAATTTCAACTCGCTTAACAGGAATGCTCTTGCAGAGCAGAATGAATTGAAACGACTTGATTTGATTATGAATAACTACTTATCCATAGTCCTTCAACACATTCACTGCACCAAGTCTTCCGGGTTGAATTTGTTTGATGATATGTCCTCTAGTCAAGACAAGCCAATGAAAATTACTGAAGATGATCAGACTATTTCCGAAGAAGAGCAGGTTGCTGCCTATCTTATTGAGCTGGCCAATATATCATTTGAAGAAAAATGCTTAATGGCTCATCATATCGTTGAACAGACTCCTGTCTTGGTTCAATCTAAAATGAACATAGAAGAGGAAGTGGTTTCTGTTGAAACTAATCAGACGCCCATTCTACAGAAGGAGACATCTGAAGTGGCTCCTCCTATACTTGAAGTAGAAAAATCTCCATTGGTTGAGGAAGAATCATCAAAGTTAGTTGATCAGTCATCAGAGATACAGGTTGAGGTGGAACCCTTGAAGCAATTAGATTCTAAGAAGATTCCCTCTACTGAGGGGGAACAATCTGAAAAAGATGAGTCATCCTCATCCTCAGAAGAAGCACCAGTGGAAGAAAATCCTATTCCTTCTCCTCCTGTTCATCGATCATCCCCTATCAGGACAGCTGCAGATATTGTTGACAACGTTACTGATCTACCTCTTCACTCTTAAGATATTTTAGAGCGTATTAATTAGGTATGTGCCGATATTTTAAATGAACAAGATCAGTCTAAGGATGCATAAAAGGTTCTCTCTTCCCCTCCTAAAGATAAAGAACCAGAGTGTTCTTTACAAGTAAATGTGCATGTGAGCCCTATTCGCACTGCTCCAACTTGTTCCCAAGCCGTATCTTCGGCTGCTCAATCTTCTGAATAATCTTCTTCTGGAGGAGTAAACTTTTGTAATTCAATCATTGATACGCTGAGTTCTATGCAACATAATATATCGTCCAGATTGGGTCATCTTGAAAAGGGGTCTACTTCAAGTAAAGAAGATGTCTCTTCCATTCCTTGCATCCCAAAAGAAATTGAGAAAATTATGAAGCGAAATACATATGAAATCAACATCCTTAATACTCAGTACAGAAGTTTGAAAAGAATTTCTTTAATCGACAATCGGATCATCATGCTGAAACTAAGACTTTCACCTTAGAGCTTCACCAAGATATAATATCCGCAATAGATTTATTCGGACACAAGTGATGGAGATGTCAAACGCATTAAGTAGAGCAGAGACTAGGCAAATTGAGCAGACTGACACAATTGCATGGCAATTTCAAGCTGTAGAATAGGCTGAAACTGCTGCTGAGAAGGAGAGAGCTCTTGTTGTTGCCGACCCCGATAATGTTAAAAAGGGGGAAGGAAGCAAAAGAGGGGGGTCAACGTCTGCTAGAGGAACTCGATCGAAATCAAAGCGAAAAGCTGCTGGAGGTGGCAAAGACGGTTGTGCACCAGCAAAAAGAGGTCCAGGTCATGGAGGCGACAGAGGCGATGGAAGTGGAGGCCGAGCGATCACTCGATTCCATAACATCCTAACTGGCGAATCAATGCTTGAAAGTGGAGCACATCCAAGAGTGAAAAGGGAAGGACCCTAAATCTTTCTCTCTGTTTCTTGTAATTTAAATTTATGCTTGAATACTTTGGGGAACTAGTTTGATTTCAATTTTATTTGATGGATGTTTATTTTGCTTTATTAAGGTTGCATAGTTTTAACATCATCAAAAAGGGGGAAATTGTTGGGAAAAATTAAAAACAATGTAAAGAAAAAAGTTAATTAAGTGAGAAGTAATTAACTTTGAAATAAACAAAAGCTATGAAACATTAAACAACTGAATTTTAATGATGTTTAAATAGAATAAAGCTAAGTTGTCTATTTGTTTTGTGTAGGTGCATAAGACTATGCTAATTTAGACGTGGTCTAAGTAGGCTAAATAGACAGGATACATAGTTCGACGTGGTAGTCTAACACCTTTAGACTTGGTCTAAAGGAAAATATAGTTAGACGTGGTAGTCTAACTCCTTTAAACTTAGTCTATAGGGAAACGTAGTTAGACATGGTAGTCTACCTCCTTTAGACTTGGTCTAAAGGGAAAAGTAGTTAGATGTGGTAGTTTAACTCTTTTAGACCTTATCTAAAGGGAAACGTAGTTAGACATGGTAGTCTACCTCTTTTAGACTTGGTCTAAAGGGAAACGTAGTTAGACGTGGTAGTCTAACTCCTTTAGACTTGGTCTAAAGGGAAACGTAGTTAGACGTGGTAGTCTAACTTCTTTAGACTTGGTCTAAAGGGAAACGTAATTAGACGTGGTAGTCTAACTCCTTTAGACTTGGTCTAAAGGGAAACGTAGTTAGACGTGGCAGTTTAACTCCTTTAAACTTGGTCTAAAGGGATGCATAGTTAGACGAGGACGTCTAACTCCTTTAGACTTGGTCTAAAGGGATGTGTAGTTAGACGAGTATGTCTAACTCCTTTAGACTTGGTCTAAAGGGATGCGGAGTTAGACGAGGACGTCTAACACCTTTAGACTTGGTCTAAAGGGATGCGTAGTTAGACGAGGTCGTCTAACTCCTTTAAACTTGGTCTAAAGGGATGCGTAGTTAGACAAGAACATCTAACTCCTTTAGACTTGGTCTAAAGGGATGCGTAGTTAGACGTGGACGTCTAACTCCTTTAGACCTGGTCTAAAGGAATACATAGTTAAACGAGGACATCTAACTCCTTTAGAATTGGTCTAAAAGGATGTGTAGTTAGACGAGGACGTCTAATTCCTTGCTTTAGTAGCCGTCTGAAGAAAGCATATGTCTAACCACGATCAACTAGTTGTCTACTACTCTTGCTCCACTCACTTCTGTGCAGTCTAACAAGCTAACTAATTGTATCAAATGAACGAACGCCACGTACGCAAATATCCTTCTAACTGCCTATTTATTACAAGACTACTTCAGAGTATATTCGACGCACTACTAGTTCGGTACGACCACGATCCATTTGCTTAGAATCTGCTGCATTATGGTACTATAGGCGGCCTTCCAACGGACACTTGCCACATGCCCATGAAGAAGATTCGATCGTTGGTGTCCTTATACTACAAATAGATGCTCAAGGACAACAGACGAATCACTTGCTCACCACCTTACCGAAGTTACTTGCTTACTCACTTACTTTTGCTCTTACTGATCTCTATCATCATTCATGCTCAGGAAAAAAAATCAATTATTGTCTAGCTGTGAGAATATTATAAGTTGAACTAAGGTTGTTCTGTTCAAAAGAGAGTAAGCTAGCTCAGTAAGTTGTATTTGATTCAAAGTATTTAGTGGATATCCTTCCGGTTATAGAAGAAGGAGTGATGTTAGATAAATTAGATAGTTAATTAATAAGTAATTAACTATCTAAGGAACTTAATTAAATTCAACTTTGTGTGCAGGTACAAAGAGCGGTCATATTTTTAGACGGTCAAATTTATATCTCTGAAGCAGCACAAACCGAAATCAACTTATTAACTTATCTTATCAGTAGATCGGTCCGGCTTAAACTTCAGAATTGGTGAACCTGTTATCAGAAATCGGTTTTTCTCTCCTCAGCGGTAGGATCAATCAACCGACTCTCTAGCAACAAACGGATATGTGTTCGGTTGATTCAAACCTTCGGATAATCATAAGCCAAAGTACATCTCCAATGGGCAGATTTAAATCAAGACAAAATTAAAGATATGGAAATGTTGGCAATTGACAATTCGGTGCAAACATATATTCTTTGGGAATGTGCAGAGGAAGATCTTCAAAGGATCTGAATGTGTCCTTTCCCTTCTGATACAAGTCTGCTGTTAGTTTGCAGGTAGCAGGTAATTATCACATGTATAGTTACTTGGGTTGGTATGGGTTGGTATAAAGCTCAGAAGCAGCTTTCAAGGAGCAGGTAACCATCAAAAGTACAACCGTCAAGAGTACAGTTGTTAAGTGAACAGTTACCTAGTTTGGGGCGGCGAATCAACTTAATTAACTTATCTTATTAGTAGACCGGTCCGACTTAAACTTCAGAATCGGTGAACCTATTATGAAAAATCTTTTTTTCTCTCCTTAGTGGTAGGATCAATCAACCGACTCTCTAGCAATAAACCAATATGTGTTCGGTTTATTCAAACTTCCGGATAATCATAAACCAAAGTACATCTCCAACGGGAAGATTTAAATCAAGACAAAATCAAAGATATGGAAATGTTGGCAATTGACATTTCGGTGCGAACATATATTCTTTGGGAATGTGCAGAGAAAGATCTTCAAAGGATCAGAATGTGTCACTTCCCTTCTGATACAAGTCTGTTGTTAGTCTGTAGGCAACATATAATTGTCAGATGTATAGTTACCTGGGTTGGTATAAAGCTTAGAAGCAGATTTTTAGGAGAAGGTAACCGTCAAGAGTACAACCGTCAAGAGTACAGTTATCAAGTGAACAGTTACCTAGTTTGGGTCAGTGCTGCATTATGCCTTGAGAAGCTTCAATCGCATTAAATGTTATGCGATTCCTTTTGACTAACTGCACCAACCGCATTAAATGCAAATCAGAAAGAGAAATATGACCGTTGTCATATTTCCAATATAAAAGGAGGAAGCTGAAGAGTTGAAGGATCAATTGATCTAACTTTGAAAAACAACCTCGTCAACAACCTTTGATCGAACCTTTTAAAGCAAATTTAATTCTGAGATCTTTATCTTTCTAAATAACATCAAGCATTAAGTTGTATTTATGAATCAAGTGTATTACAATTCTGTGTGAGAGTTGTAAAGTGAATATCGAGGAGTAAATAAGTCTCGATCGTGTGTTGTATTGTGTTTAAATATTCCTAGCGAATATCCTTCTCATTGTTTGAGAAGAAGGGGTGACGTAGAAGTTTTATCTCTAAACATCCATAAAATTTTTGTCTTGTGTTCTTTGATCATTTTCGGTCATTTTATTATCTGAACCGATTTCTTTTTACTTCAACCGATCCTTCTTCATTTTTCTCTCTATCCGATTTGTGTGTGTTACTTCAGGCTGAAACAAGCTACTTCCGCACTTGAACACGGTTCAAGAGCTTGTAACAGACTGTGTAGTGTTGAGACTAGTGTTAATTCATAACCGGATTAGCGCCAACCATTGTGAGTGTGTAAGCGTTCTCCTTTAGTCGAACCCCGGTCCCCTATTGGCGATCCCGATCCCAACAAGTGGTATTAGAGCAGCTTGTCTCAACACTCAAGTAACACCAAAGAAAGAAAACATGACTCACGGTGAGAAGCCCCCTATGCTAGAAAGTGAGGAGTTTACCGACGGGAAGATTCAGATGTATTTGCATCTCATTACCTTGGATGATGAAATGATGTTCATCCTTTCAGATGGTCCGATAAAGACCGAGAAAGAGAGAAGCGAATGGATATCTGATGACAAGAGAAGGAACAACCTAGACAACCATTACATGAGTATCTGTTAGAGACTGAGTTGTCTAATTTCAAATATCTGGACAGAAACACTTTCGGGAAAGTTAGAGACTGTAAGAGTCCAAATGAAGCCTGAGAAACATTGATTCAACTTCATGTGGGAAACAAAAGAACTAAAGAAAACAAGATACTAGTGGCAACCCAGAAATTTGAAAATATCAAAATGAGGCCAGGAGAAACTATGAAAGAGTTTAGTCATCAGTTCACTAGTGTGGTGAATGAGTTGTCTACACTTGGAAAGAAGTATGACAATAAGGAAACCATTGTCAAAGCATTGAGATCTCTTCCCAGCGCTTAGGACATAAAGACCATGGTAATGCAAGAATCAAACAACCTCGGGCTGTACGATGTTTTTGAAGACTTGAAGGCATACGAGTTCGAGATGAAATCTCGAATCGAAGATGAAGCCTCAAAGTTAACCGCAACCAAAGCCCTGGTGACATCCGTGGAACCAGCCGTTCCTGTACCGGTTAAAACCGCCGAACAATTTACCGAGGATGCGATGTCTATGCTTGCAAGAAAATTTAGAAAATTCATAAAGAAGAATCAACCGTCAAACAACTACAACCACAACTACGGTGACAAATCTAATGTTAGATGTTTTAACTGTAATTCTTTAGGTCACTACAGGTCGGAATGCAGAAGCCCAAGAAGAGATGACCGAAGACCTACTGATAACAACCAAAAGGGTGAACATCAACAATCCGGTGAAGAGAAGGAGGTCTAGAAGGCATTGATAGCCGACGATGGTGGGATCTTGTGGGCTCATACCGACTCGGATAGTGATGACGAAGAAATCACCTGTCTCATGGATAAGGAGGAAGAGGTATTTGATTTTTCTTGTGAAGAGTTTACTAGAGAAGACTTGGTTACTTCTCTCAATGACATGGTCGTTGAGTTTAAGAACCTGTCAGCTCTTGTACCAACCTGGTTAAACTTACAAACCGATGAGTCAGCGGAACCACCGGTGAGCCGAGTGGAAGTAAGACCGATGAACCGATTGAACTATCCTATGAGAATGAAAAGCTCAAGGAGACAGTTCAATCGTTAACTGAAGAAAATGAAAGATCAAAATATGTCATGGCTGCTTGGAAGAAATCTAGTGAAGCTGTAAGCCAGATGTCAACATATCAAAGACATCCCAACTGCAAGTCTGGTCTCGGATATAAAGGCAGTAAATCGGCTAAACGAAAATCTTCCAACGGATTGAACCTCAGCAAAAATAATCTTCCATTTATAAGCTTTGTCAAGAGCAGTTCAACCAACAATGAAGTAGATCATGATTCAAAATTGGCCAAAGAAATCAAATATGTAGGTCCAACCGACACGGAAAAATGACTTCATCCTGAGAGAAGGAAAGCCATCCGGCCGGTAAGAAGAGAAACCGATAGATATTCAACTAGAACCTATCAACATTCACAACCAATTACATAATGAGGTACTTAGAGGCAGTAAGAGATGTCAAGCCTGGTACCGGTAAATATATAAATACTATTAATGGGAAAGTCATTCGAATAATCAAAGTATGGATTCCTAAGGGACTAATCAACCGTGGACCCAAGTTAATGTGAGTACCAAATAGGTGTAAATATTTATATTTTGCAGGATAAGAAGAACAAACGGCTGAAAAACTTTGAATGGTATTTGGACAGCGGTTGCCCCAGACACATGATCGGAAACAACAGCTTGTTGACCGATATTGTCTAGGAAGCCGGTGCAATGATAATTTTCGGCGACAATTCTAAAGGTAGAGCCGTGGACAAGGGTAAGATTGTCCATGACAACATAATTATAAACAATGTCCTTCTTGTTGAAAACTTGCATTTTAATTTGTTAAACATTAGTCAAATGTGCGATGTACGATACACTGTAGAATTTCATAAACATGCATGTTTAGTTAAGAAGTTCTAATCTTGTGTCTGTTCGTATTCTATTGAAAATGGTGAACAAGAGAATCACGTTGGGTCATTGCACTTTGCAGGTGGATTTTCCGTCTGTCTACACTTTCGATCAGCCGGAAGTAGTAGATATGTTCAAAACCCTCGAGTATTCCGGTCTCGGAAAATATCTTGGCGGTCCTTTCATCTTTTACGAGAAGGAAGTTCGAGAGTTCTTTAAATTTGCAACTATGGTGGACGATTTCATCTTAGCGACTGTAAACGGGATAGAAATATCTTTCGACGAAACCTTGTACGCGGAGTTCTTTGAACTTCCATCGGAGGGTCATACTTTCAACAAGGATCTGTCACCGGAAGTAAGGGAAAAGATGAAGAAAGGTTTTATCAGCCGATGGCTCGGCGATTCATATAAACGGAAGTAAGAAAGTCCTTAAACCACAGTTTATTTTGCTAAATGATGTGGTGGCAAAAGCGCTTCAGGGGAAGGCTGGTTCATTCAACCTCTATAGTCAAGATCGATTTGACTATATGTGTGCCATTTCAAAGGGGATTCAGGTCAACTGGGCCTCAACATTATTCAACAATCTCTGCTTCTCCATCAACCAGGAGAACAAAGAAAGTATAACCTTTACTGCACAACTAAGTCGGTTGTTGGAGCATTTGGGGGTTCCGTTGGGCGAACCTGAACCGATCAAATCAAACAGGGTGTATAATGTGTTCACAGTTGCCAACACTCTTGTTAGAATGAAGAATCTTAAGGAAACGCATTCGGGTGCTTCTAGTCAACAGACAGGTGGAAAATCGATTATTCGATCTAAATAGCCAACCGCTTCCATCTTGTCAACGGGAGCAAAAAGATCCAAGACTATCAACGAATTAGAGGCTAGTTCCACTAGCCTAAGGAGCTCTTCAAAGAAGGATTCTGAAACTGTTGATTCCAGAATCAGGCAAGATCTAGTTGAACTTGCCACCCTTCCCATGTCTCCCATGTCTCCAACTGCCAGTCAGTTGAGGAGATATTCAAGGTCATCTGTCTCAAAAGGTGACAAGTCAAAGGCGCCCCGCGCGTCTAAATCGATGAAGGCTTCATCAAAGGTAACTTCTTCTATATCTCTGGCCGATGTGCCCAAGTTTGATGTTCCTATAATGGAACAAGATAAATCTGTTTTTATTCCTGAAAAGGAATCTGCTGAAGGGCCTACTGTTGAGTCAGCTGGTCCAAATTTTGAGAATATTGACAGGAGTAAGTCTCCTGTTCAACAACCTGATCAAGTAGCCGCTGGTGCTATAGAGTTTGTTCAACCAGAACAAGGTGCAGTCCTTACCCTTGTTGCTGATGATAATGCTGAAAAGGCTTCTTCTATTTCTATCAGAGAGCCTTCCTCCACCAATCCCATTTCAAAAGATTCAATAGTTACCGAGAAAGTCGCTCGAGGCGAGCTTCCTACTGGACTCTTCAAGAAACTTGTTTCTGCTTATGAATTGATGCGTTCCATAAGGCAGTCGTGTGGAATTGTTTTTGGTGAACCAAGACCTTCTCCAAAACCTATTGAGGTTGTTGGAAAAGGGGAAAATGCTGTAATTTAAGAAAGTGAAGATGTTTCTGAGGCAACATGCATTGTTGACCTCATGATGAATCAAGTCAGGGCTATTACTGCTGAGAAGATAGAAATTTTTTATTCTTGGATCCAGAACAGATTATCTATCCAGTATGATGAGGTCATCACGGGTTCAGGAATAAGTACTCAATGGCGCAAGCTTGTAGCAGATGAAAAGAAGGTTCACAAATGGGCTAAAACTCCACAGGTGTCGGAAGCCTTGAAAAGAAAAGATCTTATCAAAGCTTGTGTGAGAGGAAGAGCTCTATTCCCCATCCTTGAAGCCAGAAAATCTAATTTTAACCCTATTGAGAAAGGTGCTAAAGTGGAAGTAAAAGTTTTAAAGAGATTAGACAAGATCATGACTGACTATCTCTCTATAGTCACCGATACGTTGATGGAGCTAACTGCTCAAGAGTTAGCTATTTTGGTATTTTCTCCGATGAAGATGAACCAATGGATGTCTCTGCTGATAATGCTGATACAGATGAGCAAGCTGCTGCTCTTCTAATAGAATTTGGAAATCTTTCTGCAGAAGAAAGACGTTTGCTAGCTCAACCTATTGTCGAGCAAAATAAGGAACCCATTCAAGAGAATCCATCTCTACAGGAAGAAGAGGAAGATATAATTCAAGAGCCAGAACAAGCTCTTATAAATCAAGAAGAAGTTATTGTTGAAGAGCTGGTCCAAGATCTTGTAACTCAAGAAGAAGGAACTAATTAGGAGATCGTTCAAACTCCTAATGAAAAAGAGGTTGTGATATCCTCTATTGTTAGAACAGAGGAAGTTCAAGAAAAGGAGTCTGAAGCTAGTCAGCCAGGGATTACCAGATCTGAGGGGGAACCCTCAAAAGACAAAGATGTAGAAGAAGAGAGTTCCTCGTCTGAGGGGGAACATGATCAAAATGTTAGAACTCTCAAGCCCCTACAATTTCCCAATATTATTGCTGGTAACGTTCATGAAAATATTAACCATCATCTTCACAGCAAGGGAAATCTGTATGAAAGATTTCAGAGAGCCGAAAGGGAGCTGGAAGAAGAAGAGCGAAATAAAACTGAAAATGAGTCTGAGAAGGGTGAACTCGAGAAATCTTTTCAGATTCACACCGAAGCTAATCCCATTCAGAGCATGGAAGCAGAATCACAAGATGATTCATCCAATGAAGGATACTCTGCTAATGGTACCAAGCTTCTGAAGTCGATGACATCTCTGCTTACCTCTCTTCAGACGGATGTGATAGCTATGGGAACACATGTAGTAAATATTTTGAATACTCAGAAAGAGGATAGAAAAGAAGTTGCTAAATGTGTCAAAATCCTTAAAGAGTTGGATAATACACTGAACAAGAATACGTATGAGACTCATGTCTCAAATTTAAAATTCTCCAAATTTGAACAGCAGCTCTTTAGTCGTCAATCGGAAATGATGAGTCTTGAAAGACAAATTAATCTTGATAATCATCGTGAGGTCATGGAATCAATGGAATTATACAAGAATCAGCTAGTTGAAATTCAAGGAAGCATGAGAAGAACTGATGCTGAAAGATTGGAGTATGCCAACTCTATTACGAGGAAATTTCAAGAGAAAGAGAATGCTAAAGCCAATGCTGAAAGAGAACAGACTCGAAACACTCAAGGTGAGCCTAGTAGAAGAGGTGAAAGTGTATCAACCGGTACCAGATCTAAGCGTGCTCCAACCAACGATGAAAATCTAAGGCCAACCAAAAGAGGAGGAGGTCGAAGCGGTGGTGATCGCGGAGGCCGAAGTAGTAGTGGTGGTCGTGGTGGGCAATCAGGTAGTGATCGAGGAGGTCACACTAGTGGCGGTGATCGTTGTGGGAGATCTAGTAGAAGCGGTCGTGGTGGTCGTGCTCTTCCTCCTTTTCAAAACCTACTATCTAGTGAAGGGATGAGTTATGAAGGAACTCGATTCCCCATCGATCCTCGAGTGAAGTGGGAAGAACAATGATCTCTTTTCTCTTATTTTGTTTTTAAACTATGTTTCTTTGACTATGTTTTTGGAATATTGGTTTTTGAAAGTGGTTATGTGTGATGGATGAACAAGTTTTACTCTGCATTTATATGATGAATGCTTAATTTGTTATCTATGCAAGGTTTCAATCTCATCATCAAAAGGGGAGAAATTGTTGGGTCAAATTATTTTGATTATGTGTTGAAATAGTTTGACTATTGGAATTTTGATGATGAAATGATGAAAGGATTATATATGCGTCTAATTGGTTTTGATGCAGGTGTATTGAAAAATAATTTCATTAGACTTGGTTCTAATGAAGTTCATTAGATAGATTTAGCATTAGATGAACGAAGTTAGACGTGTAGTCTAACTAGCGAAATTAGACGTGTAGTCTAATTAAACGGAGTTAGACGTGCAGTCTAACTGGAGGAATTAGACGTGCAGTCTAACTCGTGAAGTTGGACGTGCAGTCTAATAGACTCGTAATTAGACGTGTAGTCTAACTCGTGGAGTTAGACGTGTAGTCTAATGGATCCGCAATTAGACGTGCAGTCTAACTCGTGGAGTTAGACGTGCAGTCTAATAGACTCGTAATTTGATAGGATCGACTTTATTGATAAAGACTGGGGTCTGGCTAAGGATGAAGGCTTGTGAAAAACGGTTTGAAAGAAATCTTGTTAGGGATTTAATTCGCTTTCTATTCTTCGCAAACTTGTGTAAACACTTGAAACGGATTCAAGGCGGAATTGTTTACTTGGTTTTGAAGCACAAGATGAAATATGAAAAGATGACAGAAATGAAGAACACAACAGTTTATTTATGGATGTTCGGAGAAACTCTCATACGTTACCCCTTCTTCCAACCACCGGAAGGATTCACTATAATATGGTTTGAATCAAATACAGTTTACACACACACTTAGCTCACTATTGAATAGAACACTTTCTGTTCAATTACAAGATGAAGAATATCACTTAGCTAACGGTGTTTTGATTCTAGCTCTCTCTTGATTCACACACAGTACAATTAGAAAGAAGCTTCACAGTTCAGTAAGCAAGATGATTGAGTAGTTTCTCTCTTTGCAAAATCAGATTGCTTGTTTGTTGTATGAGGCAAAAGTCACTAAGGAAATTGTTCGTTGTCCTTGAGATTTGTTAAATACTGAGCAGGAGCTAACGGTTGAATCTTCAAGAATGATACGTGGCACTCTTCCATTGGAAAGCCTCCATTGTACACAGCAGGTTCTGAGCATAAGGATCGTGGCCGTACATCACTAGTAGTGCGCCGAATATTCCATCAGGGATGTACTTGCAAAACAAGTAAATGTGAGGAAAATTCTCTTACGTGGCATTCCTTGATTGGATGCATATAGTTGTTGTACTAATCTTCACTAGAAATTGGAGCAGAAGTAGGGTACATCTATAGCACGTGGGTAGGTGAAATGCTAGATTCAAGCGCACTGCTTAAACTAAGTATTAGACGTATTTCAGTTAGACGGATTGTGAAAATCAGTGTAATGAAATAAGTCATCTCATTCTAATAGAAAAACGTCTATTAGACCGCCTGGTCTAATAGAATTACACTCGCGTCTAATTATCCAATAACCATTAGACTGCACGTCTAACTCCACTGAGTTAAACTACACGTCTAATTCCGGTTCTACCTCAGACTTGTTTAAAGGAGTTAGACGCACGTCTAACTTTCACTTAATTAGACTACACGTCTAATTATCCAATAACCATTAGACTGCACGTCTAACTCCACTGAGTTAGACTGCACGTCTAATTCCAGTTCTACCTCAGACTTGTCTAAAGGAGTTAGACGCACGTCTAAATTTCACTTAATTAGACTACACGTCTAATTATTCAATAACCATTAGACTGCACGTCTAACCCCACTGAGTTAGATTGCACGTCTAATTATACCTCAGACTTGTCTGAAGGAGTTAGACGCACGTCTAACTTTCACATTCTATTAGACTGCACGTCTATCTCCACTGAGTTAGACTGCACGTCTAACTCCACTGAGTTAGACTGCACGTCTAATTCTGTATAAATTAGACTACCCGTCTAATTACAAATATATTAGATTACACGTCTAACTCCGATGAGTTAGACTGTACGTCTAATTCCGAATATCAATTAGACTACCCGTCTAATTACAAACATATTAGACTTACGTCTAATTTCGTGCATCCATTAGACTACACGTCTAACTCCGATGAGTTAGACTATATGTCTAATTCTATGCATTAGACTTACGTCTAATTCCGTGCATTCATTAGACTACACGTCTAACTCCGATGAGTTAGACTGTACGTCTGATTCTATGCAATAGACTTACGTCTAATTCCGTGTATCTATTAGACTTACGTCTAATTACACGTCTATTAGACTACACGTCTAACTCCGATGAGTTAGACTGTAATTCTAATTTGATGCAATAAAAGCAAAATCCGTCTAATGACCCTCATTAGATCCAAGTCTTTTGACATATTGTTTCAATACACATGTATCAAAACTCATAAGTTATTTCATCATCAAAATCTCAATGGTTAAATTATTTCAACACTTAGTCAAAATAATTTGACCCAACAATTTCCCCCTTTTTGATGAAGAAATTGCAAATCTACATACATATATCAAAACATGCATTCATCATATAAATAAACAAAGCCCTTGTTCACTTACATCATTCATCCAAAAAACAGTATTCGAAAAACCATCAAAGACAATTGTTCAGAAGAGATATCATTGTTCTTCCCTTTTAACTCGAGGATCGGTTGGACTCATCTCTTTCCCGGGAAGCATGTTGAAGAAGGGAGGATAGCCGCGACCACCACGACCGCCTGCACTTGATCTTCCACCGCGTTCACCACCACTTACACGTCCACCTTGATCAACATTGGATAGCCTACTCCGGCCACCACCACTTCGACCTCCACGCTCACCACCGCTTCGACCTCCATCTCTCTTGGTTGGCCTAGGATTGTCATCAGTGCTTGGAGCTCGCCTGGATCTTGTGCTAGTTGACACACCATCATTTCTTCTGCTTGACTCTCCTTGAACTGGTCGAGGTTGAGCACCTTCAGCATTGGCCTTTACATCCTCCTTTGCTTGAAACTTCCTAGCGATGGAGTCAGTAAATTCTTGACGTTCATTATAATTTCTGCTCAAACACCCCTGAATTTCCACCATCTGATTCTTCACCAGACTAAATTCTTCCAAGGTTTCCTTGTGGCGTTCATCATTGAATTGTCTTTCAATATCAAAGAACTCGGTTTGACGATTGACAAGTTGCTTTTCAAACTTTGAAAAGTTTACATTTGCGATATGAGTCTCATATGTGTTTTTCTTCAAAGTGTTATCCAGCTCAGTGAGAACTGTGAAAATCTTGTTAAAATTCTCTCTTTCTTCTTCCATTGAGTTCATGGTCTGAGACATGGTCTTCTGAATTGATGAGAGCATAGACCTCATAGATCTTAACACTTTGTTTCCTCCGGCAGATGAATCTTCATGAGACGAGACTTCTTCAGATTCTGCTGCTATGCTTTGAATAGGCTCAAAGTTTGTATGAATCTGCAAGGATTGCTCCGACTGATTCATTTTGGCTTTCTTAGCAACTTCTTCTCGCTCTTCTTCTAAGATTTCATCTTCAGCTCTCTGAAATATCTCAAGCAGATTTCCAGAGTAGTGAATAGGATTATTAAGGTTTTCGTGAACATTTCCCACAATGGTGTCGGGAAATAGACGGGGCTTCACAAAAGTTTCTTGCTGATCCTGTTCCTCCTCAGATGAGGAACTTTCTTCTTCATTGACTTTCTCTTTAGAGGGTTCCCCCTCAATTCTGGCAGTTTCTGGCTGAGTATCCTCGGCCAATTTCTCTTGAACCTCCTCTGTTCTCGCAACAGGGGTTAATATTACATCTTCTTCAATAGGAGCTTTAAAAGCCTCCTCAGTCACATCTTCCACAAGAACTTCCTCTTCATCTATCTCAAGAGCTTGTTCAGGCTCTTGGACAATCACATTTTCTTCTTCTTCATTCATACGTTCTTGGAAGGGTTGATCTAGAATGCGTCTCTTTTCGGCAGAAAGATTCCCAAATTCGATCATGAGAGCAGCATCTAGCTCATCAGCATCATTATCAGCATCTGGAATATCCATAGCTTCTTCTTCATTGAGAGGTTCTGCGCCAGAGCAATCGGCGCCATGAATGTGTCTAGAAGCAACAAAGACATAACTGTCCAGGATATTGTTCAACTTCTTCAATACCTTCATTTCAACATCAACTCCTTTCACATCAGGATTGAAGTTAGCTTTCCTGGCTTCGAAAATTGGAAAAAGAGCTTTTCCAAATATGCAAGCTTCCACCAGTTCTCTTTTCTTCAGAGTCTCACCAACTTCTGAAGTTCTTGCCCATTTCAAGACTTTCTTCTCGTTTGCCACCCTCTTCTTCCATTCTTTAGTTATAGCAGCGTTTGACAGAGAATCGTTGTACTTGGAGGACAGCCTTTCCATGGACCAGGATTCATAAATTCACAATTTCTTAGTAGTAAGAACTTTAACTTGATCTAATATGAGGTCAACGATTCATGTTGCCTCTGATACCTTTTCATGAACCTGAATTGCAATAGATTTACCTTTTCCGATAACCTCTACGGGTTTTGGAGCAGGTCTTGGTTCACCGATCACAATTCCATCTGCCCGTTTTCTGGAACGCATCAGTTCGAACGCAGATTGTGGTTTCTTACAGAGCTCAGCAGGAAGCTCCATACAAACAACTTTCCCAGCTACCAATGAATCTTTAGGAACTGGAATAATGGGTTCACCAGCCACAAGGGTAAGAACAGCACATTGTTCTGGTTGCGATGACTCTGTAGCACCGGCGGCTACAAGATCAGTTTGAACAACAGGAGACTCAATCCTGTCAACAGTTTCATCATTTGGACCGACTGACTCAACAGCAGGCCCTTCAACAGATTCTCTCAAAGGAGAGAATATAGATTCAGCTTGTTCCACTACGGGAACATCAAATTTAGGTACAGCGACCAAAGATTTAGAGGACTTCACCTTTGCAGATTTAGACGCTCGGGGCGCCCTTGTCTTCTTCTCCTTTGAGGCACAAGACCTCGAAGGTTTCCTCGAAAAGGTTGAGGGAATGGATAATGATGACATTGGAGTTGCAGCAAGTACGCCTGGGCCTTGCTTCAACCTTGAATCAACAGATTCAAAGTCCTTCTAGTTTGGACTTTTCAGACTGGAGGAACTGGCCTCCGACTCGTTTACAGTTTTCGTTCTCTTTGCCCCTGTTGAATGAACAGAAGCAGAAGGCTTGGATCGGGTGGAAGGTTTTCCACCGGTCTGGTAACTAGAAGCACCAGATGCAGATTCAAGGTTGCTCTTCAACCTCGTCAGCGTGCTAGCCACTGTAAGAGCAGTAAATACTCTTGGAGAGTTGATCTGCACCGGTTCACCAACAGGAACCCCCAAATACTTCAACAAATGACTCAGTTGAGCCGCATATGTAATACTTTCTTTGTTCGTCTGACTGATAGAATAGCACAAGTTCTGAAAAAGGGTATGAGCCCAGTTTACCTGGATCCCTTTTGAGATAGCACGCATATAGTCAAAACAGTATTGACTATAGAGATTGAAGGAACCAGCTTTCCCTTGTAGCGCCTTCGCCACCACGTCGTTCAGAAGAATGAAATGCGGTTTAAATACCTTTTTGAATCCATTCACATGGATCTTCAAACCGTCTGCAGAGAAAGTTGTCTTCATCTCCTCCATGATTTCTGAAGAGAGAACCAAGTCGAATAGATGACCCTCCGTCGGAAGTTCAAAGAACTCCGCAGAAACTGCTTCGTCGAAAGAAAACTCCGTTCCGTTGACGGTTGCTACGATGAAATCATCCACCATAGTTGTCGTTTTGAAGAACTCGCGAACTTCGTCTTCATAGAAGATGAAAGGTCCGCCTAGATACTTCCTTAACCCAGAATATTCTAGGGTTTGGAACATCTTCACCACCTCCGGTTGATCAAACGTATACACCGATGGAAAATCCACCTGCAAAGTATAGTGACCGAGAGTGATTTTCTTCACCATTTTCGAAAGAATATGAATCGACACAGGATTTCAGAGAGATTTAGTGAGAGAAATGCAAAGAAAGCTAGGGTTCTTAGGGATTTTGAAGGATTGAAAACTTTCAAATTAATGCAGTAATGTCCTTATATAGATGAAAGAGGGAAATACAGAATAACCGTCTATTTTAGGGGTATGGCCCATTAATAAATGTTAGACGTCCTTTTTCAAGAAGTCATCATTAAAAATGAGAGTATATCAGTCATTTTCTCTAACTTGAAAGACACGTGTCTTCATGTTATTAAGAGATGACTATTTGATGTTTTGAGCGGGAAAAACAGATAGCTCTCAACGTGGGACAGCTGTCCTTGATCAGTCTAATCGGCACGTAGTTAGACGTTTTTCTTACTCCACAAATTCATATAACACAACGTCTATTAGATGGATGAGTCTATTAGACGCATATGTCTAATTCTGTGTTTATAAAAATCCGTCTAATGTTTATTAGATGTGTACGTCTAATTCCGCATAAACACCACGTGTTAGACGTGTGTTTATTAAACGTGAGCATCCTTTTGCTCATGACGTAAAAACATCTAACGTCTATTAGACGTGTCCGTCTAATCGCGTAGGTATAACACCTCAAAATATAGACTTAGATGTATAGATTATAAGCAAAAATACGTCTAAGTACATACTGTTTCTTTTAGACACCCTTGTCTAATTAGACCGATAAAGGATATTCGTCTAGAGAGTATCTTTACTTCCAAAGAAATTTTTCCCTCTCATTATGAATATAGACATTTAGAGTTTAATAAACAATTTTTGTGGTCCAAAGATCAAAAACATTTTTCACAAATAAACACATTTATTCTTCCAGAATGGCGGATGCCATTGTTGATCTTCCAAGTTGTGTACTCAGAAGAGTACTCTTCTAGCTTCCTTCCTAAGATCCTCCTGCATCACCTCTGTCTCCTGAGTTCCTTCTTCATCTTCTCTAGCCATGAAGCAAGCCACGTCTTCTTCGTCACTTTCACTGGATGAAAAGTACGAGCCACAACTGCTTCCTCTATTCTTTCCGTCACCAGCCATAAGAGCCTTAAGCTCTTTTCCATCATCTTTGGCATCTTCACGCTTTGGCTTCCGGAATTCCGATGCATAATGACCTTTAATAACACAATTAAAACAAGTAACATTAGCTTTAGATTTTCTATTATCATTAGAATTTGAAGAGTTTGAGTTAGAGTTGCTTTTCTTCATGAAGTCGCCAAACTTCTTCACAAAGAGAGACATGGCATCGCTGCTCAACTGTTGAGCTGTCATCTTCACGTCCGGAGCAGTTGGTGGCTCTTCAGCAGTCACCAGCGCATTGGCAATGATAACGGACGTGGGTTAATCTTCTTCCATCCTACAGTTCAGCTCGAACTCATAGGCCTTGAGGTCAGCAAAGAGATCAAAGAGAGAGATCTTGTTAAGATCTTTGAATTCTCTCATCGCCATAGTCTTTATGTCCCATTCTCTTGGAAGAGCACGCATGACCTTGATAGCAAGCTCCCTATTGCTATAGGTCTTGCCTAGGATGGACAGAGAGGAGACGATCTTGCTGAATCTGGTGTCGCAATCGTTCATTGTTTCACCAGGACACATTTTGAAGTTGTCGAACTGTTGAGTGACAACCATGATCTTGTTTTCCTTGGTTTGCTCGTTGCCCTCACACAATTGAGTGAGTCTGTCCCAGACCTCTTTGGTAGTGTCACATTCGATGATGTAGTTGAACATACTGTCATCGAGAGATCTGTACAGAACATCAAGAGCCATGTTGTTGAGGTTGTTCTGCCTCTTTTCATCAGCGGTCCAGTCAACCTTCTCCTAATCAATCTTGATAGGACCTTCTGTGACAACGCTCCACATGTCATCATGAAGAGAAGAGAGATGAGCAAGAACTCTTTTCTTCCAAACAATGTAGTTTTCACGAGAAAAGGTTGGAATGGCTGTAGCACTGGCATCTTTGGGTATGTTTGACATATTTCAGGAAAGGCTTGAGAATAGAAACAGGCTTTGTACCAATTGATACGATCAACTTTATCGATAGAGACTGGGCTCTGGCTAAGGATGAAGGCTTATGAAAAATGGTTTGAAAGAAATCCTGTTAGGGATTTAATTCGCTTTCTATTCTACGCAAACTTGTGTAAACACTTGAAACAGATTCAAGGCGGAATTGTTTGCTTGGGTTTGAAGCACAAGATGAAATATGAAAAGATGACAGAAATGAAGAACACAACAGTTTGTTTATGGATGTTCGGATAAACTCTCATACGTCACCCCTTCTTCCAACCACCGGAAAGATTCACTATAATATGGTTCGAATCAAATACAGTTTACACACACACTTAGCTCACTATTGAACATAACACTTTCTGTTCAATTACAAGATGAAGAATATCACTCAGCTAAAGGTGTTTTGATTCTAGCTCTCTCTCTCGATTCACACACAGTACAATCAGAAAGAAGCTTCACAGAATAAGTTCAGTAAGCAAGATGATTGAGTAGTTTCTCTCTCTGCAAAATCAGATTGCTTGTTAGTTCGACTTGTTAATGTAGATTGTCCGTTGTCCTTGAGATTTATTAAATACTGAGCAGGAGCTAACGGTCGAATCTTCAAGAATGATATGTGGCACTCTTCCATTGGAAAGCCTCCATTGTACAAAGCAGGTTCTGAGCACAAGGATCGTGGCCGTACATCACTAGTAGTGCGCCGAATATTCCATCAGGGATGTACCTGCAAAACAAGTAAATGTGAGGAAAATTCTCTTACGTGGCATTCCTTGATTGGATGCATATAGCTGTTGTACTAATCTTCACTAGAAAGTGGAGCAAAAGTAGAGTACAGCTATAGCACGTGGGTAGGTGAAATGCTAGATTCAAGCGTACTGCTTAAACTGAGCATTAGACGTATTTCAGTTAGACGGATTGTGAAAATTAGTCTAATGAAATAAGTCATCTCCTTCTAATAGAAAAACGTCTATTAGACTGCCTGGTCTAATAGAATTAGACTCGCGTCTAATTATCCAATAACCATTAGACTGCACGTCTAACTCCACTAAATTAGACTGCACGTCTAATTCCGGTTCTACCTCAAACTTGTCTGAAGGAGTTAGACGCACGTCTAACTTTCACTTAATTAGACTACACGTCTAATTATCCAATAACCATTAGACTGCACGTCTAACTCCACTGAGTTAGACTGCACGTCTAATTCCGGTTCTACCTCAGACTTGTCTGAAGGAGTTAGACGCATGTCTAACTTTCACTTAATTAGACTACACGTCTAATTATTCAATAACCATTAGACTGCACGTCTAACTCCATTGAGTTAGACTGCACGTCTAATTCCGGTTCTACCTCAGACTTGTCTGAAGGAGTTAGACGCACGTTTAACTTTCACATTCTATTAGATTGCACGTCTAACTCCACTGAGTTAGACTGCACGTCTAATTCCGCATAAATTAGACTACCCGTCTAATTACAAATATATTAGACTACACGTCTAACTCCGATGAGTTAGACTGTACGTCTAATTCCGAATATCAATTAGACTACCCATCTACTTACAAACATATTAGACTTACGTCTAATTCTGTGCATTCATTAGACTACACGTCTAACTCCGATGAGTTAGACTGTACGTCTAATTCCGTGCATTCATTAGACTACACGTCTAACTACGATGAGTTAGACTGTACGTCTAATTCTATGCATTAGACTTACGTCTAATTCCATGTATTTATTAGACTTACGTCTAATTACACGTCTATTAGACTACACGTCTAACTCCGATGAGTTAGACTGTAAGTCTAATTTTATGCAATAAAAGTCAAAATCCGTCTAATGACCCTCATTAGATCCAAGTATTATGACATATTATTTCAATACACCTGTATCAAAACTCATAAGTTATTTCATCATCAAAATCTCAGTGGTTAAATTATTTCAGCACTTAGTCAAAATAATTTGACCCAAGTAAACAGTGAGCTAAGTGTGTTATTTTCAACAGTGAGCTAAGTGTGCAAACTGTATTTGATTCGAATCATATTATAGTGAATCCTTCCGGTAGTTGGAAGAAGGGGTGACGTAGGAGAGTTTGCTCCGAACATCAATAAACAAACTTTTGTGTTGTTCTTTTCTGTCATTTTCTCATTTTCATCTTAAGCTTCAAACCTAAGTAAACATTTCCGCACTTGATTTTGTTTCAAATGTTTACAAGGGTTTGCGTAGAATAGAAAGTGAATTAAATCCCTAACAAGATTTCTTTCAAACCGTTTTTCATAAGCCTTCATCAATCGTCAGACCCCCGTTTCTATTGATTATGCCGATCCTATCACGGTCAGACTGCTATAATTGACCGTGCCGGTGTTGCTGATGAGGCAGATAAGTCGGTCGAAATTAATGAAGAAGAAATCTTGGCCGAACAACCACCGGTGCATGAGAGTGATCATACCGGGAGAGGCTCAATCTTTCCGGTCAATGAGAAAATTATATCAACCGGAACCGAGCAAAATCTGATTCTTGAGGAGGCGACTAACAATGTAATTCCGGAAGTTGAAATTCCGGACTCTCACATGGCCAATGATGAAGTTGATAATGTTATAGACAATGTCCTCAAGATAATTGAAGACAGGGCGTATAATCTAGCCGATTCTTACTATGAATGGGCGAGACTAAGGACATAAGTTAATTTAAGGACATGCTACTAGAATGTCCTGAAGCAGACAAGTGGTCGACGATGCTATCTTTGGAAGCAATGGTACTTAATCTCGCTAAAACATCCTCTGTATCAATTGCCATGACAAGACCGAAGTGGGTCGAGGCAAATGCCAAGTTAAACATATTGACCTCGACCATTGCCAACATACACCGGAGATATCGTGTTCTAGGAGATGTAACCGAAGTGGAAAAAATTGGGCTGGAAAAATTGAGAACGGTTAAAATAGAACTCCTAACCGAAATCTCAAAGTATGAAAATGCAACACATGAGAATGCTGCAATGTTTACTCAACAACTCCAAGCCATTGAAAATGACAGACCTAATACGGTTGTACGTGAAAACGCCGATGCGGCTCGAAATATTCAACAGGGACTAATTCTTGAGGAGGCAAATGAAAATAAAAAGTCAACTTTCTTCCAATTGCCAAAAAGACAAGGGCTCAAATGAACAAACGAAAAAGGGATCAAGTAGCAGCGGTAATAGCTCGTACCGAACAAGAAAATGTTCAACCGGCTGTTAATCCTACCGTTGGATCAGAAAATCCGATTCCTGACGAAGAAGACGCTCAACCTTTGAATCCAAGAAAGCGCCGGTCTATAGTCTCAACCACACCGATCTCGGCAGTTCCTCTTCAATCTATTCGTTCTAACGCTCGGTTAGACAAAGGAACTCATGCAGACTCGGTTGATAATTTCGTTTAGAGTCAAAGAACTCATGCCTTCAATATTCCTATCACATCGATCAGACCCCAACGGTCGAGTGGATTATCTAGTCAACCAGCAAGCGGTTCCTGAACAAATGCAGATCCAACTACACCAGAAATGGAAATCTTAAATCGCTACTGCACCGAACAGAATGAAGGTGGACACTAAAACTTTAAACTTTTATATATACATATGACTTATGAATACTTTGGGAAGTTATGAATTATTTTGTAAATTTTCAATTATTCGGTTTAAGTTTCAAATTACAGGGTTTGGATACTTTTAACTTAAAAATATTAAAAAGGGAGAAATTGTTAAACATACAAAATTTTGCTCAAAACTCTATCTTCAAATCAAACTGTTTTCTAACCGGCCAAAACAAATAAGTTCTTTAAACCGTCCAACGATTACAGAGTTTTGAATGTTTAACTTAAAAAATCAAAAAGGGAGAAATTGTTAGCTAAATTAGATAGTTAATTAATAAGTAATTAACTATCTAAGGAACTTAATTAAATTCAACTTTGTGTACAGGTACAAAGAGCGGTCATATTTTTGGCCGGTCAAATTTATATCTCTAAAGCAGCACAATCCGGAATCAACTTAATTAACTTATCTTATCAGTAGATTGGTCCGGCTTAAACTTCAGAATCGGTGAACCTGTTATCAAAAATCGGTTTTCCTCTCCTCAGCGGTATGATCAATCAACCGACTCTCTAGCAACAAACCGATATATATTCGGTTGATTCAAACTTCCGGATAATCATAAGCCAAAGTACATCTCCAACGGGCAGATTTAAATCAAGACAAAATCAATGATATGGAAATGTTGGCAATTGACAGTTCGGTGCGAACATATATTCTTTGGGAATGTGCAAAGGAATATCTTTAAAGGATCAGAATGTGTCATTTCCCTTATGATACATGTCTGTTGTTAGTCTAAAGGCAGCAGGTAATTGTCAGATGTACAGTTACCTAGGTTGGTATAAAGCTCAAAGCAACTTTCATGGAGCAAGTAACCGTCAAGAGTACAACTGTCAAGAGTACAGTTGTGAGTGAACAGTTACCTAGTTTGGGCCGGAGAATTAACTTAATTAACTTATCTTATCAGTAGACCAGTCCGGCTTAAACTTCAGAATCGGTGAACCTGTTATCAGAAATCGGTTTTTCTCTCTTTAGTGGTAGGATCAATCAACCGACTCTCTAGTAACAAACCGATATGTGTTCGGTATAGTTAAACTTCCGGATAATCATAAGCCAAAGTACATCTCCAACGGGCAGATTTATATTAAGACAAAATCAAAGATATGGAAATGTTAGCAATTGATAGTTCGATGCGAACAGATATTCTTTGGGAATGTGCAGAGGAAGATCTTCAAAGGATCAGAATGTTTCATTTCCCTTCTGATACAAGTCTGTTGTTAGTCTGCAGGCAATAGGTAATTGTCATATTTACAGTTACCTATGTTGATATAAAGCTCAGAAGCAGCTTTCAAGGAGCAGGTAACTGTCAAGAGTACAAACGTCAAGAGTACAGTTGTCAAGTAAACAATTACCTTGTTTGGGTCGGCGCTGCATTATACCTTGGGAAGCTTCAACCACATTAAATGATATGCGACAACTTTTGACCAATTGCACCAACCGCATTAAATGCAAATCAGAAAGAGAAATATGATCGTTGATATATTTCCAATATAAAAGGAGGAAGCTGAAGAGCTGAAGGATCAATTGATCTAACTTTGAAAAACAACCTCGTCAACAACCTTTGATCGAACCTTTCAAAGAAACTTTAATTATGAGATCTTTATCTTTCAAAAGAATAGCAATCATTAAGTTGTATTTGTGAATCAAGTGTATTACAATTATGTGTGAGAGTTGTAAAGTGAATATCGAGTAGTAAATATGTCTCGATCGTGTGTTGTATTGTGTTTACATATTCCTAGTGAATATCCTTCTCATTATTTTAGAAGAAGAGGTGACGTAGAAGTTTTATCCCCGAACATCAATAAAATTCTTATCTTGTATTCTTTATCATTTCCGATCATTTTATTATCTGAACCGATTTCTTTTTACTTCAACCGATCCTTCTTCATTTTTCTCTTTATCCAATTTGTGTGTGTTACTTCAGGCTGAAACAAGCTCCTTCCGCTCTTAAACCCGGATCAAGAGCTTGTAATAGACTGTGTAGTGTTGAAACCGGTGTTAATTCCTAACCGTTGAGAGTGTGTAAGCGTTCTTCTTTAGCCGGACCCCGGTCCCCTATCGGCGATCCCGATCCCAACAAGTGACGTAGGAGTTTTATCTCCGAATATCCATAAAACTCCCTATGTTCTTTACTTTCTTCCATTTACCTTCCATCGGTTCAAAGCTTCAAATCCGACTAACACTTCCGCACTTGAATCCATTTCAAGAATTCGAAGGATTTGTGAAGAATAGTAACATATATAAATCCCTCATAGGATTATTATCAAATCGTTTATCATGAGTTGTTATTAATAGTCAGACCCTAGTCTCTATTGTTAACACCTATCCTATTAGAAGATATGAGTAAAATTACAAGCACAAGGAGTGTGGGAAGTCGTGATGCTCGAAGATGTCGACAAATGGATGGATAGAATGGCTCTCGCCACCATCTATCAAGCACTCCCTAAGAACGTCCTTCTCATGGTGGATGAGAAGGATTCTGCCAAGCTAGCGTGGGAGACGCTAAAGACAATGCATGTTGTAGTGGAGAGAGTCAAAGAGGTAAAAGTGCAAACCTTGAAGACACAATTTGAGGCGATTCGTATGAAGAATGGGGAATCGGTGGATGATTTCTCCATGAAATTGACATCCATGGTGACTGGTATCCGCTCGTTAGGAGAGAAGGTGAAGGAGAACTTCGTCGTCAAGAAGTTCCTTAGAGCCTTACCACAAACATACATGCAGATCGTTACAACGATCGAGCAATTCGGTGACCTCAAGAATATGATTGTCGAGGAGATCATCGGTCGTCTCAAAGTCCACGAGGAGAGACTTCACGGATACGAAGACCAAGAGAAGGAGCATCTATTGCTCACGCATGATGAATGGATGTCACGAATGAAGAAAAATGGAGAAGCCGGTTTTTCTTCTAGATCGTCGAGTCGTAGCGACAATGGTGGAGATAACCGAGGTCGTGGAAAAGCTTGAGGTGGAGGTCGTGGAGAAAGCTCATTTCGACGAGAAGACACCAAGCCCCGCAAAGACAAGAGCACATTGAAGTGTTACGCTTGTCAAAAGTATGGGCACTACGCGTCTGAGTGCCTTAACCAAATGCCCAACGATGAAGCAAACCTCACTAGCTCCCATGATGAGGAGCCAACATTAATGTTTGCCAAGGAAGTGATGAACACTTTGCCCAAAGATGAGGAAACAAATCTCAAAGAGCTCGAGCAAGAATCGTCCAAAGAGGAACCATATGTGGTGGTGCTCAATGAAGAGAAAGTCATGGCGAACCTCCTCGCAAGTGGCGATGAGTATAATTACACCGACGTGTGGTACCTTGACGATGGAGCAAACAATCATATGACAGGTCATCAAGAGAAGTTCAATGAACTCGACGAGAAAATCATTGGAAATGTGAAGTTTGGAGACGGCTCACTCGTCGAGATCATGGGTCGAGGATCCATCTTGTTCGAATGCAAGAACGAAGATCAACGTATAATGACTGAGGTATATTTTATTCCAAAATTGAAAAGTAATATTATAAGTCTCGGTTAGATGACAGAAAAAGGCAACACGATTATCTTTAGCTAGATCGCTCCTAAAGATGTTCGACCAAAATGGTGTTCTATTGATGAAGGTGGAGAAATAAAAAAATCGGTTATACAAGATATCTCTTGAGACGAGATAACCCGTTTCTCTATTAACATCGCTAGTATACCTAGATTGGTTATGGCACGCGAGACTTCGGCACGTAAAATTTTATGCGCTCAAGATGATGGGGGAGAAGGAGATGACTATAGGTCTCCCAAGATCACACACCCCAACCAAGTATATGAGAGTTGCATGATTGCAAAGAAAACAAGGCTACCATTTCCCGCCCAAGCAAACTTACGTGCCGAGCATCCCCCAGAACTTGTGCACGCGGATCTTTGTGGTCCGATCACCCATCCATCACTCGCCGGTAACAAGTATTTTCTTCTACTTGTTGATGATTATAATCGTTGGATGTGGGTGTACATGATTAGGGAAAAAGGAGAAGCTTTTTGAAGCATTCGAGAGGTTCAAGAGGCTCGTTGCGTACAAGTCCGAGCACAAACTGAAAACTTTGCGTACTGATCGAGGTGGAGAGTTCACATCACATAAATTTGTGGAGTACTGCAATGAGGAAGGAGTTGAACGTCACCTCACGGCACCATACACTCCACAAAAAAACGGCGTGGTGGAAAGAAGAAATCGTATTGTGATGGGTGTTGCTAGGAGCTTACTCAAGAGCATGAATGTATCGACAAACCTCTGGGGAGAGGTAGTACGACATGCAGTTTATCTTTTGAACTGTTTGCCGATAAATGTGCTAGGAACTTGCACTCCTTACCAGGCAAGGACCGGTAAGCGACCTCATCTAGACCACTTGAGAGTATTTGGGTGTACTGGACATGCTAAGACAGCGGGACCACATCTTAAGAAGCTTGATGATCGAAGTCAAGCCATGGTGTACCTTGGTATCAAAGACGGAAGCAAGGCGCACAAGTTTCTTGATCTAGCTTGTGGGAAAATCTGTGTGAGCAGAGATGCTGTATTCGAAAAAGAAGTGGGAGTGGTGCAACGACGACAACGAGCTCATACAAAATTTCTTAGAGTTCATAATCCTAAGAGATGACGACAGCCTAGAGGAGTAGAAAACACAACAGGTACACCGAACTCCCATTGTGATCAAGAGAGCTCGAGTGAGTCCACAACCAAAGCTAGCCCCATCAAACTCCGTTCCCTCGCCGATGTCTATGCGGAGGTACCACTAGTAGAGATGGATCTTGATGAATTGTTGTTGCTCACCACCGACGAGCAGACAACATATCACGAGGCTGTAGTTGAAGAGCCGTGGAATGAGGCCATGAACAAAGAGCTCGAGTCTATTATGAAGAACAAGACATGGGAGCTCATCAATTTACCATTCGGTCACAAGACCATGGGGTTAAAGTGGGTTTTCAAGTTGAAAAGAGACAGTGAAGGCAACATCCTCAAGCAAAAAGAGAGATTGGTAGCAAAAGGCTATGTGCAGAAGCAAGGCATTGACTTTGAGGAGACATTTGCATCGGTGGCGCAACTTGACACATTTTGGCTAATTCTTTCCATCGCAGCTCACCATGGATGGGAGATTCACCACTTGGATGTCAAACTAGCATTTCTCAATGGTGACATCGAAGAAGAAGTCTATGTTGCCCAACCTAAAGGCTTCATCATCAAGAATAAATAGCACAAGGTGTACAAGTTATACAAGGCTCTTTACGGACTACGTCAAGCACCAAGGGCGTGGAACACTTGCCTCAACAAGAGAATGATGATTATCGGTTTCGTGAAGTGTTCTCAAGAGAAGGCTGTGTACACGAAAAACCATGGAGAAGAAGTACTCATTGTTGACGTATACGTCGACGACTTGATTGTGACAGGATCAAGCATCAAGGGTGTTGAGGAGTTCAAAAAACAGATGATGAAGGAGTTCGAGATGAGTGATCTCGGGCTACTCTCGTACTATCTTGGTATCGATGTAGATCAGAAGAAATATAGCATCGAGGTGAAGCATGAAGCTTATGCAAAGAAAGTGTTGAAATAGTTTGCAATGGAGGATTGTAACTCGAGCAAGTACCCTATGGAAGCAAAGTTGCAGCTCGTAAAGGATGTGGAAGGAGGCATAGTGGATCTGAAGGAGTATAGGCGTATCATTGGGTGTCTTAGGTACTTGACGCACATTCGAACCAATATCTCCTATGCAGTTGGCATAGTGAGGCGATACATGGAGAAGCCTACCACTCTACACCAACAGGCAATAAAAAACATTCTTCGTTACGTGAAGAGAACGAATAGTTATGGGATTTAGTTAAGAAGATGACGAAAACTTGAAGAACTCGTTGGTTTTACTGACAACGATCTAGCCGGTGACACAGACAACAGAAAAAGTACTAGAGGGATGGTGTTTATCTCAACGGAAATCTGATCACCTAGCAATCTCAAAAGCAGCGAACTATTGGTTTTTCTTCATGTGAGACGGAGTTTATGGCAGCTACTGCAACGTCGTACCAAGGACTTTGACTGAGAAACTTGTGGAGCGAGATGTTCGGATGCGAGCCGAGGCTGATAACCCTCTATGTCGACAACAAGTCCGCAATATCATTAATGAAGAACCCGGTGTTTCATGGATATTGTAAACACATCGACACTTGGTTCTACTTCACCCGTGAATGCGTCGAGAATTAACAGATCGTTGTAGAGTTCGTAGGCACTATAGAGAAACGTGCAGACATTCTCACTAAGGCACTAGCAACAGTCAAATTTGCAGAGATGCGAGAGTTACTCGGCGTGAAGAATCTCGAACCAAATCAAGCTTACATGGGAGATTGTAAGTTTAAGTATTGATTGTTAGAAAATTGAAAGTTGTAGGCCTTTATTGTCTTTTATACAATTAGAGTTTATTTAATTATTAATGGGCTTGGACCTATATGTATAAGTAATTTAGGGTTTTTAGGCTAATTACTCCTATATAACGGTTGTTTGTAAATGTTGAATATACAACACATAAGATTTTCAAGACTTTTTCATTTTTAACAAACATCTATTTTCCAGAGTTTCATATCTTCATAATTGTTCTTAGAAAGATTCAATAGTCAAAGACAACATACATTTTTACATTATACATTATCTCTCTATTGTTTCAATTTGATTTTTAATCATTTCTAATTGTTCACATATTCGTATCTCACATGAAGTCCCATTAAAAACTAAAATAATTTCAATTCTTTGACATCTTGCATCTTCTGTTTTTAAACAAAATAACTATTATTGTTTAGAATCCATCATTGATATTTACACATGCGAAGAGGTTTTCGGCCCATAAATTTATCCCAAAATAGTAGACTTTATAATAATATTATTCAAGATCTAAATCACCTTGTTGAAAAAAGTTAATGTCCTTTTTGTAAGCCATATCCTCTTGGTCCGTTATTGCCTTCATATTGAGAATTGACTTCACGCCATAAATCGAGGCTTGTTTTTTTATATTTAAACCTCCTTGCAATTTTTGGTTCAATCGCATTCATAATCCATGCTCTTATAAGAGCACCAATGATCCCTCATTGATCACCTTCGTCCTTCTCCTTTGACTACGGTCTATAAAAGACCAATCTTGATTTTGGAATCAAAAGAATGTTTCTTTTACAGTAAGAATAGTCGTCGTGATGTTAAGACCATGTTGATCAGCCGAATGAATAATAAGTGGAACATTATTGTACTTCCTTTTAGTTAACATATGATTCACGACTAGAATTTGTGTTTGAATTGGAATTTTGGCTGGATTTGTTGGAATCAAAATATGAACAGTAAGAAACGAAGTTAAGTGTGTAGGAATCGTATTAGGATAAGATTGGGGTTAGAGCTTACTAGCGAATCTGATGAACTAAGCGCCATTTCTAGAAAGATCCTCAAATTAATCTGTTAGATATTCTTGTCTTGAAATTACAGAAAATATTTAAATACGATATTACAACAATAATGAACTATAATATACAGAAAATGAAATCACCAATTTAGAGGTTTGATTCGAGGCATGTGTTAAAAATATTTCCCTTAAAACAGTTCCAATGTCTGCCTTTGTGCTAGACTTTATTGTAGATGACTATCTCTATGGTACACTGAATCTAGTAGTGATTCAGTACTAGAAATTACTACACATCGAACTTAATAAAGTACCTGAATCGATCACCGGGTTTCATTAGAAATGCAACGAGTCAAAAATTCAAAGAACACTCATATGAGTGAAAAACTTGGAAAATACTTAGTTGAGTGAAAAACTCGAAGACACTCAAGAAAACAAAGAAAAACCGTTTTGAATTCTAAAAAGATAATAAAATGAGTGAAGAAGATATATGATGATGTAATATTGTACCTCTAAGATTGGTTTGGGATAGAATGCCTATTTATATTGTTTAAATAATAAATAAATTGTTAAATAAATCACCAATAGATCCTACGGTTGACATTGTTTGCCTATTTTTTTGTCTCAATATTTCTTCTTAATTAAGGGTACTTGTTTGCCAAAACTAATTAAGAGATTTTTTTGCAATACTCACATCCCATAGTTTTTCAATTGTTAATAATAATATTAAATTATCAAAACAATTGAAAATAATAAACTCATGTAAGTTACACTTGAAATTAACAATATTTTATTAATTTGGTCATGAAGGTGTTTTAAATCAATTAATTTAAATTAATTAATTCAAATTATACATTTGGATCAAATTTCACACTTAAATTCACGTTTGAATTTCATGTGAATTTCATTTGATTTATTACCCACATTCTAATTTCTATTGATTAAAGGAATTTATATAATTATTTTAAAAATTCCAATAATCCCATATTGAATTGAAACTAATTTCATTAATTAAATGAAAATAAGAATTTGGATAAAAAAATTAAATCTAAATAAAGATATATTATAACAAACTTAAAAGTGAATTTTAGTTAAATATAATGCAATAGTCTAGGAATGACAGTCGTTGGATAAATTATAACCCGTTGGATTGATAAATGATTTTATTGTGATTGTTATCCAACTATATATATTCCCTCATGTTCAGGCTCTTCACATATCTCTTATTTATCTCTTTAGAACTCAAACAATATTTTATTTGTTTCTTGAGTGTTCTTTCAGTTCTTTATTCAATTGAGTGTTCTTCGAGTTCTCCACTCATTATATTTCTATTTAAACCCGACGATCGATTTAATTACTTTGTTTAGTTCGCTACGTAGTGATTTTAGTGCTGAATCACTACTATTCGTTGTACTCTAAGAGACAATCATCTACGATAACTTCCAACAAAAGAGGAAATGGTGGAACTATTTTAAGGGAAATGTGATAAACACATACCTTGAATCAACACTCTTATTCTATGATATCGTTCTTCATATATATTGTATTTTATTTCATTTGTTTGTAACATTATATGTATATATATTTTATGTTATTCAAGACAAAATATGTAACAATCTTAAAACAGTTTCGTGTGTTAAGTTATTTAGTATCTTGTGTCGTCGAAAACCTTTATCTTTAAATTTCAGAAATATGGGTGGTGATGTTGCAAAAGAGATGATGAATATTGCTTCAAGGATAAAGTTGATTCGGAATCCTTCAAAAGTGGTCATTCTTTTTGGTTGAATAACGCTAATGATTTTATATATATATATATATATATATATATATATATATATATATATATATATATATATATATATATATATATATATATATATATATATATATATATATATGAAATTTAATAAAAAAAATAAACTGAAAGAATCAGTTTTGACTTCTATAAATTAATAAGTCATTTATGTTTAGTAATTGTTTATGACAAAAATGAATTGGTACAATTTTAATTAAAAATTAACCATTTAATAGATACATATATACATGTATGTGTATTATAATTCTCCATGAACACATATTAAGTTGTTACTTGATTTATTTGCTTTTTTAAGTTGAATAAGAAAACAAATATGAGTTGTTATCCGTTACGTTTCTAGATTGTAATCAACTATTTTGGAGAAGTTGAAGCTGAAACACATTAAACTACAATTAATATAGGGGATTCAAAGAGGAATATAACATATATTCCAAAGAAAATATTGACATTGTTTGATCATAGCCAGACCAATTGTTAATTGTATTGTGAAATAAACTAATTAAGCATGTATGCTGAATTGATTTAGTTTGCTTGAAATTAAAGGCCATAAAGACATGTTTAAATTGATAAAAATATGTGGTAAACATGCTACATCATTGGATATAAACGTGCAACAGAAAATAAATGTCAAGTGACTTCGACCAAAGATGTTTGAAATATTATAATTTCTTTGTAGAAATTATAAGATATGATGATGAATATTTATTTGATTAAATATTTTATTTTTTTATATAGAAATAATATGTTGAAACAAATATTTTAATTGATTCAATATTATAGTTTCTTATATATAAATTATGTGAAGAATAGTTTATATATGTAGTCATTATAATTTATTATATTATGTATTATTGATTTATTCAATTAAATATTCTCAATAATAGTTATCTTATTAATTTAATGATAAGTATAATAAAAAAAAATTGTGTGGTAATCTCTTAATTAAAAAAAACATTAGATTTAATTCACATAGATGTGTGTATTAAAATGTACTAACACAAATATGGGGGTAATATTTTTACTGATAATAACACAAAGTATTATTATTCATATTATGATAAATAAAATGATTTTCTATTGTTAAACAAATATGTTCTCTATAAAAGATAAAGTTGCGTAATTTAACGTAACAAGAAAATGTCTTGGTTATATTTCTTAGTTGGTTCTTAATTTCATATTTCAAATTTGAGGATTTGAAATCAAGAAACGCATCTTTTTTAAACATTATTTCCATAAAAACCGAAGAACAGATATTTTCAAAACAGATTTTATGAAATAAATAAGGAAACTTGACTTGTAAAGTTTTTATATGACTTGTAACAAGGTCTACAATAATAGTATGAAAATTTTAATCATATTTTAATTTTAACTGAAAAATCAATGAATGTGACAATTGTGTATATCATGAAGACAATGAAAGTGGTTATTTCAGTACATGTCTTTATACGATCTTTTATCATTTAAAATTACGATAAAAGTGATTAAATTCACTAAGGATGTGAATTGCACTAAACGAGATAATATGAAAGACTTTAAATCTATAAATAAATAAGTTTACACTTAAAATTGCAATTATATGCGTGGAAATGTTCTAACAAAATTACGATTATAGATTAAATGATATAATCTATATTCATAATATTTTTAACACGTGTCAAAAAAATTATTTTGTGAAATACTTAATCTTTTACACGAATGCATAATAGTTCAAACACACTTTTGTATACTAGTTAGCCAAGTAAATAATATTTTTCACAAAAGAATACTTAAATGATAAATATGTATGAATGAATGATCATGCTCATTAGAATATATTCCAAGATTGTCTAAAAACATATTTCTAGTTATTGTGATAGTAATATAAAATTGGACAAATTTAGAGTAAATGACAAGTCTAGCATACACGTCTTAAACATAATATTATTAGATTATTGTAATCACTAAAAATCAACACTCCAATTTATAATATTAAAATAATTAATTTTAAATACATAAAGTCAAAATAATTAACCTCATGACCAAAAACTTATTTAAAACAATTAATTAGGATTAATTAATGTGTTAATTAATCAAATTAGTTAAGGATTAGGGCCAAAATTAAAAAAAAAATACTTGGAATAAATGTTGTACCCATAATGTCTCAAAATAATTTTAAAAAAATTAAAGGACAAAAATAAATAATTTACACTGAATTTTATATCCAAATCATTTAAAAGAATTATTTATTTAAATCCTAAAAATATAAAAAATAAATTTGGTAAAACATTTTCCATATTTATTTTAATATTTTGTATATTTAAAAAAGATCAAATTCAAAGCCAAAAGAGTGAAAGAAAAATCAATTTCAAATAAACTATTAAGGTTTTAAATAAAAAAATGTATATATATAATCGGGTGTAGCCGAAACTAAAAGAAAAAGCTACAGTTGCAACCGGAAATGTTGAATTTGCATTGGATTTTCATCCAACGCCCAGGAGCGTTCCACCTAGCCGATTGTAGCCGAGGAAGCGCACGCACGCGGAGCATCCAATCAAGAGACGTCCGTTAGCTAGAATGGTAACAGACCGCCCAAGACGCCAATGGTGTCAAGACGGAACACCAAAAATAGACGAAACGACGTCGTTTTGGCTCCGGTTGACTTCTTCATCGCAACGCCGTGAGGATAAACATGAAGAACACAAATTGATTTTGGCTTTTTAAAACTCATATGTTTGTTGATGGGTTTGACCCATTCAAAAGCCAAAATGAACACGCTAAGTTCGTGATCATTCCCCTTATGCTTGTAGGCCTCATCACGACCTACTCAGGCAAGTGGAGGGAAGAACAACCAAAATACCATTAATGGATTTTGGCTGATTCAAGCCACTAGGCTTACTGAATCGACTTAGGAGTAGTATAAATAACATCCCCCAAGTTATTCCGGAGAGAACCAACTAACACATCTCCCTTAAATCGAAGAGATTCGAAATTCGCCATTAAAGCTTCAAAGCTTTGGATTTTTTAAAATTTATTTTTAAGGCTTGGAAGCTCGGATCTGTGCATCTAGAAAGTTTCTATAAGGATCAAAGAGTGTTCTTCAATCTTTGGTAATGTTATAATCATCCTCTAATTCAAATTTATATTTTGAAATTGAAATTTTTATATTTCAAACTATAATAGCTTGTAGGCTTGATGTTTATGTGATTTGATGACTGAATATTGATCCTAAGATCATTAAGAAATTATCTGAATAGGATAAAACCGATCAATCGATCTAATAAACAAAAACCCAATTAAAATTTTCAAAATAAAAAAAAACTTGTTTATTGTTCTAGGGTTAAATTCAATAGAATCACATCCTATAAAGCTTCCTAACATGATTGTAATGATGTTGGGAAGCGTTTTGGGTCATGTTTGATCCATCCCGATCATTTTTGATTAAAAACAAAATTTTCAAATAAAACGAAATTTTGATGTTTTTGAATTGGTCAAAATGAATAGTTAGTGTTCTTGTTTTGGTACCAATCAAATATATAAGATATAAGGAAGTTATTGCATAACTCCTTCACTTTATAAAAACTTTAAAAATCAAAAACCCAATTTTTGATCATAACTTGTTTTGAACAAATTAATCATCCAGATCGATTGATATATTTAGATGATGATCAATCTATTCTTAGGAGCTTTGTAAAGCTACACAAGCTCTTGGATCAAAAAAATGGAGCTAAAAAACTATTTTTTAAATGTTGTTCTTGGTGTTCTTAGACCATGTTTTGTAGGACCGAGGACCTCGAATCCTCGGTCTTGTCCAAAAGGCAGGACCAACAAAATCAACCTAGGACCAAGACCAATGATCGATGTTCTTGAGTTAGGACTGAGTCCTAGGACTGGTGTTCTTGAGCTAGGACTGAGAAATTTGATCAAGGAATTTCACTTAGGACCGAGAAATCTGACTTGGGATCTAGAGTTCCAACCTTAGAACCGAGTTTCCCAAACCCAAGACCGAGGATCTTAGCCTAGAGCTAGCCCACACCGAGAGGTTTTTGCACCTTGACCGAGAAACCTAGTCCTAGGCCAGTCCAAGACCGGTAGGTTTTTCACTACTGGACTGGTAATTTCAGTCAAGGATTGAGTGTTCTTGGCACCCTATCCTAGGGAATCCCGTCCTCTAACTGAGTATCCCGAACCCCGTTTAAGAGCTTCCTTGGCCTAGATCGAGTCTCTCCGGTCCCCGACCGATAAAAACGAACATAGCCATTAGGATTCCTATCCTAGGCCCGTTTGGTTCCACTTTCCAAAATTCAAAATTATTTTTGTAATTTTGGAACCCCAACCCATTTTTAAATTATCCTGAGAGGTTAGAAAATAGTTTCAAAATATCTTTGAGATGTTTCTCAAATAATTATTTTGACTCCATTTAGTGTTTATTTCTAAACCCTAACATCCTTAAAAATGACTAATATTCTTTAGGTATTTCCACCATAGTTACCAAACGTAACATGTACCAACAATTAAATATTATTTTTTCAATATTTTAAATAACGCTAAAACCTAGAAACATGATTAGGACCGGAAGAATAATTGGTTAAAAAACTCAAAACGTTTTACATCCGATTTTCAAAAGCCAAGTTTATAAAGTAGAGACTGTCTTCGGACGAGTATGAATGATGAAGCGCGAAAGTCATTTCTCGAGTATCACCAAACTTCGAACCAACACAAAACTCTAGTATAAGACACATTTGTACACGTGCACATTTTTATTAGTTTTCTAGAAATCAATTGACGACTCTGTTTTCAAATAAATAATATTTGCTTGAGTTAATCATATTTGATTAAGAGAAATTAAATTGTTATTTAATTAAAACAATTCCCCATATTATTCAAATTTGAACAAAATTTAATCGTTTTTACACGATTACTTTTTAGAAGCGGTCAAATATTATCAAAATCTTTTAAAATAATGTTTTAATTTAAAATGATGCATGGTCCGCAAACCGAGGTTGGATTTATCGAGAAGCTCAAATTTCATATTTCCACGTGCTATTACACGTATTGAGCTATGGGATTCTCGGGAGGCATAGGCACGTCAACCGAGGTTAAATTCGTTGAGCCATCGAGCTGCCCTAGGCATGCCAACCGAGGTTAAACCCGCTGAGCCATCGAGCTTCCCCAAGGTCCCGTATTGCCACTTACCCCAAAAGGGCACGTACTAAGTTGTGGGACATCTAGTGTGTGTGTGGGGGGTGGGGGGTTATAGCTTTTTGGCGACTTTGCTTTGGATTAAATGTTTAACTTTAAAAATATAAACTTGACTTTTAAAACGTTTGTATCACGTATTCACACTTAATACGTTTGTCTAGTAAGGTACAACACCTTACAAGACACTTACGTACAAAGATTATCAATGTGGAATGACAACTTATTACAAACTAAGTGATATTACGAGAGGAAAAACTAGGTAATCGGGATCGATAGAATACATGCATTGTGGAGGTTGGGGTAAATTCCCAATTGAGTTAATATTCCCTGGTTTATGGCAGGGGTTTACCCCTTCCACTATTGGTGAATGAGACTCTCTTATCAATTCTACCCTTAGAATAAAATTCTGGATACTCAAACCAAGTTGATTGTTTTTCGTGCCCAGACAACCAAAAGACATTGTCACTACAACCCCTTATATGACTACTATATATGTATTATGTGTATGCATATATAGTCTAAGTGAGAATTTTGAACATGTTCCTTCCTTTCAATACTAATGCATGTTTAACAATATTCAATTTTCCGATCATAGACGATGTCCATACTAACGGAAGTGGAGCTACTCCCATGGGTCGAAAGCTTCCACAAAAACTAGTGGAAGCATGCGATTTACGGACTAACCACCATCATGAAGTTTATACATTTCAAAATAAACCTTAACTTCATGATGCAAATGCAAAGAAGATGGGTCCACACACAGGATATGATTTATTATATGGGAGAGAGGACCATGTCCCAACCATAGAGAAATTCCGAGCTATCTTGATGATTGACAACAAAAATGTTCTACAACTCAACCCACGTGTAGAAACAATGTCTATAAGGAAGCTCTTACAAGAGGAATATACAACATTCAATGCAATCCACAAAAACAATGTCATTAACTTCCCAAAATAGACAAAAATGGAAATTAGGAACGGACAAGTTCATCTAACCATGGGATCCTCTCTGATAACAATGACAGACATGTTGGTCCATTTCTTCATGGCTTCAACAGATGATAAGCCATCTTCCAAAATCTTAGAAGTAGCATACCACATGCGTAAGAGAAACAAAGACCCCTCGGGTATCATTTTGGCTTAAAATTTAATGGGTTTGAACAAATTATTCTTAACCTCTTCTGTGAGAAAAATATTCTCACCTCTAGTCCTTTACATCTAGTTGCTTGACAAGCTTGGATGCTTGCTACCAGTATGTCCCAGAGAAGTATTATCTCCCTCTATTCAATATCAAAGGATGAGAAAAGCTTCGACTGTACCACTCGTAAAAAGTGACGATGAAGTCAGGGATTTGCTCCCATGGTACCCCATTAAGAGAATGACATACATGATGGACGACATACCCATGATCATGCTTATGGGCCTGGAACATTTTACTACACTCAAGACTTCTATAAATAGTTTAGTCTTGATTTTATGCCTCCATATATGAGAAACGCATCACTATAGACAGGTCAATCAATCACAAGGCCTATATGAGGTACCTCGAGAAATGGCACAATGCCTCTCAAATGTGTATTTCGAAAGAGAGAAAGAACTACCTGACTATCATTCTCAAAGAATACAAAAGTTCCAAGAAAGGCGAAGAGGAAGAAGTTTCTAGTGTAGGAAAAGGGTACAATAGAACTATTAGTCTGTGTTGGGTCAAATTAGTTTGACTAACGTTATTTTAATGATGTATTAGTAAAACTTTGATGAAAATGAAGCTAAGCCGTCTAATTGTTTTTGTGCAGGTGCATCAAAAATATGATAAATTAGACATGAACTGAAACTGGCTAATTAGACGTAATATGTAGTTAGACGTGCAGTCTAATTCCATTAGACTTGGTGGTCTAATGGAGCATGTCTAATACCCCGCTTCAGCAGTTGTTTAAAGTTAGCATATGTCTACCCACAATCAACTAGTTGTACGCTACTCCTGCTCCACTCATCTGTGTAGACCGGTACGCCAGCTATTTGTATCCAATGAATGAACGCCACGTATGCGAATATTCCTCCCACTACTTATTCAGTAAAGGACAGTTCTAGAAGAATATTCGGTGCACTACCAGTTTGGTACGGCCACGATCATTGTGCATAGAGTCTGTTGTACTCTTGTACTATGGAGGCTTTCCAATGGGCGCTTGCCACGTGTCCATCTAGAAGATTCGACTGTTGGTGTCCTGACTCTATATATAGATCATCAAGGACAACAGTCAATACAACACAAGGAGCTAAGAGTGAGAAGTTTTTAGCAAGTTTGTATCAGTCTTACTTGCTATCAATCTTATACTCTTGCACTTTCTGATCTGTACATCTTCAAGTTCAAGAGAGAATCAAAATATGTCTAGATAAGTGATATTCTTAAATATATTGTAAGTTGAATAGAGTCTATTCTGTTCAACAGTTAGCTAGCCAGTAAACTATATTTGATTCAAAGAAGTATAGTAAATCCTTCTGGTGGTTGGAAGAAGGGGTCACATAGGAGAGTTTGCTCCGAATATCCATAAAAAACTTGTTGTGTATTTTACATTTTGTCTTTCCTTATCTGATTGGTTCATAGATTCAAACCTAAGCAAACGTTTCCGCACTTGAATCGCTTCAAGAGTTTGCAAAGTTTGTGAAGAATAGAAAGTGATATTAATCTCTAACAAGATTTCTATCAAACTGTTTTCCAGAAGTTGTCATCAATAGTTAGACCCCCGTCTCTATTGATTACACTGATCCTATCAATTTGTATCAGAGCCCTGTTTCTATTCTCAAGCTATCACCAAGAATGTCGATCATATCCAAAGATTCCAGTGCTACCGCAATCCCTACGTTCTCAAAAGAATACTATATTGTGTGGAAGAAAAGAGTCCATTCTCACCTTTTCTCTCTTCATGATGACATGTGGAGTGTTATCACAGATGGTCCCATCAAGATCGAAAAGGAGAAATCCGAATGGACTAGCGAAGATAAGAGGAGAAACAACCTCAACAACATGGCATTGTACGTTCTGTACAGATATTTTGATGATATCATGTTCAACTACATAATCGAGTGTGAAACTGCCAAGGAGATTTGTGACAGACTCACCCAACTGTGTTAGGGAAATAAGCAAACCAAAGAGAACAAAATTATGTTTGCCACTCAGCAGTTCGACAGCTTTAAAATGCGTCCTAGAGAAACAATGACTGAGTTTGACACAAGGTTCAGCAACCACCCTATCCATTCTTGGCAAGACCTACAACAACAAGGAGATTTCCATCAAGGTCATGCAAGTTTTACCAAGGGAGTGGGACATAAAGACGATGGAAATAAGGGAATCCAAATTCCTCAATAAGATCAGGCTCTTCGATCTGTTTGCTGATCTCAAGGCCTATAAGTTCGAGTGGAACTCAAGGATTGAAGAAGATCAACTGTCATCCACCATCATTACCAAAACCTTGGTGACTGCAGAAGAGCCACTTGTTTCCCCTAATGTGAAGACAGTTTCCCAACAGTTTAGTAGCGATGATATGTCTCTCTTCGTGAAGAAGTTTGGCAACTTCATGAAGAAGAGCAATTCTAACTTAGGCTCCACAAATACTAATGAAAATAAGAAATCTAAATCTAATGTTAAGTGTTTTAACTGTGGTATTTTAGGTCATTACCAATCGGAATGTCGAAAGCCAAAACGCGATGAGAAGAAGAAGGACGAAGAAAAGGAGCTAAAGGCTCTCTTGGCAGGCGATAGGAAGAACAAAAGGAACTATAGTGATTCTGATTCATCATCCAGCGACAGTAATGATGACGAAGTTACTTGCTTCATGGCAAGAGAAGAAGAAGAAGCTCAAAAATCTGAGGTATTTGACTTCTTTTCTGAAAAATTTTCAAGGGAAGAATTGGTAGCTACACTAAATGACATGGTCATAGAGTACAGAAATCTATCAAAATCCTAGAATGAAATAAAATCTTCCTCTGAAATGTCTCAACCTATTTTATCTCAAACTCTAGAATCAAACATTATTGAAAATGGCAAGGTCGAGATCTCATCAGAGAATGAGATGCTCAAAGAACAGATACAAATTCTCTTTTCTGAAAACAAAAGGTTAAATTATATTGTTAGCGCTTGGACAAGGTCTGGAGAAGCTGTCAAATATCAGATTAGTCTGTTGAAACCAGTTGGATCTAAATCCGATCTAGGATTTGATAGCAATGACCCAAACCAGTCCTGTAAAAAGTTAAACTCAGCAACTGACAATCTTAAACCAATAAGTTTTGTCAAAGGGAGTCTAACTGACACTGAAACTGATCCAATCCATGAGGATTAGCTTTGAATGATGAAATAACTTATGTTTCGCCTACTGTTATCTAGCTGAAAATTAAGTTAGATGCATCTAGCATCCTATAAAGATAAGGGATCAGTGGCTAGCAGAAAGATGTCTGCTAAGTCAAAATCATACGCATTAATCACAAAACAAAATGGGAAATCCATAAAAATAACTCAAATATGGATTCCTAAGGGACTGATTGATCGAGGACCCAAGTGAATGTGGGTACCAAAGTTTGTAAATATTTTATTGTGTAGACGATACAGGGAAGCTGCAGGAAGGATGTTTAGAGCATACTCTTCTGAGTATATGCTCTAGAAGATCAACAATGGCTTTTTCCACTCCTAAGGACTAAGTGTTTTCAGTTTTAAAATATTTTTGGTCTTAAGGACCTCAAAATATTTATTTATTCTTTTTGTACATGCATAAATTGAGAGGGAAATTTATTGTATAAATAAAGATGCACACAAACTAAAGTTTTAATCAGTCTATTAGACGAGGTCGTCTAAAAGAAAAAGCAAGTACTTAGATGTATTCTTACTTACACACTCTGTGTCTCTAAGATAAATTGTCTTGGTTAAATAACATGCGCGGTTAGACGTTAAAGTCTAATAGACATTTAGAAGTTTATAAGACAAGAGCAATTGGATGCTCACGTTTAACCAAACACACGTCTAATACGTGTTGCTCATGCGTAATTAGACGTCGACATCTAATAGACGTTTAGATATCTATAAGACACGGTATTAGACGCCTGCGTCTAATAGAAGCGTAGATCATGTGGATTGTAGAAGTGAGAAAAACGTTTAACTATGTGTATTATTAGACTGATCAAGAATAGCTGTCCTCTATGCCGTGTCATCTAACTCTCCCGCTCAAACATTAAAATAGTCATTTTCAAACAATATGAAGACACATATCTTTAAAGTTAAAAGAGAATGACTAATATACCCCTAAATTTAATGATGACTCTGTGGGAAAAGACCTCTAACATTAATTAATGGGTCATACCTTTATGAAAAGTGACGGTTAAGCCATGCGACTCTTCGAAGTCTATTTAAGGACATATTGCATGCGATTGAAACATTTACGCTCGCAAACCTCTCAATAACCCTAGATTTCTCTAAACTTCTCTCTTAAGAACTTTGTTCATCTTGAGTCTGTTCATCTTCTCTCAAATGGCTAACAAAAAGATTACCCTTGGTCACTTCACTTTGTAGGTGGATTTCTCCTCGGTGTATGCTTTCGATCAATAGGAAGTGGTTGACATGTTCCGATCCTTGGAGTATTCCGGCCTCAGAAAGTATCTTGGCGGCCCGTTTATTTTCTATGAGAAGGAAGTTCGAGAGTTCTTCAAATCGGCAACCATGGTTGGTGATTCAATTTCTGCAACTATGAACAAAATGGTTATCTCATTTGATGAGGCGTCTTATGCGGAGTTCTTTGAACTTCCATCGGAGGGCCACACGTTCAATCTTCATCTTCTAGTGGAAACTATCAAGGAAATGAAGACTGCTTTTTCGGCCGACGGTTCGGAAATCAGGCTAAATGGAAGTAAGAAAGTTCTCAAACCCCATTTCATCCTTTTGAACGACATTGTTACGAAGGCTCTTCAAGGAAGAGCATGTTCCTTTCATCTCTATAGTCAGGATCGATTTGACTATATGACGGCTATCTCAAAGGGCATTCAAATCAATTGGGCTTCGACGCTCTTTTCTAATCTGTTTGGGTCGATTAATTCTAAGAACAAGGAGAGTGTGGGATTCGCTGCCCAACTCAGTTGAGTTCTGGAATATTTGGGGTTCCTATGGGAGAAGGAGAGGCTATTCATACTAGTCGTGTGTTTAACATCTTTGTCGTTGCCAATACCCTCACAAGAATGAATAACTCAAAGGAGTCCTTCTCTAGCACGTCTAGTCAACAGACGAGTCGCAAATCTGTCACTCGTTCCAAGCAACCAGAAGCCTGTATTCTCTCTACGGGGGATAAAAGAGCAAGAACTATTAACGAATCGGAGGCTAGCTCTAATAGCCAAAAGAGCTCTTTGAAGAAAGATTATGGGGTGGTCGATTCCAAAGCAAAGCAAAGCAAGGTCCCTCTTGACTTGCAGCCATCCCAATGTCTCCGCTTTCTCAATCCGCCAGCCAATTGAAAAAGCCGGCAAAAACCTCTATTTCAATAGGTGAAAAGTTAAAGGCGCCTAAGGAATCTAAATCATCCAAAGCTCCCTTGAAGGTAACTCCTCCTCCTTCTCTAGCCGAAGTGCCAAATTTTAGTGTTCTTATGTTGGAACAACTTGTATCTACTTTTGTTCCTGTATTGGAACATGCTGTTGGGCCAATTGTTGAGCCAGTTGGTCCAAATGTTGAAATTATTGATAGGATTCAGTCTCCTGTCCGCCCAAATAATCCTATAGCTGTTGAAGTTATTGTGTCTGTCGAAACAGAGTAGGGTGTTGTCCTACCTCTGTTGTTGTTGTAATGTCTGAATAGGCTCCTATTATGCCAAATGTTGAGTCACCGGTATTTAAAAGTGTTCAAGAAAAGTCAGTTGTCGCGGGAAAAGAAGTACAATCTAATGATTTATCAGGGCATTTTTCCAAGCCCTTAACTCCTCACGAAATCATAAGAGCCACCAAGGGAGCTGTTGGCATATCTATCGGTGAACCAAGGCCAATTCCTAAACCTGTTGAGGTTATTGGAAAGGGCAAGGCTATCGCAACCTAATTTAATGAGGAAGTTTTAGAAGCAACTTGCATTGTCAATCTAATGATGGATCAAGCCAATGCGAAAGCAGCTGCGAAAATTAACATCTTCGATACCTGGGTTATAAACATAATGACCAATAGATTTGATCAACTTATTAAAGGAAAAGGTGTCATCGAAAAGTGGTTGAGCTGGTCAACGTGGAGAAACGAGTCCTGAAATGGGCTAAAACCTATGAGGTTTATAAACCTCTCAAGAGGAAAGAATTGGTAGAAGCCAATATCAGAGGTCGAGCTCTTTTTCCTATGCTCGAAGCAAGAAAAGCAAATTTCAATCCGTTGGAAAGAAATTATGCTATAGAAGAAAAGGCCCTAAAGAGACTTGATCAAATCTTGCAAAACTATAGCTCAATTGTTCTCAAATTTGTTCACGATGCCAACTGTTTAGGGGTGAATCCATTTTATAATCCATCAGATGAAGACGAGCCGATGCAAATCTCTGAGGATAATAATTTGATTTTACCGGAAGAAGAGCATGCTGCTGCTCACTTCATTGAACTGGGAATTAGAAGCACTGGAAACCCTTGGTCTAGAGGCAGAAAAATCTCCAGAGAAAGAGATAGAGGCTGATCAGCCTAGTGAAGCACAATCTGAGGGGAACCCTCGAAAAAAGACGAATTTGATAAGAGTCCTTCAACTGAGGGGGGACAAGAAAACAATGATAATTCGTTAGAAGGTCTACTGTTATCACAATGCTTCACTCCCGGCTCACCATCTCCTCGATCCTCTCCTGAAATAACAGCTGCTAATATTTTTCAAAGATCAAGAAAAGTCGAGGGATGAATCTGAGGCAGATGAACTAGAGCACTCTATGTAGGCTCATACTCATGTAAGTCCCGTTAGAACTACTCCAGTCAGCCCTCCAGAGATGTCATCTACTGAAGAAAATCCTCGTGAAAGTGGAAAGTTGTTAGTATCTATGGCGGAAATGATGCATTCACTTTAAAAGAATATGTTGGACATGCAGTCTAGAATGTGAAAACTAGAGAAGGGTCATAACTCAAACAAGAAAGAATTCTCTTATTTTCTTACAACTCAGAAAGAATTGGAGAAGACCATGAAGAGAAACACTTATAAGATCAACATCGTCAACAATACGTATTCCAAATTTGAAAAGAACTTCTTCAAAAGACAGTCCGAAAGGTTTGAGGAAGAAAGGGAATTCAACCTGAATCTTCATCAAGAAATCATATCTGGAATGAATCTTGTTCAAGGTCAAATGGTTCGGATGACCAATTTCATGAATAGAGCTGACGTTGAACGTATGGAACAAGCTGAGTCCTTTGCAAGATCAATTCAAGCCATGGAAGATGTTGAAACTACCACTGAGAAAGAGAAAAACCTTATTGCCATTGATGTTGATAATATTAAAAAGGGGGAAGGAAGCTCAAGAGAAGGAGGCAGTAGAAGTAGTAGATTAAGAGGAGGTGCTTCGACAGGCACCAGATCAAAAAGAAAAGTCGTTGAGGAAGGAAGTTGCAGACCAACCAAAAGAGGTGGAGGTCGCGGTAGTGATCGAGGTGGTAGAAATGGTGGAAGGGGTCATTGGTCCTAATTCAATAACATTGGTCATTGGTCTCGATCCTAGGTCGATTTTGTTGGTCATAGGTTTTGGACCGGACCGAGGATTATCAGTCCTACCTCTCGGTGCTTGGTCCTAAAGGACTTGGCCCAAGTACACCAAGAACATCATTTTAAAAATTAATTTTTTTAGTTCTGATTATTTGATCTAAGAGTTTGGGTAGCTTCACAAAGCTCCTAGGAACAGATTGATCATCACCTCAATGTATCAATTGACCTGGATGATGATCAATTTATTCAAAATAGTTTATGATAAAAAATTGGATTTTTTTATTTTAAAGATGTTTTGAAGTGAAATGAGCTATGCAATAGCTTTCTTATATCACATATACTTGATTGGTACCAAAACAAGAATACCGGTGTTTGTTTTAACCAATTCAAGAACATCAAAATTTTGATTTTATTTGAAAATTTTGATCTTGATCAAACATGGTCGGGATGGATCAAACAAGATCCAAACAGTTTCCCAACATCATTACAATCATGTCAGGAAGCTTTCTAGATTGTGATTCGATCGAAATAACCCAAGAACATCAAACCCGTTTTTGATTTTTTTTTTTTTGGAATTAAAGGAGAACTAGTATGACACCCCACAACCATGGCTCCCTCTTAAACTCAAAAAATGAGACAACAGATTAATTATGTAGCCCGTAAACACACTTAACCATTTAACTAGGCGTAGAAATTACCGCTTGACTGGCTCGAACCCAAGAACTTAAGGTTAGTATCCATCTCTTATTGTCGCTAGACTAGAAGAGGGGATGCTGTTTTTTATTTTGAAACTTCAAATTTGGGTTTTTGTTTATTAGATCGATTGATCGATTCTAACCTATCTAGAAAGTTTCTAAATGATCATATGATCAATATTCAATCATAAAATCACATAAAAAGCAAGCCTACATGCTTTTGAAATTTGAAATATAAAAATTTCAAATTCAAACTATAAATATGAATTAGAGAATGATTGTAACTCTACCAAGGATTGGAGAGCACTCGTTGATCATTTTGGAAGCTTTCTATATGCATAGATCCGAGCTTCCAAGCCTTAAATAGAAATTCAAAAAATTCGAAGCTTTGAAGCTTTAATGGCGGATTTTGAATTTCTTCAATTTAAGGGAGATGTGTTGATTTGTTAGCTTCGGAATCACTTGAGGAGAGTTTTATACTCATCCTAAGTCGGTTCACGAAACCTAGTGGCCTGAATCAAGAAAAACAATTAATAGTTTTGGCTGTTCTTGGTTAGTAGTCGCTGGAATAGGCCGTGACAAGGCCTATTTTCGTAGGGGGAATGATCACGATCTCAGCGTGATCATTTTGGCTTTTGAATGAGTCAAAACAGTCCACTAATGACAGAGTTCCAAAAAACAAAGATCAACACGATTGTTGATCCTTATCCTCGCGGCGTCACGATGAAGAAGAAGATCAGAGCCAAAAACGACGTCGTTTCATCTATTTTTGGCATTTTGTTGGAGGTTCGTTAGTGACCAAGCGTTCCATCAGCGGCTGGAAGAACCAGCCGACGCTAACAATCTGTTTGCTGATCTCGTGTGTCCGGACGCGTGTCTCCTTGGCTACAACCGGCTACGCGGCCTTCTCTTGGGGATTGGATGCATTTCCAATATCCATCTAATGGACGTTGTTTCATCTGCACCGAATCCGTCTATTTTCGGCTACACCCAATTATAGACTTATATATATATTATTTAAAACCTTAAGAGTTTATTTGAAATTGATTTTTCTTTCACCCTTTTGGTTTTAAATTTGATATTTTTAAATACAGAAAATATTAAAATTAATATGGTAAATATTTTACCGGTTTATTATTATTATTATTTATTTTTATAATTTTAGGATTTAAATAAATAATTCTTTTAGGTGAATTGGATACAAAATTCACTCTAAATTATTTATTTTTATCCTTTAATTATTCTAAAATTATTTTGGGATATTATGGGTACAACATTTATACTAAATAATTTTATTTTTTTATTTTGGCCTTATTCCTTAATTAATTTGATTAATTAACACATTAATTAATCCCTAATTAATTGTTTTAAATATTTTTTTAGCCACGGAGTTAATTATTTTGATCTTATTTATTTAAAAATAATTCAAAATAATTATTTTAATATTATAAATTGGAGTGTAGATTCTTAGTGCTTACAGTTATGTTGAAAGTTGGAAACATACATATAATATTTTTAATTTTATTTTTAACCATTTTAAGTTTATGGGCGAGTTAACCCACAATCCGACCAAAGTATTAATTTAATTTTACATATATATCCAAATTAACCACACCTCTCGACCCGACAATTCAAACCCTTTGAAATTAAGCATTACTATATATAAATATAATTAGTTAATTAAAATTTTGAACTTGTATTGTTAAGAATGTTCCATGTTCATCAAATTTTGTATTGAATTGAAAATTTAAAGTCTTATTAACCTAGTTGGTTAAATGGTTGTACTTGTTTTATTATATTGCAAATTTGAAATATACATATAACATTTTTAACTTTTTTAACTTTTTTAAGTTTATGGGCGTGTTAACCCACAATCCAACCAAGTATCCATTTACTCTCACGTATATATTAAAATTAACTACAGCTCTCGACCAACCATCCAGACACTTTAAAATTATGCATTATTATTATTATTATTATTATTATTATTATTATTATTATTATTATTATTATATATTACAACCTTTTAAATTTGACATTAAATTCTATTAAAGTATTATTCATTATGACATTATTTCATGATATTTTTTTTTTATAAAATTAAATGTGTATTTTAATTTATTAAAATAAAATTTACAAATTTAATTATATAGTTATGTTATTCTCGCAACAATTTTCAAAAGAATATAAATGTGCAATCAGTATCGAATCATTTAACTTATGTGATTGATCCAATCAAGTTTTCATTTTTTGTTTTAATATTCAATGTCTAGAATTAAGTGCTTGATCAAATCTGTTGTAAAGAATTAGGTCCTAAATTTTTTTTTATGGTTTTTAAATTGATTTTAGTTGTAAAGATTTCTAACTTATATCAAAACTAAAGTTAACTTGAATTTTTTATTAGATAAAAAATGTATTACAATTCTAATTTGGAAAAATAATTCATGATTCATTTTAAATATTCTTAATATTAATATTTTAAAATTAATTGTTGAAGGGAATGGAGTAAAAGTAATTTATTATTTGAATAAAAAATTTACATTTGGTCAAATTTGATTTATATGTTGAGAAAGTAATAGTCTTGGTAAAATATCAAAAATAAATTTGATTACTTTGTTATTTCACCGACCTCCAAATGAGTTAAATATACAGCACATAGCATTGTCACGGGCGAAGAAAATTCTTAGTATAATAAACAGTACCTATATGCGACATAAATAGATGGTCCCATTTTATTTAAATCCAACAAAACAAACTCACATGCTCTTGTTTCCCAACAATAATAGTATAACAATTATTATTGATTATCCCAACTATTACCCAAATCCAACTACTTCATTCATTCATTCATGTAATACATTTTAATGCTCAATTTTTTTTTTTAGCATTTATTCGGACTAAACCCTATAACCGAGTTCACCAAATCATAACTCACACGTGTGCCCTGTTGCTGTATGTTACCTAATATCGATAAAGGTCGATCCGTTGGTGCAAACGCAAAGCAAAACTTCCCACCCGAGTTCACCGGCACCAAATAATTATCCGGTTTAAGTCTTAAAATCTTCCCCCCTTCGAAAACAAGCCAAACCGTAGGCACAATAACAGTCGGCGTCGATGAAAAATCGTAACATGTGTCGAAAATCGAAACCCCGTCAGCTGACGTCAAATTCTGAGTCAGCTGACGGAACGCATCCCGAACAGGGTTGTACGCTCCAACTTGAAGCCGAGTCACCGCGGTCCCACAATCTATAATAGTCCCTCCCCGACCCGTATTATCGATTTTAAAAACCGTCGGAGGAATTGTAACCGGCCTTGCCCCCACGCTAATTCCGGTTAACCCTATGTAAGTGTAGGTTCGGGTTTTAGGGTTTCGTATCAACGGGGCAAACACCGAGTCAACCGGGGTAACTGAGTTGAACTCGAGGGTCGATGAGCCCGACGAGTCGCGGTCAACTAAACAGTACGAAAACGACTTCGCTTTCAACTGCGAGGGTAACGAGAGAGTCCCGCCGCCCAGACCGATAATTCCGGCGGCGGATACAAACAAACCCTGATTATTATGACCACAACCAATCGGAACGTTCGGGATCGATGACTTCCCGAACAATAACGTTTCGGTGGCGAAGTTCCCGACCGTGAACGACCCATCTCCGTACGAAACCTGGTACAGGCACGAGTTGACTCTGCAAGCCGAGACCTGAAGAGCAAGACACTGGGTTGACCCGCATGAGAGTTGTCTATATGAAGATGAGTTTATCGGGTCGAATATCGGGTCAGTTTGTTGATAACAGTTCACACAGGATTTACACTGTAACCAGTTCACATCACTTCCGGTATCGATTACCATGTAGTAATCCCTCGGAGGGGTTCCGATGCCGATTCGACAAAAGTACTCGCCGCTGCCTAGTCTTACGCCGGAAGTTAGCGGCGTTTGGAAAGATTTTGGGTTGTTGAATTGGAGGGAGGAATAGATGGATTGGAGGCGGGTGGAGTCGCGGTTGAGACGGGAGAGAGTGAGGGCGGCATAATCTTTGTGGAGAGGTTTGTGGAGGGAGGAGCGAGGGTGAAGAGAGAGAGAGATGGTTGACAGGTTAAGAGATGACCGGCCATGTCTTTTGACAGTTCCTTGCTGTCGATCGGAATCGGAAGAGAGAACTAATTGGAGGGTTCGTTGTAGAGAAGATGAGACATCGAGGATGGAGGTGGTGGAATCTGATTGAGGACTGTTGTTAGCAAAGATGATAGGAGTGTGAATGTATAGAGATAGAGTGAGGAGAGCATAGAGAGTATGTAAGAACTTCATCTTTTCCATTTTTTTTATGGATTGAGAAAGAGAGTATTCCTTAAAGTAATGAGGCTATGGGCCATATATTTTGGTTTTCAAATTTATTATTATTATTATTTTGTAAATGAAGAAGACTTACTCTCCCGTATATTTAATTTTTAGATAATTATCCACTCCATCAAAATCAAAATGTATCTTCGGCCACCCATAATTGACGACGCATATTAAGCGTCGGTAAAAATCAAAAGTTAAAAAAATTTCTCAACCTTTAAATATATACCCAACCTTTATTAAATTTTTTCATATACCTACTTATTAATAACCTCTTATAATTTAGCTACTCAAAATTTTAATATTCTTTATATTTTACTTTTTAACTTTATAAATATTTTATTTTATTATTTTAATTTTAAAAAATTAAATTTAACTTAAAATTTTATTAAATTTAAAATTTAATTATTCATTTTTTATACCATAACTAACCCCTGTCTTTTATTTAATTATTATATAAAAAATAAAAAAAAGTAAATAATATAAACTAAAAATAAATAAAATATTACATTAAACCTATATTTGTTTAATATTTTAGTTATAAAATAATATGTTAAATCTATATTTATTTTAATAGGCTCATAACCCATTGGGCCTAGCCTATTTGTTTTCTTGCTTAACTTATTTATTCTTTTTCTCAACTTATAAACCTTACATATTCCAAGTTATAGAAATGAGAGTCTCTTCTCCAACTCTACTCTACCGCTTCGAACTCTCTAAGACTCCATCGCAAAACAACGGAACCGACTCTCCAAGTTAAGAATTCTCGTTGGTCAAGATTAAATATAGAGGAGAATCTAGAACTAGCTCTGTTAATGACAGAATCGATAAGGTGAAGGATAATTCAGATATTCAAAATCTTGAGTTGGAATCATTAAACCTAGTAGTAGGCCGATCCGAGCATCTACTTCATTCAATGGATGCGTTAGATATTTTGAGAGAAATTGATACTATAGTTATATTGAACGTGCCCATCTGAAATCAACTATTTAGACACATAAATTGTTAATTTGCAATAAAGCTGTTATAAATGTCAACATTTGCAACAAATCTAATTTCAAGGCTGGTTATTTAAATTTTGTGAAGGCTGTTGAAATTTAATAAGTCCATAAAATTTCCAAGCATTTTCTTCATATCATTTGTCCTTGTAGTGCATCACTATCACTAGATTACTATTTATATGGAAGATAATTTTGTCTTTTAATTGTGGATGTTATAAATGTCAACATCCACAACAAATCAAATTTAAAGTGTGGTTATTTTAAATATTTTGAAGGGGTTGAAAATTTGTCCTTGTAGTACAACACTTGCATGTAAAAGTGCATTACTATCCTTATATTAGTGTACTATCTGGATAATTATGTCTTTTAATTGTAGGCATGGTAAGAATCTTTGTACTAAACCAAGTTGCACCTATTCCAAAGAATGAAGTGGTCCATTTACTCTCTGTCAGGAGCAAATTTAGTAAAATTCTTGTTGGCAGTTGGGCTCGTGTCAAGAATGGGAAGTATATACGTGAACTTGCGCAGGTAATCTGTTTTCTATTTTTCAGCTAGGCTATTGATGATTTCCTTTTAGAGTTTCTGTCCTTATATATCTTCAAAGAATATTGGTTCTTGCACTGATTGGGAGCTTTAATTGTCTCAAATTTTCAATATTTATTTACAGGTTATACATGTGAATGAATCAAGGAAAAAAGCTATAGTAAATTTGATTCCAAGAATCGACTTACAGTTGATGTTTGAAAATTTTGTAAATATTCTATCTACTAACACCCTTACAAATTCATGCATTTTATCTTTACTTTTTGAAGAAGATTGTTGATATGGAAATACTTGCTTTCACTCCAAAAAATAGAAATATTTAATTTTGAAGCTAGTGATGTTGATATCTATCTTATCTATTTGTCGAGATTTCATTTTGATACTAAAAATGTTTCTAGGGTTAAAGATAAAAGGTTTCTTTTTAGAATCTTAATGATATTTAGAACACCACTTTATTGCTTGAACTTATTAGGTTCTATCTGAAATCATTGATTCTACTTGTATTCTTTCTTAAGCTGCTAATATTAAACTGATTTCTGTAAATATACTTTGATGCTTGAAACACTATTTGTATATGGGTTGAGGGCCAAGATTGTTACTTCTTAATTTGAGTATTCTAAGGGTTGTGTGTTAGTCCAAAAAATGATGACCAACTGTTACCAAATGAGTCATCTCATTTATGCTGACCAACAAAATGTGTTTTAGTCCACAACAAGAAGATTCTAATAATAAAGAATGGTTGTTTGAACTTTATGGTGACCATGGTGTACGACACATGTTTACCTCTCTTTATATGATTCACTAATTCTTGGTATTGTCTTTATGTATAGTTTTTTAATCATGTTCTTGTTTGCTTTTCAAATTATGTTTTTTTTCTTCTTAATATTCATTTATTTGCAGATTCCACTTACCTTTTACGATCTTAAAAATTCTCTCATTGGGACAAAGGTTTTTTGTGATTCTGTTAGGGTCTCCAAATTAAGGCCTCGGTCCTAGAATAATTCCAGCAACCTTTCTCGACACCCTTTCTCGGTCCTATTGTGCACGTGGGCCAGATTTCCGTTTGTTTTAATATTTTGTTTTGTTTTCCCTTTATGTTTTACAAACCGAATTCTGTTATTTTCTAAGAAGTTGTAACTGAATATTCTGTTGGGTTTTATTTGGGCTCCCAACTATGAAAAAGGCCCAATAGGGTTCAAGTTCACTTTTAATTCATTAAGGGTATTATAATATTTAAAGGGTTATGTTATAACCTAATTGCTCCAGTATTAAAAGAGCGGCAGCCGTCATTAAGAAGAAGAAGTCAAAAATTAAAAGAGAGGAAGAAAGAGAAATTCTTGTAGCAGACTTTCACCTACAGTCACGCAGGTTCATCAAACTCACGTCGGAGATTCAAACGGAGTTTTTTCTGGGGCTTAAAGGTTCTTCCTAATTTTAGTTTTTATTTGACTTGTTTGGGACCAAAAAAGTTGTATCTTTTTGGGTATGCCCTTTTATCTTTTTGCGGTATTAAAGGTTGTTATACCTTGATTGTATTCCCAACTCTGATTTTAGTGAAGCTTGAACTGGACGTAAAGTCCCGTGGTTTTTACTCCTTGTTTTAAGGAGGTTTTCCACGTAAAAATTTCGTGTGTGCATTGTGTTATTTATTTCCGCTTTTACTTGTGCTTTATTTGCTCCTAAGTTTTTCAATCAAGTAGGGAATAAAATATACGTTTTTCCCAACAAGTGGTATCAGAGCTTGGTTAGCTGTTTATGACTTGATTGAATTATGGAGATAAACACAAGTAGGATGATTTTGCTCAATGGTTCAAATTATCAAATTTGGAAAGGAAAGATGAAGGATTTGTTATTTGTTAAGGCTTTACACTTACCCGTTTTTGGTAGTGAGAAACCTGCATCCAAATCTGACGAGGAATGGAATTTTGAGCATGAACAGGTATGTGGTTTTATTCGTCAGTTTGTTGAAGAGAATGTTTACAACCACATCCAACATGAGACAAATGCACAATCTTTATGGAATAAACTTGAAAATTTATATGCTTCAAAGACTGGAAGTAATAAATTATTCTTGCTTCAGAAATTAATTCATTTAAGATATAATGATAGTGCTTCTATGGCTGATCATTTAAATGAGTTTCAAGGTGTTCTTGATCAGATGTCAGGCATGGGAATTAAGTTTGAAGATGATGTTCAAGGACTTTGGTTATTGACTACTCTACCCGATTCGTGGGAAACGTTTAAGGTTTCTCTTTGTAATTCTGTTGCTAATGGTGCAGTAACTCTACAGATGGCCAAAGGTGGCGTCATGAATGAGGAATTAAGAAGAAAATCTCAAGGGTCTTCGATAAATTCAAATGTGTTGGTTACTGAAAATAGGGGGAGACAGATGAACGTGGGTGGAAAAGACAATGCGAGACATAAGAGTCGAAGTAATTCCAAATCCAAGTACAAGTCAACTGAATGTTATTATTGCGGTAAAAGGGGGCACATTAAGAAAGACTACTTTAAGTTGAAACGCGAAATGAGCGGATCTAATCAAAATAAAGATGCTGGTGAAGATCGCGTGTCAATAGCGACTTCAAATGATCTTGTAACTGTCCACGATGAGAATACAATTAACCTTGTATGTAATGAGTCGAGTTGGGTGTTTGACACCGGAGCTTCCTTGCATGTTACGCCAAGGAAAGACTATTTTACGTCTTATACTTCAGGTGATTTTGGAGTATTGAAGATGGGTAATGACGGCTTAAGTAAGGTTATTGGTATTGGTGACGTTTGCTTGGATTCTGGTAATGGGTCAAAATTACTACTTAAGGATGTTCGACATGCTCCAGATATTAGGCTGAATTTGATATCAACTGGAAAACTTGATGATGATGGTTTCACGAATAGTTTTGGTTCTGGAAAATGGAAACTTTCTAAAGGTAACTTGATTATAGCTCGAGGAGAGAAATATTCTAATTTATATTTGATGCAAACTTCGATATGCAAGGATAGTGTGAATGTTGTACGGAGTAAAGATGCTTCTAAATTATGGCACAGAAGACTTGGTCACATCAGTGAAAAGGGATTGAATCTGTTGGTTAAGAAAAATGCTATTTCTGGTTTGAGTGAGACCGATATGGAGAAATGTTCTCATTGTGTTGCTGGAAAACAAACTAGAGTATCGTTCAAGCATAATCTTCCTTCAAGAAAGTCAAAAGTCTTAGAGCTGGTGTATTCAGACGTTTGTGGTCCTTTAAAGGTACGAACTATTAGTGGTGCTCTTTATTTTGTAACATTTATTGATGATCATTCCAGGAAGCTTTGGGTATATGTTTTAAAGTCTAAAGACGAGGTTTTAGACAAGTTCAAAGAGTTCCATGCTCTTGTTGAAAGAGAGACCGGGAAGAAGATCAAGTGCATTCGTAGTGATAATGGTGGTGAATATTGTGGTCCATTTGATGCCTATTGCAGACAACAAGGGATCAGACATCAGAAAACACCTCCAAAGACTCCTCAGTTGAATGGTCTTGCAGAAAGGATGAACAGAACAATTGTTGAGAGGATCAGATGTTTGCTTTCAGAAGCAAAGTTATCTCAAACGTTTTGGGGTGAAACATTACTCACTGTAGTACATGTTATTAATTTGAGTCCTACAGTTGCTTTGGACGGTGAAGTTCCAAATAAGGTATGGACTCGTAAAAATATTTCGTATGATCATTTACGAGTATTTGGATGCAGGTGCTCTGTTCATATTCCAAAGGATGAAAGATCAATGTTGGATGTAAAGAGTCGAGAATGCATTTTCTTGGGTTATGGCCAAGATGAATTTGGTTACAGATTATACGATCCAGTTGCAAAGAAGCTTGTCAGAAGTCGTGATGTCATCTTTTATGAAGATGAGACTATTGAAAACATTGATAAAGCTAAAAATAGTGAGTTGAAGGAAAAAGGTGATTGGATAGATTCAGATCCAGTTCAATTATCTGAATCACCTAATTCAACAGAAAATCAGTTGCAACAGGATGATTCTCAAGATGAACATGACGTTCAAGTGGAGAATATTAGTAACGAGCAGGAGGAATTATCTACAATTCCATCTAGAAGATCAACAAGAGATAGACAACCTTCTACGAAATATTCTATTAATGAATATGTTTTAGTGACCGATGGGGGAGAGCCAGAGTCATATGAAGAAGCTATGGATAGTGAATCCAAGCATAAATGGGTTGATGCTATGAAAGATGAGATGCAATCTCTAAATGATAATCATACTTTTGAGTTGGTAGAATTACCAAAAGGAAAGAAAGCTTTGAAGAACAGGTGGGTATACAGACTGAAGCAAGATGATCATACTTCAGCTCCACGATACAAAGCTCGTTTGGTTGTCAAAGGGTTTAGTCAAAGAAAGGGAATTGACTTTGACGAAATTTTCTCTCCTGTTGTTAAGATGACTTCAATCAGAACTATATTGAGTTTGGCAGCTAGTCTTGATTTGGAAGTTGAACAGATGGACGTGAAGACGGCCTTTCTTCACGGTGATTTAGAGGAAGAGATTTATATGGATCAACCTGATGGTTTTGAGGTCAAGGGTAAAGAGAATTGTGTTTGCAAGTTGAATAAGAGTTTGTATGGATTGAAGCAAGCTCCACGACAATGGTACAAGAAGTTTGAGTTATTTATGAAGCAGCACGGATATAAAAAGACTACTTCCGATCATTGTGTGTTTGTGCAAAAATTCTCTCTTTATGATTTTGTTATTCTGTTACTTTATGTTGATGACATGCTTATTGTTGGTCAAAGTGCTGCGAGAATTGATAGGTTGAAACAAGACCTAGGGAAATCCTTTGCAATGAAGGATCTTGGACAAGCAAAGCAGATTCTTGGAATTAGAATCAGTCGTGACAGAAAGATGAAAAGGTTATGGTTGTCTCAAGAAAAATATATTGAGAAAGTGTTACAAAGATTCAATATGGAGAATGCTAAAAGTGTCGGCACACCTTTAGCGGCTCATTTTAAATTGAGCTCCGAATATAGTCCTTCAAATGATGATGAGAAGGAATATATGAAGAATGTTCCCTATAGTTCAGCTGTTGGTAGTCTTATGTATGCTATGGTTAGCACGAGACCAGATTTAGCTTATGTTGTTGGTACTGTCAGCAGGTTTCTTTCAAATCCGGGTAAAGAACATTGGGAAGCGGTGAAATGGATATTGAGATATCTTAGAGGCACATCAAGTATGAAACTTTGCCTTGGAAATGAGAATCCAAATTTAGTTGGTTATACCGACTCCGATATGGCAGGTGATGCTGATTCAAGAAAATCCACTTCAGGCTATTTGATTAATTTTGGAGGGGGAGCTATTTCTTGGCAATCGAGACTACAGAAGTGTGTTGCATTGTCAACCGCGGAGGCTGAGCTTATTGCAGCTACGGAAGCTTGTAAGGAGCTGATTTGGGTTAAGAAGTTATTATTTGAACTTGATATTGTGCAAGAAAGGTATGTGCTTCTCTGCGATAGTCAAAGCGCTATTTATCTAGCGAAAAATTCAACATTTCATTCTAGATCTAAACATATTGATGTGAGGTATCATTGGATACGGGATGCGTTAGATGAAAAGTTGTTGATTTTAGAAAAGGTGCATACAGACGATAATGGCGCCGATATGATGACTAAGGCACTACCACTAAACAAGTTCAAGTTTTGTTGTTCAACCGCCGGGTTGACAACATCTTTCCCATAGTTGTGAGGGGGGAGTTTGTTGGGTTTTATTTGGGCTCCCAACTATGAAAAAGGCCCAATAGGGTTCAAGTTCACTTTTAATTCATTAAGGGTATTATAATATTTAAAGGGTTATGTTATAACCTAATTGCTCCAGTATTAAAAGAGCGGCAGCCGTCATTAAGAAGAAGAAGTCAAAAATTAAAAGAGAGGAAGAAAGAGAAATTCTTGTAGCAGACTTTCACCTACAGTCACGCAGGTTCATCAAACTCACGTCGGAGATTCAAACGGAGTTTTTTCTGGGGCTTAAAGGTTCTTCCTAATTTTAGTTTTTATTTGACTTGTTTGGGACCAAAAAAGTTGTATCTTTTTGGGTATGCCCTTTTATCTTTTTGCGGTATTAAAGGTTGTTATACCTTGATTGTATTCCCAACTCTGATTTTAGTGAAGCTTGAACTGGACGTAAAGTCCCGTGGTTTTTACTCCTTGTTTTAAGGAGGTTTTCCACGTAAAAATTTCGTGTGTGCATTGTGTTATTTATTTCCGCTTTTACTTGTGCTTTATTTGCTCCTAAGTTTTTCAATCAAGTAGGGAATAAAATATACGTTTTTCCCAACATATTCTAGGGCAAGACATCACATATATAAGGCTGATCCCTCTTCCCCAAGGACCCATGAATGGAATAATGAAGATATGAACTTCACCCCCATTTGTCTATTATTATTTATTTTGGACTGTTTGGTATAGACCAACAGTATTTCTCTTCTCACTCTTGGTTCTTCTATCCCTTCATCCCAAATTCTCTATTAAAAACCTTCCGCTACCCTTTGATTATAGAATTTCCACCCGGTCATAGAGATCAAGAACCCATAAACACACCTTACAAAACAAGTCGTAACATATTCTCAATTTTGTATTGAGATCAATGTTGGTCGAATACCTGACTGTGCGGCTAATGTGACTTGTTTATATACTAAGGTTTATAGAGATGGAAGTTATAGTCTTGGCTATTTTGTGAAAGATCTTGTTCAATATGATGGTGTATCAGGAGATTTGCAAACTATGACAGCAAACCAAAGTTTTATATTTGGGTATGCTCATACTTATATCCATGTTTTTATTCATGCTACTATGCTACAGATGTGGTAGATGTCCCTTCTTGAAAAGATCTTTGCTCACATACATACGAATGTGTTACGGTTTATTTGTAACTTAGAGTTTATGGGTTCTTGATTTCAAGAATCGAGTTCTTGATCTCTAGGACCGGATGGGAAATATATAAACAAAGGGCAGCGAAGGGGTTTTGTAGTGGAGAATTTGAGATGATGGGAAAAGAAAAATCAAGGGTGAGAAAAGTATACTGCTGGTCTATACCAAATAGTCCAAAACAAAGGTTTAAAACCTAAAATAAAATAGGGGTGAAGAACTTTCACAAGAGAATTCAAATATTCATTTTCATAGGTCCTTGGGGAAGAAGGACCAGCCTTATATAGGTGTTGTCTTGCCCCCACAATATTCAGAATTATTGTTGTAACAACATAACAAAATTCAGTTTGTAAAATAACAGAAAATGAAAACAAAACGGAATAAATAAAAACAGAAATCTAGCCCAAGTGTACATTAGGACCGTGTAGGGTGCTAGAATTATTTTTGAACCGTAGCATTGATACGATAAAGCTTTCTAATCTCATTGTTTTATCAATAATAAATATGAAAAATGGACTTGTCGAAACAAATCAGAATACAAAATTTAATGGTGATGTGTATGTTTTATGGGTTTGAACCAAATGATTTTCTATTGGGTGATCAAATATGTTACAATCGTAACTATTACTCTTAAGGATAGTAATGATTGGCTGATATCTAAAGTATTGATAACTTGAGTTGTAGTAATATTTGAGGTTTTGTTTTTCTCCTGTGTTAATACTACATAGTGTGTTTACATTGCTTTTTGACTTATTTTGATGTTCATGCTAGATGTGGTGCGAGTCAATCTGACAATCTAGATTCGTCTGAACATGCTCTTGATGGAATAGTTGGTTTTGGAAAATCAAACTCTTCCTTTATATCCCAACTTGCTACTTCTGGGACAGTGAAAAAGATTTTCGCACATTATTTGGATGGTGTGAATGCTGGAGGTATTTTTGCAATTGGGCATGTTGTGCAGCCAAAGGTCAACACGACTCATTTATTACCAAACAAGTATGTACTATGTAGTATCATGTTATCATCTATCTGAATTTCATAAACATCTCTTGCATTTTAACTTTAGTTTTGATATTGATGACCATTGATTAACTAGCTGTGACATAAATTTTAGGCCTCATTACAATGTCAATATGACAGCAGTTCAAGTTGGGTCTGAATTTTTTAATCTAACAACAAATGTATCACATGTTGGAGACTATAAAGAGACAATAATTGATAGTGGTATAACTTTAGCTTACTTCCCAGATGCTATATATCATGCATTAGTAAAGAAGGTGAGCTAATCCATTGATCCAAATGTTGTTTCATTAGACTCATTAAATCTTGGTTTTACTTGACATTCTTTTGGTTTCTATCAGATTCTCTAGAAGCCTGATATAAAGTTACAAACCCTTCATGAGTAGCATACATGCTTTCAGCACCCTGGAAGGTATGTAGCTCCTCGTGAGAAAGTTGGTATCGTTTACGCATTTATGTGCTTAAAAATAAATATTGTTTTATTAAAGTTAGTTTTCTTTGGCCAAATTCTCTGAATACTTTTGTAAGGATGATGCTACTTAATAATATCCTCATAGCTGTTTGTTTTATTTGTTTTTCAGAATTCAGTTGAAGCTTGGTCATTCTCTTATTTAAGGTTTTGTTGAAACTTATTTACATATCCAATATCAGGCTAAAGATAGCTATTACATTTTACATGTCTTGTCCATAGATAGCCATACACTATTTATGGTTATTGTTTTATACTTATTGTAGTGCGGATGATGATTTTTTTGCTGTCACCTTTCATTTTAAAAATTCAGTCCTCTTGAAAGTGTATCCTAATGAGTATCTCTTCCTCTTTGTAAGTATCATCTCTTATTCAGACTGCTCACTAACATGATTATTATGCTTTTGTGGCTACTTTGCAAACCAGATGTTGTTACATTGTAATCCTAATATAGTTGTGTGAAGTTAAGGCTTTCTGGTTTTTCTGTACTGCATAGTTTATGTTGTGTGGTCTAGTAGTGGAATTACTGAAGAATCAACTCATGCACCTTTTATTGAAGATTGGATGGCAGGAGTGGGTACATCAGAAGATGGAGAAAGATGGGGTGATGGTGGGATATCCACAGAAAGGTGATCTTATTTCTTAAGTTAGTTAGGTCTTTGGTTAATGTGAAATTGCTTTTCTCATTCTTTTTTATTGAATAACTCTTTGAAAATAAGATTTTACTTAGTGGGTTCCAATTATTAATTGACCATCTCTTTGCCTTTTTCTACATTTTATTTGTTGGTTGTACCAACATTTTCAGAGGGTTCTCATAGTTGTGCATAGTCAAATGTCTGTTAGCATTTAATTCCTTATGTTTCCGCCACAAATTTCTAGCCCAGATTAATAATGATTGAATCTTGTTTGTTAAGTATTTTTTGGTTGTGTACTCATTTGACATGAAAATGGCCTTTGTTACAGTCGAAATCATTGAACCATTTGTCAGCATTTGTGGTATCATTAGTGGTGCAAAAAGGTATGCATGTCATTTTGTTTGTCACTTTGTTTTTTTAATAGAAGTGTTGAAACTATTGCCAATGTTTGTTGTTTATTCATTTGATTTGAAAATGAGAATTATGAATACATTAATAGATGTTGAGAAAAGCAAGTTGAAGGAATTGTTGATGCATTAATAGAAGCTGAGACAACTATATCGACACTCAAATTGCTACGGATACCAAATTGCTAAGGATACCAAATTGCCTAAGGATACCAAATCGCCAAAGGATAGATGAAAATGTGATTAGTAAAGTTATTTCCATCTTAATGAAACTATTTATTTGAAATTTAATGTATTTTATTTAAATAAATAGAATTAGAGGTAATAACATTAATTAATGTTCTTTTCATTTAAATATTTAATTTTTTTTATTATCTTTGAGAATATTGTTTTTATTCAATAATTTAATTTATAAAAAAATAAATATTAAAATATCATTTTAAAAGAATTGTTAAAATAATAGTTTAAAATAAAGTGGACTTTGGTGACGTTTGAATTATTCTTACCAACGCTTAAATAAGCGTCGTTAAACGTTTTCTTTTCGGCAACGCTTAAATTAGTAGTACCGACGCTTAAATAAGCGTTGTTAAAACTTGCGGCCACCCTGCTTTCGGTGACGCAAGTATAAGTGTCGGTAACGTTTTTAAAAGTTGGCAGAGATCTTTTTAATCGTCGTCGTTAGTCTTTTTTGTTATAGTGATCATATTTACTTACTAATTTCCCGGAAGAATAGTAAGAGTGTTAAAGTGCATGTCATATATTTTTTCTTATGCAAGTTCTGATTGCTAGCAACCAATCCATGCAACAAATACTTCCATTCAAGTAAAATCTTGTTTTGAATATATATTTAACCATTTAACTTAATTATTTTATTATAAAATAATATAAAAATATTATTTTATTATATAATCATGAGCAACTCGACATGAAAACTAACGAAGTCTAGAAGAAGAACAATACAAAAAAGTTAGAAAATCATGCCTATAAAAGGAAAATCTACTTGGGCAATACACAAACAAAAGTGGAGATACTGAATTCTCCATTTGAATTTAAATTGCCTATTGAAGTATAGGAAAACTATATAAATGATTGAGAAAATGTAGCTGTAGGAAACTACATAGGGAAAATTAGAGTATCTTTCTCAATTACTAAAGATGCATTGTTGAAGCAATGGAAAGAAAAAGGGCTAGAGAAGAATTTAGAAAATGTTCATGATCTATATTTCTTTAAATTCAAGAAGGGATCTAATTTGGAGGAAATTTTAGGAAATGGACATACATATATAAGATCCAACTACATTAAGTTGGAAAAATGGTCTGAAGACTTGAACCTATTGAATAAGCCAAAAGAAACTGCACAAATATGGTTCAAGCTCTAGAATATACTTGTACATGTGTACAATTCTGAAACCCTTAGTTATTTTGCAAATTATTGGGTAGACCATTATACATTGACTCAATTATTAAAGGAAGAGAGCACCTATCATTTGCTAGAATTAGCATTGAGGTGCATCCTAGAAGCACATTGTCGAAAAGTATGACAGTAATAGACAAAAAATGAAAATTTACTATCATGAAAATCACTTATGAGTGGAGGCCAAACATATGAAAATTACTTTCTGCAATATCTTCCAACATGCAAGCCCAAAATGTAATTTGATTAAGGAAGAAGATTAAAAAATTCATAAAGGCCATAAATTAAAGATGCAGGAAAATAAAATAGAGGTGCCTACAATCAAAGAGCAAAATGTGGTTAAAGAACAAGAAACAAAAAATAAAAAAAAATTATGTACAAGAAGAAAGCAGTACGAAGAAGGAGGTGGAACCTCAACCTAATCATGTTGAAGATATAGTTGAAGAATCGCAATGAAATCAAGTTGAAATGGTTGTTAATGAAAATATAGAGGAAGATACGAAGACTAATCAAGAGGAAGAAGAAAATTACAAGGTTGATACAGAGGAATTCAAAGTTGTTAAGGATTCCAAAGCTAAAGCTGAAGCTAAAGAAAATGAAGACAATGATCTAAAAATTCAAGTTTAGAACAACATTGTGAAAACTTCAAAAATTCTGAAAAATAATTATTTCTATCAAATCAGAACGGGTCATATAAAGAAAGAAATTAAAATGAGAATAATTAGTATTTATCAATCTCTTCAGTTTATCCCCCTTTCATTGCAAGAGGAAGGGGAAGAGAAGGACAAAAGGAAGACTAAGACAACCTGTTTGATACAACAGGATGGTATGGAAATAAAAATCCTGATTGGAATAGTTAGGATTTGATATATATTATAATATTTGTTTGTAATCGATCTCTGTTTATATGTTTGATTGTCAAGAGGAATGGGAAGAGAATGACAAAAGGAAGACTAAGACAACTTGTTTGATACAACAGGTTGGTATGAAAATAAAAATCCTGATTTGAATAATTAGGATTTGATATATATTGTAATCTTTGTTTATAATCTCTGTTTTGTATGTTTGATTCCTAGTTCCTTAAGGTCGTTTGATTGTTATCTTTTAATCATAGTTAAATTTTTTTTAGTTTTAATTTTTTACCCTCCCATTTTGAGATTTTAATGAAATAATTTTAATATTTTTTAAAAAATAATTTAACATTAAATATATATATATATTTTTATATATATATATATATATATTATTATTATTATTAAAGTATATAATTATTTTCTTATATTATGATTTATGAATTTATTATAATAAATATATATCATAAATTATTATTTAAAAAATGTAATTTAACTAATATATTACAATTAAAATTTTAAATAATATCAGAAAGGATTGTTTAAATATATTTGATTTGAAATTATTATTAATTTTAACAAATAAAATATACAGAAATTAAAATTATTAATCCTATTTAATTAATTTTTTTATAATAAAATAATTAAATTAAAAGGTTAAATATATATTAAAAATAAGACTAGCAACGTAGAAATCTAAAATTGTTTTTGCATGTAGGCTTGTTTGGAAACGGAATAATTCCCCTAGTTATGCTTTCAAACAAGGATCTTTCTTGAAACTCTTGATATTACTTTGTGGCTTGGCTGATGGCATGGCATGGCACGGCTCTATCTTGGCTTATGGGTCTGCTTTTACAAATTCCTGCTCCATTCTATTCCACCCTATCAAAACGCGATTTTGATAATATAATTATCATCCCTCAATTTATATAAAACTTTGAAATATTTTAAAATTAAAAAATATAAAAAAACTATTTTACCTTTATATAAATTATTATTTAATCTTTTATCTTAGTAATTTATATTATTAATTATATTAAAAATAATAATATATAATTATCATATAAATGTAATTTTAAAAGAATTAATAAAACTAAAGATCTCCAAAAGCCAAGTGGGCTAACTATATTTTTTAAATAAAAACATATATATATAAAGTATATTAAAACTCTACCCTGGGCTAGAGCCCACCGGAGCCCGCTACGTGGCTCCGCCATTGCTCTTGAGCCCTCTTCTTCTCTAAGCTTTTTTTCGATCAGAATCTCAAAACAGTACCAAATCTACGGGCAGTCCCGAATCCCCGAATCCACTATCGATCTCCTCATCCTTCTTTAAATTTCACTTGCAGGTATCTTTTCAAGTTCGTAAAAGCAATGGGATGAACAAACTTTTCACGCTAGGGTTTAAAACTTCAACAAATTTATTCTTCTGGAACTATCATATTCTATTGATTTTGAGAATATGACTCATATTCGAATTTATTCTTCTAGAAGTTATTTCATACATTTTTCCTATATGATTTGTTTCATGGACAACATTTTCGACTAATTAGGTTAACGTTATTTCCTCCTGTAACATCTTTCTTTTTTTCACTTTTCTGATGATGATGATTTGTTTATTATGAATCAATATAACTGGATCAAACGGTGGAGAGCAATAATAATCTATTTTGACCATTGGACCAAATCATGGCAGTTGAGAATGCTGCAATCAATGTTGTCCAGTCCAATCGGATCGAATGGGACGATCAAAATTTTCAAATGATTGTTAATCATAGGGACGAATCCAGAAACTGGGTTTAGGGTGGGTTTAAATTTAATTTTTTTAAATGAAATCAAAAAAATGAAGAAAAAAAATAATACATGAGAGGATGTAATTTACAAAAATAATCATACTAACAAGTAAAAAAGTATTATTATTATTATTTTTTGTAAATATTGGAACGGTGATATCATGATTTTAATTATTTTAAACAATAATTATTTATTTTAAAATAATATTTAGATATAAAATAAATAAACACAATACAAGAGATAAAAAATACCTATTAATTATAAAAACACTAAAATAATCATATCAAACAAATTCTAAAAAATAACAATCATTTAAATAATCATAATCAAACAAACTTTTAAAAAAAGAAATATCAATAATAATAATAATCTAATATCCTAGAGCTTGTTTGATAATAGGTTTTTCTTGAAATTTTTACCTAAATTTAATATTTTCTCATATTTTACTTCATATATTTAATTATCCCTTTGTTCATAAAATAATAAACTACATTTTATTTAATATATATTCTCTCGTATAATATATTTGAAGTGTAGAATGATGGATGAATTTTAAAAAACTGATTTTTTACAATTAAATCATATAATTATTTTATCAAACCCAACTAAAAATAATTTTTTAGTAAATAAATCAAACAAGCCCTCTCTTTCTATCCCATCACACTCAAATATCGATTATTTCTCCTTCTCTTTCCTTTCTTCCCTCAAACTTTAATTACTTTTTGCCGTAATTGATTATTGATAAGCTCAAGTGAGATCTTGGTTAGAATCTGGGGTGGGCTTAAGCCCACCTCAGCCCCTTAGTCCATCCGTCTCTAGTTAACCACAACAAACAGCAGCATCATATGGTTCCAACGCTGACGGTTTCAAGTTAGCCAAACATCAGGAATAACCGGAACATGTCTAAGATGGTTCCGACGACGTCGATGGTTTTAGGTCAGCCAAACATCGGGAATAACCAGAACAAGCCTCAGATGGTGCTACGGGAATAACAGAACAAGCCTCGGATGGCCTAGTTCACAACGTAATCAATTATTTCATACATTGTTCCCATATGTTTTCGGATGGCCTAGCCTCAGATGATGATTATGATCTTCTACAAATTGCACCACAATAAACATGCCATTTGTTCGGTTACAGATTTTCATTTTAGCCTTACAACCACATCTTGTTTCAGGCCGACTGTTCTTCACATAAACCGCTCATTTATCTTTTCCCCTCTTACCTTCAGAACTACAACAGAAGACCCTATCCAATATCTTACCCAAATTATCACTATGATTACTAGATCTTCTTATTCCAAAACCGACCCTCTTAGCATATGTCAAATAAAAATCATAGGCTTTCTCTTCAATCTCAAACTCCATTCCTAATTCTGGTATAAAATCTTTTATGCTTAATGAATTATTTTTATTCAAATCTATATCAAACAGAAAACAATATTAGCTTCCCTAGATTATAGAAAAATCTTATTATTATATTCTAACCTTCATTGATCGATAACATTAATATCATTTTCTGAACGATCTTCATTGGCTTCGAAATCGCCGACAACTAGTAGATTCACCTTCCATATATATTACTATATTCCTGGAAAAGAAAAACAATTGAGAGAGTTTTAGCTAAAATTTAAATCCAAAAATATGCTACAAACTTAAATTCATATTTTTAAATTATTAGACCATACATAAGCATGCTATTTATTTTAGCTAAATTATTTGAATGTGAAAATTACAAATGGTACAAATCACAATCATTTATACACAACAAATAAAAAAAATAAAAGCATAGATGAAGATCCAAGGTGAAGAGTTCTAAATGCATATATTTTCAATGATTGTACTATTCCAAATTCATTTTTGGGATTTAAGAAGTTCTTAGTTTAATTAGATCTAGTGGAGTGTACAAGAACATATAAATACAACATTTGTGGGTATAGTACCAAAAAATCAATGTTGTCTAAGTTAGTAATCTGGTAGAACATCAAATATTCTATAAACAATAAAGATAATCATCTTACCTGAACTTGAAGAAGAGGAATTCACCAATAATCACAAAAGAGAAGCATGCCCCCAAGAAGCTCTAAATAATTCACCAATAATCACCTGCCCTAATCACCTGAACCTGAATTGAGTAAGATTTGAAAATGTAGTTATGCAAATTCTATATAAGTAGAGAAAAAAGTTAATTTCTATCATAAGTTGTTTTATGGAACTGTAGTTATGCAAATTCAAACATTTTATTGTTCATAGGATATTGAACAGGCAGAATAAATTCCAGAAGAACAAATTCGAATACGATATTCTCAAAATCAATAGAATATGATAGTTTTAGAAGAATAATTTTGTTGAAGTTTTAAACCCTAGCGTGAAAACTTGTTCATCCCATTGCTTTTACGAACTTGAGAAGATACCTGCAAGTGAACTTGAGAAGATACCTGCAAGGTACCTCAAACCCTAGCGTGAAAAGCTTGTTCATCCCATTGCTTTTGCGAACTTGAGAAGATACATGCAAGTGAAATTTAAAGAAGGATGAGGAGATCGATAGTGGATTCGGGGCTGCCCGTGGATTCGATTCTGTTTTGGGATTCTGATCGAAGAAAAAAGCTTGGAGAAGAAGAGGGAGGGATGAAATACAAAAGTAAAAAGAAGTGAGAGAGGAAACGGAGTTATTACTTTGGTCAGTTAAGGGATGATAATTATATTATCAAAACGACGTTTTGATAGGATGGAACAGAATGGAGCAGGAATTTGTAACAGCAGATGTCAGCCCATCTTTCTCTAATAATATATGAAAAATAATAAACTCAATAAAAAAATAAAAATAAAGTAAATTTACGAATCAACGTGGCATGTTATTATGTGGATAGGAGTAAGAAAATTTTAAAAATATCCCAAAACGCTTATTTCGGGTCCCAAAATACACGTGAATAGGAGGGAAAAAATTAAAAATGTCTTGAAACGGTCATTTCGGGACAAAAAAATTGTCCCGAGATAAGTGATTTCGGGACGTGGGGACAACCTGGTAGGCCGCGTCGAATTCGTGAACTTGCTTTCGTTGATTTTTTCGTTCAATTTATCATTCCTCCTAATATATTTATTAATACGGTTTTATTTGATTTTGCTTTTTCTAAATAATGATGTATTTTAATTTAATTTTTTTTACCATTTTTTTAAACATTTTATTGTCTTAATTTAACTTCATTTACAATTTCTTTTTGTTTCATACTATTTAATATATTCAATTTGAATTTGAATTTTATTTATTAAAAAATAAAATTTAAATTTTATCTCACGTGTTTACTCATGAGTCCGATATTTTCAAGACAAAATATTCATGATAATGGAAAAATGAGTTTAGTTAAAGATTTTTTATCGTCCAAATTGTGACTAAAGAATCTAACATATTAATAATATTGTGATTATTATGTTATTATTAATTAGTATTAAAGTCTCAAACAAAATTTAAAATTATATTAAAAAATAAATTATTTTTATTGTTATTGAATTATAATAAAATATTATATTTTTAATTAAATAAATAAAAATAAAATTTTAAAATATAAACGATATAATAAATACAAATATCAACTCAACTAATAAATTAAAAATTAGATTTTTAGTTACATTTATCCATGCTAAATGTCGATTTCTCAACTCAAATCTATCTCAGACCTCAATACATTTCTATAACGGCTCAAAATAAATATTAACATGGCATGCAAACCTACCAAAATTTAAGATTTTTAATATTTTTCCTTTAGTGTAAATATGATATTCTATCCATTTAATTTTGAACCCTTTTGATTATTTTAATTCCTTAAAACAAAATTAATTAGGTTTTTTTATTAAACTTCAACACATTTTATTTGTTTTCTTTAAGCATGCTATTATAATTATTACAGAAATGTTCATTAATATCATACTTTTATTTTTTATTAAATATTGAAAAATGAATATTGAAATAACTAAACAAAAATATCTCAATTTTAAGTAATAAATATACAAATTAAGTTGATAAAAATATTGAAGCTTGAGAAAAATAATTAGGAACTATTGCATTTTATAATTGTACATTGCTGGCTTATTTTGTCGTCGTCCATGCTTCTTCTTATATACGAATATTCGACATTTTTTTGACGTGAAAGGATCTATTACTAATGAGTAGGTTTCTTATCTATTCGAATGTTTGTCTTTAAGGAAGATCTATGCGATCCGAAATTGGTTGGTCATATGAAATCACATCCTTTAATTTTCCAAATTTGGAACTTCCTTCACATTCAACCAAATTGGCTGATTCAAAAGCTAAAATGATCACCCTACTTCGGTGATCATTTCTCTTAAATGCATAGGGATGATTCATCCATATTTCATCAAGTTGGCTCAAGAACAATCAAAATGTCATTAATGGCTTTTGGCTGATTCGATCCACTTGAAGCTTCCACCGACATAAGGATGTTATAAATAGCCACCTTTATCATTCTAAAGGCAAGAGATAACATTTCAATCCATGAATCAAAGAAATTCAAAAATCCGCCATTTTTGGATTTTTCTAATTTTCTGTTTAAAGCTCTAAAACTTGAATCCAAGCATCCCAAAAGTTTCCCTAAGATCTAAAGAGTGTTCTCCAATCATTGGTAAGTTTCCCATCATTCTTTAATTCATACTTCTAATTTAAAATTAAAATTTTTATATATCAATTTTTATAAATTTGTATGTTGTCTGATTCTTAAATTTTATGGTTGAAAATCAATCTTATGATCACTTATGAGCTTTCTGTGAAAGCAAAAACCGATCAATCGGTCTTAATAAGAAAAAACTAAATTTGAATTTAAAAAAAATGGGTTTGTTGTTATTGGGTTATTTTTCTTGAATCATAACTTAGAAAGTTTCCCAACATGATTGTAATCATGTTGGACACCAGTTTGGATCATGTTTGATCCATCACGATCATATTTGATCAAAATCAATTTTTTCAAAAATAATTGAAATTTTTTTGTTCTTGATTTGGTCAAAATGAACAAAGAGTGTTCTTATTTTAGTACAAATCAATTATATGAGATATAAGAAAGCTATTGGATAACTCATTTCTCCTCAAAACAGTTTTAAAATCAAAAATTCAAATTTTTATCACAAATTGTATTGAATGATTTGATCATCATCCAGGTCGATTGATACCTTGAGATGATGATCAACATACTTCTAAGAACTTTGTGAAGTTACCCAAACCCTTGGATCAAAGAATCCAAGATAAAAAAAATTACAAAACATGCACTTTTGTGTTCTTGAGGACCGAGTGGTCCGACCTAGGACCGAGAAGTCTGATCGACAACCATCAGTCCGAACCGAGACCTAAGACTGAGAAAATTCGAACCCAAGACCGAGAAGTCCGACCGAGATATTTGATAGGACCGACGGGTCCGATCGATGTTCTTGAGCTAGGACTAAGAGTTTCGACTGAGGATTTTTATATCCTAGACCGAGAAGTCTAACCTAGGGCTGAGAAATCTTGACCCTGACCGAGAATTCCTAAATCTAGGACCGATGAGGTTAGCCTAAGGCTAGCCCAAGACCGATGGGTTTATACACCTAGACCGATTATCTTAGTCAAATATCGAGAGTCCTTAAAACCTAGATCGAGGGACTTCGGCACTCCGAACGAAGGTCTCAAGCCTCAACAGAGAGGCTCTTAGATTTAAATTGAGGATTTTTAGATCTCATCCGATAAAAACAAACCAAGGCCTATGACTCCGGGCTTAAGGCCTGACTGGTTTCATTTTTCAAAACCCAAAATTATTTTTGTAATTTTGGGACCTCTAAATATTTTCTAAAAATCCCAAGTGAATTGAAAATGATTTCAAAAATTTTTGGGGATGTTTTCACAAAAAAATTATTTTGACTAAAGCTTGTTTGGTATTTATTTCTAAACCCTAACACCCATAAAATGATTAATGTTCTTCAGGTATAATCCTCTATAGTTATCATCATCAATAAGTACCAGCATTTATATATTGTTGTTTCAATATTTTAAATAACGCTAAAAACTAAAAGTATGACTAGGACCGGAAGAATAATTGGTTAAAGCTCAAACGTTATATAATCGATTTTCAAAAGTCAACTTTATTAGTAGAGACCGTATTTTAAATGGGTACGGAGGATGAAGCGCTAAAGCCCTTTTCCGAGTATCACCGAACTACGAACTAAAAAAAATTATGGCAAATACGTTTGTATGTGTATGTCATCTATATATATATAATGATGCTTAATTTTTAAAGTGTCCGGATTGCCGGGTCGAGAGCTGTGGTTAATTTGAATACTTGGGTCGGATTGTGGGTTGACCCGTTTTTAAATTTAAAACGGTTAAAAATAAAATTAAAAATGCTAGAGGTATGTTTCGAACTCGCAACCTAACAAAACAAGTACAACTCTTTAACCAACTAGGCTACAAAGACTTTATATTTTAAATTCAACACCTAATTTGATAAATGCGGGACGTTTTAATATTAATATAAGTTCAACTTTTTAACTAACTAATCTATATATATATAATGATGTTTAATTTTTAAAGTGTCCGGATTGCTGGGTCGAGAGCTGTGGTTAATTTGGATACTTGGGTCGGATTGTGGGTTGACCCGTTTTTAAATTTAAAACGGTTAAAAATAAAATTAAAAATGCTAGAGGTATGTTTCGAACTCGCAACCTAACAAAACAAGTACAACTCTTTAACCAACTAGGCTACAAAGACTTTATATTTTAAATTCAACACCTAATTTGATAAACGCGAGACGTTTTAATATTAATATAAGTTCAACTTTTTAACTAACTAATCTATATATATATATATAATGATGCTTAATTTTTAAAGTGTCCGGATTGCCGGGTCGAGAGTTGTGGTTAATTTGGATACTTGGGTCGGATTGTGGGTTGACCCGTTTTTAAATTTAAAACGGTTAAAAATAAAATTGCTAGAGGTATGTTTCGAACTTGCAACCTAACAAAATAAATACAACTCTTTAACCAACTAGGTTAAAAAGACTTTATATTTTAAATTCAACACCAAATTTGTTAAACGCGGGACGTTTTAATATTAATATAAGTTCAAGTTTTTAACTAACTAATATATAATGATGTTGAGTAAATGGATAATTGGGTCGGATTGTGGGTTGACTCACCCATAAACTTAAAACGGTTAAAAATAAAATAAAAAATGTTATCCGTAATTTTTTTCACGGTTTTTATATTATTACTCGTGCAAATGCACGGGCTAAATGCTAGTTTTTATTAATTTTAAAAATCAATTGGCGACTTTATTTTCAAAATAAATAATATTTTAAATTAATTATGTTTAATTAAATTAAAAAAGCGGATTTTCTAAAAATCAAATTGTAATTTGATTAACGTAAATCACTAGATTATTTAAAATTGAACTCCGAATTAATTATTTTTAATTAATTTTAAAAACAGTCAGGAATCATTAAAAAATTTTAAAATAATGTTAAATTTATAAGAAAATTTTTGACACGCAAATCGAGGTTGAAATTCTCGAATTTCAAGATTTTCACGGAAGCCGGAACCTAAGGGTTTTTTCCGGGTTACAAATATTGTTCATTATTATAAATTGATTATATGTAAAAAAATGTTAATACAAAAATATATGATAAATACAAAAAAAAATTATAATATATACAATAACATATATTATTAATTTGGTGAGTAATTTATAAATTTTAAAACATTTATGTTTATTATTACATACGTTATCATGAGAGAAAATGATAAGAAACGAATTTTGGGTTTTAGTTTTGGGTTAGATTAGATCCGAGAAATTCATCTAGGTTATTTTTAGTGATGGTTGGAGATCAACTAAAATTATGGGTGAGCAAACAGATAAAACCAATCTATTTTATTTGATTCGTATTAAATTCAAACTAAATTTATTCAATCTATCATCCAAATTATTTTACTAATTAATATGGATCGGATATAGATTGAATTAAATACGGTTTGGACAATTCAAATTAAAAAAAAATATTTATATATTCGTAAATGTTAAATTGAAACTATTCAATAATTTTAAATTAATTAGATTATTTAAATCAAATACGAATTAAACTCATTCTGAATTTATTTCAAAAGGGAATAGTCAATATCAGTTTGGATTAGTCCGTCAAATGCTCACTTCTTGGATTAAGAAAATCTAATTACTTAATTTATTTTATTATTTAATATTTAATCTATTTAATTATAAAAAAATAATATTAAATTTTTATTGTTATAATTAATTTTATTTATTAAAAAAAAGAAACTTTTTGAACAAAAAATGTAAAAATAAGTAAAAAGTTTATTATATTGAGGTTAAATTTAATTTAAAGAATAATAAATTGGAAAATATTTTTTTATTTAGATTGTTTGGATAATTTGAATAATCATAATTCAATCCGAATTTAATCTTATTCAGACTCAATCCAATCCGATCTCAATTCGGATGAAATTAGTATTTAGGATTTGGATGGATTTCAGATTAATTCATTGCAGTTCACGCATAATGTTCCCTCTCTCATTTTCTCAATCATAATTATAATATTATATATTTTTTTTCTTTTATAAATTAAACCTTCTTTTATAATGAAAATAATAATAATTATTTATTTATTAAAATAAATTATTTTAATTATTTATATAATATCAAAAACTTATTTAAAATAAAAAATAATTAATAAAATAAAATTTTAATAATAATAATAATAACTAATAATAATATAATCATTTATATATAATTAATTTTAAATATAAATATTAATAACATTATAATAAATTAATTAAAATATAAAATATAAAAAAGTAAAAATAAATAACAATTATATATAAAAAATATTTACAAAGTTAAATATAAAATATTTTAATAAAACAATTATAGCATGTTATAATATATGTTATTAGGTATATTTAATTTCATCAATTATTAATATATAATATTTTAAAGACTTTAACTTATATTAGATATATAATTTTTTTATAAATAATTTTTTTGAATATTCAACAATTTTTTTATAAGTATTATTTTTTATAAATATATATATATATATATATATATATATATATATATATATATAATTAGTATGGTATGATATTAAATGTTTATATTTTATTAAATTATGACACATCTAATATTTTATATATTTTAAACAATTATGAAATAAAAATATAATATTTTATATTTTTAATTAAATAAAATATAATAAAAATATTTATAAATAATATTAATAATTTCTTCTTAATAATTCAAACATCATGAATGAGAATGGAAATATCCACACATTATCAATAAGGCCTTGTTCGAATTTGGGTTTTTAAATAACTCAATAAAATCAAATATCATTTCACTCATTCTCATTCATTAAATTAATTAATTTATTAACTAAAATTCCAAAATATTCTTTATTTTAAATTATTATTATTATTTATTTATATATATTAATATCATTTAAGTCTTTTTACTAAAAAAAAACATCATCATCTTTTCAAAATTATCACCAATAATTCTCTTTTTCTCTCTCCCAGTTATTTAAATAACATAGACCGAATAAGGCCTAAAAATGATTAATACTCTTAACCAAACACTATATTTCTATTAATAATACATATTCTCATTTCACAATTTAGGGGTGGCCAAAAAATCTGATCCGAAAGACCCGATCTGTTAATCCGATCCGAAAAAATATGTATCCGATGGATCAGATTGGATTCGGATATCGATCCGAAATTTTTACCGGATTTCCGGATCGGATACGGATCGGGCAAAAAAATCGGATACCCGAAGCCGATCCGGTGATTTTTAAAATTTATTAAATAAACAAACCCAAACAAAAATCTATCTCTTCCTTTCTTCTCTTTACAAACTCAAACAAAAATATAAAATCTCTCTCTTCTTTATGTTTTCTCCCATTTTCCTTTACAAACCCACAAACCCAAACAAAAATATGTCTCTTCCATTTGTCTTTTTCTCGTTTCCCTTTACATCTGTTTGTGAATCCGTTCTAAAATCGTTATTATTCATAACTGAGATCCTTAATAGAACAATTTTAATTTTCTAGCATATGAAAAAAATTAGAAATATAAAAAAATCGGATCAGCGGGTATCTAACTGACCAATCCGATCTGATTCGGTATTTTCGGATCGGATAGTAGTCGGATATCGGATCGGATACGGATCGCAACTTTAAAAAAAAATAGAGACAGATATCCGATCCGAAATACCGGATCAGATCCGATCCATAGGTTTGTCCACCCCTACATCTATTAATCTAATTTCTATTCACATTCCCTTATTTGAACCAAAAGCCCCTATGTTTATTTAGTTTTGTTATTTGAGTTTATCTACACACAAATATGATTAAAATTGATTTATTTATTATCACTATAATTTTTAAATTAATTATGGACTACTTCATTTATCCCGATTTATCCACCTGATCAATGACGAACAACATAAATTTAGACTACAAAGGAGCACACGAAAGCACATTGTTTTTGAAATTTCATTCAGTTGATGTTACATATAACATAATGCTATATTTGATGTGTGGGAGGAGCTTGGGGCTCTAACCGCGTTCCTTTTAAAGAATGAGTCGGCAACTCATAGACAGTGGCTTGGTTAAGGGAACCCATCGAAGTCGTAGCAAAAGAGAGTCTTCATATATTGTCACTTCTTATGGACCCAAACATGGGTGATTATCAATGACTAGGATGAAGATTGGGTGAAACTAAGTAGAGGTCTAAACCGAATGATGTTGAAGAATCAACAGATGAGTTGGGGTTAGGGGTGAAATGTCACTCGAACTCAAAGCTAGCTGGTTCTCCCCGAAATGCGTTGAGGTGCAATAGTTGACTGAACATCTAGTGGTGAAACACTGTTTCAGTGCGGTCGTCAGGGCCAGACCTATTTGGAGGCGAGATAGGCCATTATCTCGGGGCCCCGCCTACCAAGGGGGCAAATTTTTTAATATATATATATATATTATATTTAATATGATGCAAAAGTCTTGCCACGATTTTTACCTGCGTAACCTGACGGCGGCTGCCCTCAATCCCCATCTGGCCCATCTCATGGCCCCGAAGGTATCAAACAATTATAATCCTTCTTAATCTGATCATCTGATTCAAATCTTGTTTGATTATTCAATTTGTTGATCTTACAGGCTGAATAAAAAATTATTTTTTCTTATAGACTTATGTGATTTTGATGAAATATCTGAAATAGGTGAATCTTTAGTGCATTACTTGCGTTAATAGATTTTTTCTTTGTTATATTATCAATGAAGTTTTGGAATTTGTAAGATAGAACTCAAAATCAATATCATAGAAATTAATTTTAAAATATATTGAAAAGATGATTTTTTAGTTCTATAGTTCTATTACTCCATGATATGAATGAATGTATTGTTGACTTAGGTTGTGTTGATTAAATTAACTTTGTTTGAAAAGAGTAGATGAATTCAATCTTTATTTGATGAAATAGTAAATTGTGATAATTTCAGAATATGTAAACTACAAAAATTGGTTGTAGCTACTATAATATCTTGTGTAAAATGTCTTCTAAATATTTGTTTAGAGCTCAAAAGAGAAAATTGAAACAAAGGGAGGATGTATCAATTCAAAGTCAAGTCGGTGATATTAACAAATATTTTAGTAAAAATAACATAATAGAAAGAGAAGAATTAGGATATAGTTTTGTAATTGAAGAACAAAGTGACTATGAAGATGAAGAATTTGTTGAGGCTGTCAATTTGGGTGAATCGAATGAAAAATTGGAGAATGACTCTCAATATGAAAAATTAAATTTGATTGAGAATTTGGAGGATCGTAGACATTGAAATAACATTAGTAAAAATTTGAGAGATTACTTGAAACATATGAGTCCAAAAAGAGTGGATGTTTTTTTGTTTCCTAAGAATAGTAACAATAAGTATTTTGATTCATCGCATTATACACGGATAATAGTAAATGGACAAACATTTGATAGACTATGGCTTGTATATTCTATTTCATTAGATAGAATATTTTGCTTTTGTTGTAAGTTGTTCAAGACTAAACAAGTGATGAGTTAAATGGGGAATTTGGGGAATTTGAGTAATGACGGATACAAAGACTAACATAATATAAATAGAAGTCTTAAACATAATGAAGTTAGTAGGAACCATATAGATTGCATGTGTTGCTTGAGTTGAATTAGAAAAGAGGCTGAAAAAAAAATCAAACAATTGATGATAGTATGCAACTTCAAATCAACAAAGAAAGACAACATTGGTGGCAAGTGTTCACAAGAATAATCTCAATTGTGAAAACGGAATAATCTCAATTGTGAAAATGCTTGCCAAAAATACTTTGGCCTTCCGAAGAAATGATGAGAAACTTTATGTCAAAAACAATGAACTATGTTTGCAAATGATAAAAATGGTTGTTGAGTTTGATCTAGTGATGGAGGAACATGTTCGACGTTGTGAAGTAATGGAATCACAATATACATATGTAAATCTGTCAATTAAATTATACATATTTGATCATTATTTTTGTCTCTAAATCAGCTAAACGAGTGATGTTTATTTAGTTATTCAAATATTGCTAACTTTTGTCTTTTTATTGACGTGGTATATTGTTTCTAGTTTATATATATCGCATACTAAACTTTACGACAACAAAAGGGCCCATTTTTCATTTCTTGCCTTAGGTCTTATCGAACACAAGTACGACTCTACCGGTCTCGAGAGCGGTATCAAATCGAGGCAAATTCTGAATACTAGATAAAACCTCAAACTAATAGAGTGAGACGTTTTGGATAAGCTTCATCGTCGATAGGGAACCGTCATATCACTATATAAGGTCCCTAAATGACTGCTTAGTGTGTCATCCGGTTAAAAAAAATGGACAAAAGAATAGAGCGAATTAAAATTGATCTTTATTTAGGAGTTTGGGGATAGATTTTGTATTCCTCCACAAAACAAGTGGGCCCCACTACGAAATTCCAGTTTCTGATTTCATTTTGCCCTAATCGCCTGCACACCATTCCAATAATCCATTACTTCCGTCCCTTTATCTGTATGTAAAATTATAGCCTGATCGATTCGCCCCTCCTCTCTACAGTCTAATCGTATTTCGTTTCGTTTGATGTTTTCAAGAATTTGTTACCTTTAGATTGAAGATTCCGGAGATATCCGACATCGGTAAGTCACTCTTTCTTTGGCTGCTATTTTTATCCTTGTGTGCTTGCTTTGTGTAAATGAAAATCAAGATCTCCAAGGTTTATACTGTTTAGTATGATTGTATGTCCATCAATATCATGGATTATACCCATCGTCGTTCGATTCTTAGGTCTTTTTTTTTATCATGAAGGTTAAGCAATATGGATCCAATGGACATTGTTGGAAAGACAAAAGAAGACGCTTCACTTCCCAAAGGTTTCACGCAACTTTTCTCTTTATTTGTATGATTGTTTCTACCTAAATATCTTCTCTAATGCGTGAAATAAGTATGTGGTACAAGTCGACCATTTCTATGTTTCACAATATTTATGTGTGGATTTGTGTTTCGCAATTATTCAATGTAAGAAAAAAACATAAGTTTCTTGAAGCAATTAAAATGTTTAGACTTGTAAAATTTCTTTAATAAGTACATATCTTACAGCTACCATGACTAAGATTATCAAGGAGATGCTGCCGCCTGATGTTCGTGTAGCAAGAGATGCTCAAGATCTTCTAATTGAATGTTGTGTAGGTGAGCACTACTTATTACTTCATAGCTCTGTTTTAATCTCATCATTTGAATCAGTGTAGTATTTTGATCAATGATTTCTTGACTTCAATGGGTTTCTTTCCTTTCATTTCTAGGATTTAGGAATTAGCTCTATGTGCTTTTCATGTCTTAATTGTTATGATTCATAGGGAATAGGGCGATGTTATCATAGTTTATTACCATATATTTCTATGAAAAGAAATGAATGATTGAAATTTGGGTATCAATTACACCTAGGAAAGGGAAACATTTGTCCTCTAATAATTTACTCTTCAAGTTAAAGCCAAATTTTGCCCTTAGAGATTTTATTTTCTCCAGCATTCATGGATTAACCAGTAATGGTTGTGGGGGAATCTGAACGAAGTCTAAAGAAAATGATTCATGTTAATTTGCATGGATGCTCTCTGTTGTTGACTTCTCTTTTTATGCTTTTGTAGAGTTTATAAACCTCATATCATCAGAGTCCAATGAAGTCTGTAACAGAGATGATAGAAGAACAATCGCACCAGAGCATGTACTGAAGGCTTTAGAGGTAGCTGAAACATACTTACAGTTGGATTTTACATCTTTTCTTTTCACCTTTCATATAATGTTATAACTGAAAGCAATCCCGAAGAATTATATCCTCCTAACAACCATGAACAGAACGAACCTAATCTTGTAGAAACTGCAATAACTATCTAGCTTCATGCATTCTCTTAAAAGTTGCTTCCTTTGTTGCCAGGTTCTGGGCTTTGGGGATTACATTGAAGATGTTTATGCTGCCTATGAGCAACACAGGCTTGAAACAATGGTATATTCTATTTTAATACAGTTTCTAGCATGGGAATACTAGTATCATGTTTTTGACGATTTAGCTGGTCACTATGTGCCTATTATGATTCATTTCTACTACATGTTCCAAATTATTCTGTAGATGATGTAATCCTTTGTTTCAATTAGTATAGTAATTCTTTTTCTCAATCATAAATCAAATTACTTTTCTTAATTATGAAACTGATTATTTTATAGATCATTGTGATTTTGATGAAACATAGATTGTTCTGGATCCTAATCAACATGAGAAAATGGTATACTATATTTGGTTCCTTTGTTTGACGAATTCTCATCTGGATCCCAATTTAGATCCAGAAACAAAAAGTGTTTCCATATAGGTTGTTGCATTCCAATAGATTCTAATTAAAATGATATCCAACTAGAATTGTTAGTTTTGAGGCCTAAAAGATTAAGCTGATCACTTAGTACTGTTGGTTTTGTTGGAAAATGAAATTGCAGCAAGATACGCTAAAAAGTGGAAAATATAACAACGGTGCAGAAATGACAGAGGAAGAAGCATTGGCTGAGCAACAGAGGATGTTTGCAGAGGCACGAGCAAGAATGAACAGTGGTGTGGCAATCCCTAAACAATCAGTAGAAGCAGAAGCTGCTGTTGTCCCTCAACAACAAACAGATGATGCTGCCCTAGCGGTCCTAGCTGCCTCAAATGCTGCCCCAAATGTTGTAGAAGAAACAAAGGAAAGCTTGTTTTAGCTTATAACCAGCCCCGACTCTCATGCAACCTGTTGAATAATATGATTAGGCTAGGATCTAATTAGTCTACCTTAGACTGTTGTTTAATTAAATGCACATATTCCATTCTCTTACATGTGTAAATGAGAAAGCTGTTTGTTATTACCACTCAGCTATTGGTGTTTAATTTCTATCTTGCATTTGAATGATGGTGTTATTTTATATAATTGGTTTAAATGTCACATGTTGTTTTGGATAACTAACATTCTTTTGTGTTGCACATAAGATGAGGTGGGTGTTTTTTTTCTTTTCTTTTAAATGGTTTGGATGTGAAGAATAAAACCCATAATCTTGAAGATAAGAATGATTGTCTCTGATGCAAATGCATGTATTTATGCTAATACATGCATATAAATTACTTGAATATCTACTTCAACAAAATTTGTCTAAATTATCTGTGGTGATAGGGGTTGATTTATCCTTTCATATTTGATTCATTTGAATTTAAAAAAGGGTAATTGATTTGTTAAGTTATGAGCATTTATTTTTGTTAAATGAGCTGGATTTAAATCACAACCTTGGAATATGTTGGATTATTAGTTAATATTTTCTTGGATTATTATTTAGTATTTTTATTTTTCTTTAAATTAGCCGGAATAGCTATGCATTTATACAGATAAAAAAAATATAAACAAATTATTATTTATCTCTAAATATTTTAGATAAATTAATATTATTTAAATTTAATTAATTTAAAATTAGTTTTAATTTGTAAGAATTAATTTTAATTCAAAATTTAATGTTAATATATATTTTAAAATTCATTAAATATTAAAGTAAAAAAAGGTTGATTTTATGAGTTTGAAAAATACTTAAAAGAAATATATATTTATTCTCATCGATTTAGAGATTTTACTTAAAATTGAGTCATACAATTTGCTCTTACCTAAAGTAATGTTGGACATGTTTTACACTATTACCGATCTCTTATTCATTACTGCGACAGTTATACCACTATTTCGACAAACCAACCATCAATCACACAATCCACATCTAATATCGTGACTTTATACACTTTCACACACTTATTATCTCTCGTCAAATCAACCATCAATCTCAATCGACCTCTATTTAATCTGTGGAACCATCAAGAAGAGTGAGTTCAAAATAAGTAATGGGGACAAATGATGTCACTCTTATGCACGTATGTGTCCTAATCTTAATAGGCGTCCAATTTTCGATTAATTTTAAACGTGTTGTATTTCGATGTGAGATTAACATTAATAACTCAAAAGGGAAAATAACATAAGAAACGATTTAGTTTTGGTCCTTCATTATTTGTTTGCTCCTACGTTTCTAGCTCTGCCTGCTTTTGTATTATTTTCTCCATAAAATTCCCTAGATTGTTAGCCTTCTTGCTTTACTCGTAGATAGCACTTGAATCTCTAGTCTTTGCGACTAACGATATTATATCTACGTAATAAAGACTCAAAGACAACAACTCGTTATGTTTTACATTTTAATTTTCTCTTTTATTTTCAAAGGGATTTTAAAATGTACTTTTTGGACGCCTATCTCATCTATATGCATACATGTATTTTTTTTGGGAAAACAAATTAGTGCAATTCATTAAAAATAACCCAAAAGAGGGAAAAAAATACAAAAGTTTAAAATTAGATCTAGACAATTTCTAGATTTGACAATGAAACAATAATTGAATTACAAACAACAACAACAATCAATTAGCGCCTATAGCGTTTTTACTTTTATTCTACTTGTGACTTTCTCAAACGAAATATCTCATATATGGCAGAGCTTTCTATCATCTTGAATCCTTTCGATTTCTCTTCAGGATTGAATGAGTGCATTTCCATCTGAAGTTATATCTCTTCAAATATCTTCAGCGGTTCTACTTCTTCCATTGTGAGTTCTTGAATTTCTTTATTTCCAGATATTGTAGATTACTACTCCAAAGTAGCATTTCAACATACTTACATAGAAGAATCTTCATTTTTTTGCTTTATTCTTCATCCACTCTTGGATTTCTTCTCATATTCCTGTAAAGTTGATGATGTTCATATTTGCAGAATACCTCCTCCAGATTTGTATTACAAAAGAGCATTCCCCAAATAAATGATTTATGCTTTCCTCAACGCCCGAACATAAGACACAGTCGATATCAGGATTGTTTATGTATTTTCGAATTCTGTCTTTTATTGTCAACCTTTTCCTGTATACCAGCTAAATAATAAATTGGTGACGAGGAATAATCTTTGGAGACAATACCACATTATGCCAATCTACCTCCCGTTCTCTTGTTCTAACCATTTCCCATGCCTTTCCTATAATGAACTTCTCATTGCTTTCTGTTTTCTAGCATATTTCATCATTTCTTTCATTGAGTTGCTTCTGCCTCATTAGGTTTAGGATTCTATCACCTTCTGGAATATGCCTCAAAAGTGAATCACATTTATCTTCATAGACGTCTCTAAATGAGTACTTGGTGTATTCTCCTCTAACTCTGTTTCCTTGCATTTCTTCTTTGAATATAATGAGAATATTATCCAGCCAAGGATTATGCCAGAATAGTACCACTCTTCCATTTCCAATTGTGGTTTTCGTCATTTGAAAGACATTTTTTCTTGTTTTTAGGAACTTCTTCAATGACCATGCCATTCTTTCATTGATGCTTTGTGTCCAGATACTCTTCTCTTTTTTCATAAATCTTTTATGCACCCATTTGACCCACAGGGAGTCTGCTTTTTGCTCAAACTCCCATAAGCTCCTGATGGTGAGGGCTTTGTTCCATTCAACACAACTTTTTATTTCTTGTCCTCCTACTTCTATGGGAGTGCAAACATCCTCCCATTTGACTTTTTTTTGTCTCATTTGCCTTGTGTTCCCCATATGTAATCGCTCATGATTCTATCGAGTTCAACCATTACTTTCTTTGGGATGACTCTTTTAACGAGCTTGATTTTATCTGCATAAGACAGTTTTTTCGTAGCCCAACCCAAAACAAAATTTCTAACATTTTCTACCAGTTGTCTGAAGTGATTATATCAGAGTTGTTTTGAGGACATGGGTACTCCAAGGTATTTCACTAGTAGTTCACCTTCCTTGATTCCCATAATATTGAATATGTTTTCTTTCCTTTATCCATTAACCCTACCATAGAAAGTTTGACTTTTGTCATCATTGATGTATAAACCTGTAATACTCGAAAAGATTGTTAGAACTTCTTTGATTATACTAACAGATTCAACATCCGCATAAGGCACAAAAAATAGATCATCTGCAAAACATATATGGGTTATTGCTTCTTCTTTGCAGTACATGTGAAATTTGAAATAATGACTTCTCAGAAACATATTAAAAATGCAGTCAAGAATTTCCATTATTAAGACGAATAGGTAAGGAGATATAAGGTCTCCTTGCCTCACTTCCCTTTCACCCTTGAAAAAGCCTCCATGAATACCATTCACGTTCACAACCAAGTGAGGAATTGAAACACATTGCATAATCTAATCAATAAAAATAATTGGAAAACCTGTAGCAAGGAGGAATTCGTGGATTGATCCCCATCTGATCGATTCAAAAGATTTTCTAATGTAAATTTTGAAAGGCATGCATGGCGATATGTTTTTCTTGCCATATTCATTCAATAAGCTTCGCATGAGTAGGATGTTATGGGAAATAGAGCGTTTAGGAATAAATGTTGATTGTCCTAATCCTACAAGCTTATCAATAACTGTTTTCAAACGTTGCAAAATAATTTTTTGATAATAATCTTAGATAATACAGGTTTAGGATTCACAGACAGGTCAGATTCTTGGGACGGGACGCAAGACGGGTCGCCTATTTGAGCTTTCTTCCCTTCAACCTTTTCCTTCAATTTCTGTTGCCGTTTCTCCTTCCTCTATTTATCAATGGCATCTTAAACTTGGACATGCTTCATTAAATAAACTTCGGTCTCTTGTTGCTAAAGGTTTTCTGGGTCCTATTAAATTTGAGTCATTTGATTGTGTGCATTGTAAGTTTGGCAAACAACCAATACTTTTTTTTGAATAATCATTCTATTGCTGATAAACCTTTTTCGCTAGTTCATTCAGATATTTGGGGGCCTTCCCCTCTCCTATTGGTACATTTCATGGTTATCGATATTTTGTGATATTTGATGATGATTATTCACGTTTTACTTGGATTTATTTTTTGAAAAATCGTTCTGAACTTACCTCTACTTATTCAATTTTTGTGAAAATGATTCAAACACAATTCTCATGCCCTATTAAAACACTTCGTACAGATAATGCTCTAGAATACAATGATTCTACCTTTCTCAGTTCTTTTTCTACCTAGGGTACTGTTATTCAGTGCTCATGTCCTTACACCTCACAACAAAGTGGTAGGGATGAACGTAAACATAGACACATTCTAGATACTATTCGTTCCATGCTTCTTTCTGTTTCATGTCCAGATAGGTTTTGGGGGAAGCTGCACTTACTGTTGTCTATACAATCAACCGAATGTCATCTTCTGTACTTCAGGATGTCATTCCTTACAAAAAACTCTTTGGTCAGCCACCAGATTACTCCATTATTCGACCATTTGGTTGTGTCAGTTTTGTCCACATCCCCCACATGAACGAAATAAATTGGAGCCTCGAAATCGTATGTGTTGTTTTTTGTGATATGGGGTAAAGAATAAGGGCTATCGTTGTTGGGATCCTATGTTAAATCGGATTCGTGTTTCTCGTCTTGTCACCTTTTGGGAACATAAGATGTTCTCTTCTGAGTCCAAGTTTGCCACTCCTTTTCAGACTGATTCCCCATTTTTTATTTTAGATCCATCCGTTTCTTTTACAGGTCCTGAGATCACACACAATTCTATTAACACTATTGTTTCTCCCCCATCACCCCCAGCTGACCCACCTGACTCTCCTGAACAAGTACCAAATCCACCTACATATCTTGAACAAATACCTGAACAAATACCAGATCAAATACCTCAGGTCCCTTCTGCCACTGGTCGATATTCTACCCGGGTACGTTGTCTTCCTTATAATTTCCAAGATTACCATTGCTTTTCTTCCATTCTAGCTAACCATGAACCTATGACCTTTCGTGAGAAAAGTTGTGATCCATTGTGGCGTGAGGCTATGTTAGAGGAACTACAGGCTCTTGAAAAGACTAGGACTTGGGATCTCATTGATCTACCACCTAGAAAGAAATCTATTAGTTGCAAATGGATTTACAAGATCAAAACAAATTCTGATGGATCTGTTGAGCGCTACAAAGCTCATCTTGTGGCCAGGGGTTTCTTACAGGAGTATGGCATTGACTATGAAGAAACTTTTGCTCCCGTTGCCCGTTTGACTTTTGTTCGTTGTCTTTTGGCTATTGATGTTGCTCGTCGATGGTCTTTTCACCAGTTGGATGTAAATAATGCTTTTCTTCATGGAGATCTTTCTGAGGAGGTTTATATGAGTCCACCACCAGGTTCAGACATTCCAAGGAAGGTATGTAAGTTACGTCGTGCTCTTTATGGTCTGAAACAAGCACTACGAGCTTGGTTTTCCATTTTCATCTCAGCACTTATTTAGTAGAGGTTTACTGCCTCTCCCTATGACTCCGCTTTATTCATTCGTTGCTCTTCATCTAGGATTATCATTCTATTATTATATGTTGATGATATGGTGATCATTGGCGATGATGCCTCTAGTATATCTGATTTACAGACATATCTTCATCAACATTTTGATATGAAGAGTCTTGGTAAGCTGCATTATTTTCTAGGTTTTAAGATTTCCGACATAGTAGATGGTATCTACTTGTCTCATGAGAAGTATGCTTCTGACCTCATTTCCCGTGCTGGTTTGACTGATAGCAAAACTGCATCGACTCCACTTGAGACAGATTGTCGTCTTACTCCTCTCGATGGAACCCCTCTTAAAGACCCCACGCTTTATCGTTAGTTAGTGGGCTCCCTGATATATCTAACTGTTACTCGCCCTAACATAACTCATGCAGTTCACATAGTTAGTCAATTCATGACTAGTCCTCATATAGATCATCACTCTATTGTGTTACGTATTCTCCGTTATATTAAAGGCACTCTCTTACATGGTCTTGACTTCTCCGCTGATTCATCATTGGTACTCACTAGTTACTCAGATGATGATTGGGCAGGCGATCCCACTGACCGACGCTCCATCACTAGTTATTGTTTCTTCTTGGTTGATTCTCTTGTTTCATGGCGAAGCAAGAAACAGACTGTTGTGTCCCGTTCCAGCGCTGGGTCAGAGTATCGTGCGCTTGCTGATTCTACTTCAGAGCTTCTTTGGATTCGACGACTTCTCTCAGATATTGACGTTCCTCAACTGTCAGCCATCGATCTTCATTGTGATAGTCAAAGTGCTATTCACATTTCTCGGAATGATGTGTTTCATGAGTGCACTAAACACATCGAAATCGATTGTCACTTTGTACGACAATGTTAGTGCTGGTACTATACAATTACGGTACATGTCTACCGAACACCAGACTGCAGATGTTTTCACGAAGTCTCTCTTGCCGAGTCGTTTTTACATGTTATTGAGAAAACTCAAGTTGATATCTACTCTACCACCTTGAGCTTAAGGAGGGGTGTTAAAATATATTATGTGGCCCAGTCCATCTAAAGGTTTCGGCCTATCTATAAGTTGTCTTAACTTGGGCTCTAAGATAAATCTTAAAAAGATTAATGTTTAATTGTTAGTATGTGTTATAGAGAAAAAGATTGGATAAAAAATATAACTACAATTTTTTATCCAATCTTTTTCTCTATAACACATACTAACAATTAAACATTAATCTCTTTATGTTTGCAATATATACCAATAATTAAAATTAATAATTTTTCTTACCAAATTACAACATGTAGACACTCTTGACGAGTTTGTCAGTGACAAGCCTCCTATAACATATTTTTTTATGCCTTAGGGTTTGAAATGGAGTCATATATATGACATGAAAGAGTATGATTATATGATTATGCTAAATTGTGCATATTTTTATGGTTGATTTGGTTCAAATTTATATCATGGGTAAGCTGTAATTTAAAGAAAATGAGTCTAAAATTCAAAATAGGATGCATGTGTTAAGTATGGTAATTAACGTCTTTTAAGAACAATTTAGTTCAAATTTATATCATTTGTAAGTTGTAATTTAAAGAAAAATGAGTCTAAAATCAAAAATAGGATGTATGTGTCTAATTAAGTATGGTAATTAACGTATTTTTTGGACCAAATTAGTTCAAATTCATATCATTTGTAATTTGTAACTCCTTATATTTTAAAGAGATTAAAACGAAAACTATATTTTTTTGTGTCAATATAATTCTTGATTTTATTTTAGATGAATATCTTGTAATTAAAGGAAAAAAAGGCTCTATTCTTATAAAAACAATATTATGGCATGTTTACATGTTTTTAATTAATGAATAAGTTGATTAATAAATAAAACAAATATAATTTGAGTGATATAATATGTGCAAATTGATGATTATAATAAACTTTAAAATTTGAAAAACTTTTTGAATCAGATTTATATCTCTTATTTTCTTCTCACAAATTTGTATGGAGACAATTATACTTCACAAAACCTAATTGGAAATTCCATTATGCAAAAATATTATGAATGTATTAGTGTTTATTTTTAAGGTAAATATTTATATAATGTTTATTTTAATAAAAAAATTTACAAATAAATAAATTGTTTGGGGTTTTAATTAATTGGATTAATATAGTGATATTTTAAAATTTAAAATTTTATGATATTAAAATAAGAATATTTTTGATTGTTGAATTCGAATGTTTAGGTGATTGAAAATTTAAAATAAAATGTATTTGTTAGATTTTCTTATTAAAAAAAGTAAAAAATAAAAAATATATTCAAACTATATTGATATGTATATTATATTTAGGCTAAATTATTTAATCCTTAAATTACTTTGATCGCTTACTTTTAGTCTTTAAATTATTTTAAAAAATGAATCACCCTTCAAACTTTCAGAAAAGATTATTGATGGCTCTTCTATCAACTTTTTCGTTAAATATAACAGTTCTAACTAAAAGCCCTCCAACTATTATAATATTTACTTTTGGCCCTCCAACTATTTTCATAGTTGATTTTTAACTTTTAAATTATTTCTCCCCAAAATTATCAACATACTAATCTTAATCTTGACTATTTTCTATTTTGTTTTATGACCAAATTTGAAGATAATTTGTTCTATTGTAATCTATCAATTTTTTTTTTTTTTTGACAATTACAATAGAGTTTTAAACAATTGTAACATCCTATTTTATTTTTTGTTTTATACAATAAGATGAAAATTGTGAATATTTACAACATCAATTCTAGACAAATAATATTCATTAAAAAGTATTAAAAATATTAATAATCATCTTTTACGCACTACAATTAAAAATATAAAAAATTGCAGTTAAAAACATAAAAAATAGTAACACTATAGTCTTTTTTTTCTTTAATAAAGATAAATATATAGAAGAAATTAGGTACAAATGAGATAACTATAGCTAATACATGAAACAATATGTTTAAAATAACATATCTTAAGGAAGAAAACTAAGAACTATGTATACAACAACAAATATTTACCGTATACTCGATTTGAATTAAAATCGCAATTTCTAGGTCTAATCATCCAAGCCATTGCTCTGATACTATGAACTTTATCTTTTGTCTCTCTTTAGCCCTCTAGTAGACCATTCTTTCACACCGATCGTAACTTAGGGCTTCTCTAGAAGACCATTCTCTTTGCAAAATCTATGGAAAAGAAGAAAGATGATATTAGGTAAGTAGGTGGTCGTAGAGAAGATGTAAAGTCTTCTTTGAAGAAAATGATGATTGAAAATGAAGAGTATTTATGATGATTGAAAATTAGAGTTTTAATTAGAGACGTTATGTTGTAACGGAAAAATTAACGGAAGAACCTTTAGTGACCCCTTCTGATAGTTTGAGGGCCATTGGTGACCTTTCAAAAAGTTTAAAGGATAATTTATTTTAAAAAATAATTTAAGTGCTAAAAGTAAGCGATCGAAATAATTTGAAGGCCACCTAAATATATACTTTCCCAAATAATATATGATAATAACAATGTTAATAAAAATGTAAATTTATATAGGGTTCATACATTGATCACCCTTTAAATATGAACTAGTTTTAAAACAAGTTGGTAAAGTATTGATTTTTTAATAATTATTTAAAAATTAGTTATTTTTGAAATTTATCATTTTAATTTAACATTAAAAATTAATTATGTTTATTTTTTTATTGACATATCATTACCTTCCCTTTTCTTTTTCTATCTCTATAATAATAATAATAATAATTATTATTATTATTATTGGATAATATAACTTTTAGAATTAATATACATAAATAGTTTAACTTTTCTCACTTATAAAAATAAAATAAAATAAGTATGTGAAGTTTATTCTCTCTTGAGTTTTTTATTATTAATAAAATAATTTACTTTTTATGATTAAATATTTTAACTAAATAATATATTATATAACAAATTTAAAGTATATTTATATATTTTAAAAATCTTAAAATATATATTCAAATATATAATTTAAAATAAAATAGGTATAAATTATATATTTTTAAAACAATATTTACTAATTTATAATTTAAGTATTATGTAATAATATATATTATTTTTTTAAAAAAATTATAAATTAATAAATAATTTTTAAATATATACTAAAATATATAAATATAACAAATATTTAAAAGAATTATACATTATTTTGTAAAATTATATATACAAACTTAAATATATTTATTTATGTATTTTAAATATATATATATATATATATATATATAATTCATAATATTTTAAAAGTTGTATTTTAAAGTAACTAATACTTATTCAAAAAAATTCTTATTTTAAGTACTTATTACAATATCTTCTTTAAAATAAATAACATGTTTGTATATTTTTTTTCATGATCATTTTAATTAAAAAATGATAAAACAAAAATTTATAAATTTATGATTATATTACATTTTCATATTTCATACCAAACATAATATAATAAAATTATAATAAAATCTGTACAACCAAACAATAAATTTGGGTTCAAACTCAATTTATATATATATATATATATAATAATAATAATAATAATAATAATAATATATATATATATATTAAAATATAAGTAATTAAATTTATAAAAAAAATAATTAAAATAAAATAATCAGATTTATAAAATGATAATTTATATATATATATATATATAATATATATATATATATATATATATATATATAATATAAATAATTAAATTTAAAAATAAAAAATAAAAAAATAAAAAATTTGACTAATAGACTAAATTAGTTTAAAATTAAATAAATAAAATAATTTAATTTGGGAGGTTTCAAACAAGATTATATTAGAAAACGTTTGATTTAGCCTGTTAGCTTGTGCTATATATATTTTTTATTTGATTTTATTTGTTTTCTTTTATTTAACTTAAAAGTCTACTTTTAAAGAAATGAATTTAAGTTTTATTTATTTATTTATGAGTAATTTTTAAAATGGTGAGACTGCTTGAATAGTTTTCTAAAAAGGAGTTAGAATGATAAAGATTATTTTATATTCAGTTTAGATACAAAATGTATTTAGTAGTTAAATTAAATCTTTTACAATAAAGAAGATTTAAATCTTATATTATATTGGGTTATATGAATGAAATAATTTTGTATGACAATAATTTAAAAAATGATTGATTTTTTTTCTTCTTTTTTTAGGTAAAAAATACTATTAAAGAATAATATATAATAAAAAAAATATTAAAAAAAAAACATATTCTTAGTAATTTAATTAATTAATAAATTGAGTATATAATTATTAAAACAATTAATTAAAATACACGATTTTGATAATTATTCAAATAAACATTTTATAAACTGAAAAATCCCTACAAAATAATATTAACATTGAAAGATTTTGAGATAGGTATATAAAAATAAAATAAAACTTTAATAGTTTATTTAAATCTTGATAAACTCGGATACCCCTCCTCTTTTATCCTATCAACAATGAATTCAAGATAGTTATGTCATATGATATGAATAACTCAATACAAGGAGTTAAATATTTAATGTTTTACAAACTAATTGTAAGTTATTTTAAAATTCAAAATTCCTATAAACTTATTTCAAAATTTGAATACAATAATTAATGGGAACACATATTTCAAATAAGAAACAGCTAATTAAAAAGATTGAAATTTAATTACTTTTTAATACTTATAGTTTCAAACTATTACAATACCTTTTATAATCACCACTTAATTTAGCCACTTACCATATGAGTAACTAGACTTCAATCGTTTGCATATCACTAATTTTATGGGAAGATCTCATTCCATAATAATAATCTTCAAAATTAAACGTTAATCATATTCTTAATTGATTTGTTATTTAAGGAACACACCTATATTGATCCCTTCCACAAACAATCTTTTATTTTCTAACCATGGATCAAATCTCAAGAATGTCTTCCATGGACAATATCAAAGAGAAACGATTGGCCCCTTTTCTCGATTTGAGGCTTTCGAATATGGGTTCTTCAATTGGGGATGAATCAACAATGGGCCAAGGTTCAACATCTTCATCTGAGGTTAAGGTTTTCTCTTGTAGCTTTTGCAAGAGAAGTTTTTCGACTTCTCAAGCACTCGGAGGGCACCAAAATGCTCACAAGCAAGAACGTGCGATAGCTAAGAAGCAAGACAGATGTTTGGACGCGACCCCACTTACTTCACACCCAATTCCATCACCATATTTGTTCTACAGTTACCATCAAAGGCATCCTTCTTATAATGACACATTCTATAATAATATTGGATCACATGGGGCTCATGATTCTTTGATGAACAAGCCATCGATGGGATACCGCTCGCAGCTTGCAGCCAACAGTTGGGCATACTTGAATCATAGGCCGACTAGTGTTCAGTTTCAAGAAATTAAACAAAATGGAGGGACTGTTGGAGGAGATTCAGGTTCGTCTAATTCGCTATTGATGATGAATTTTATAGGTAATGACAATCACAAGGGTGATGATTCTATGATTGAAGATGATGGGTGTGAGCTTGATTTGAGTCTTAAGCTTTGAATATGTATACTTTTATGTCTTTATTTCCTTGTTTAAGTATATCATTATTGTTAGTGTATGTAATATATAATATACACTAACAATTATTATGCTTTCCTTTTTTTTAAAGAAGTTATTTTATTTTAAATAAATCTTAAATAATATGATGAATTGATTATAAGTTGTTTAACTTATAAGTTGCAAAAATAAAACTAAAATAAAATATTAACTTTACCTAATGTGATAGATGCAAAGGAGTTGTTCCCTGAAGACATACAAAGTAGTTTTAGGTTATGTTTTGTGAAGTGTCTAGAGAATTTCAATGAGTTATTCTATAAAAGTACCTATAGAAGTGTCTATGTTTCTGTAGACTAATAAATAAGTGGCAAAGACTAGAAATTAGTGGTAGAGACCAAAAGGTCATGTCCTCAAAGTTAAAAACACATTGTTTAGAATTGGAAGTTTTAATTAATTTGTACCTTTAATGAATTTGGTGTCATTTGATTTTTTAAATCAAATAAGAAATGTTATTGAGTGGTTTTGTAGGTCAAATTAGAAATTCTAAGAATACAATGGGAAGCAGAAGTGCATTTGTTATCCCAACCTAGTTTTACTTCATAGTTTTATTTTACTACCAATTCCATTTTATCGATTTTGAATTTTTTTACGGGTACCGTTTATATCATATTCTCTCCCACATTAAAAAAAAAAATATAACAAAATTGTATAAAAGATACTTCTATATATATTTTATATTAAAATTCATATAATCATAACAAAAATTAAACTTTAATAAAATATGAAAAATAAATAAATAAATTTTTAATTTTATATATTTAATTGTAATTTTAGTGTTGAAAGACAGAATTATGACAAAATTGTGATGAAATCAAAACGGAATTAAAACGGGGACATAAATACCATCACCGATCAACTATGGGTCGACAAAAAAAACCACCCAAAATGATACAATTCAAATAGGAAATCATTGGAGGATTATAATTGAAAATGAAGAATGAATTATAATTAGATTTTGGAAAGCTTAAATTTTTTATTTTGGCAAAAGTTAATTTTTTTTTTTTTTTTAAATTCTTTATAAAAAGATATTTATGTAACATGATTTATACATTTATTAAAAATTATTTTCACCTACAAATATTTCATTTAATAAAATAATATAATTTATATTAAACAAAATTCTTTTATATTTAGTTCATTGTCAAAATTAAATTTAACTATGATAAAATATATATTGATTTTTTTATTAGCATTGCTATTAAACAAAATAAATATATATATATATATATATATATATTAAATTAGAGAAATGTTCGGTATGAAATTTTGAAGATGCTTATATATATATATATATAATTTTCAAAGTATCCGGATTATCAGGATAAATGTTATAGGTATGTTTCGAACTTGCAACCTAATAAAATAAGTACAACTCTTTAACCAACTAGGCTAATAAAACTTTATATTTTAAATCAACATTAAATTTGATGAACGCATGATTTTCTTAACAATATAAGTTTAACTTTTTAACCAACTAGGCTAATAAGACTTTATATTTAAATTCAACACCAAGTTTTATGAACACAAGATAATCTTAACAATATAAGTTCAACTGTCGGGTCGAGAGTTGTGGTTAATTTGGATATATATGTGAGAGTAAATGGATACTTGAGTCGGATTGTGGGTTGACCCACCCATAACTTATAACGGTTAAAAATAAAATTTAAAATACTATATGTATATTTCGAATTTGTAACATAACAAAACAAGTTCAACTCTGTAACCAACTAGGCTAATAAGACTTTATATTTTAAATTCAATACCAAATTTGATGAACGCGAGAAATTCTTAAGAATATAAGTACAACTTCTTAACTAACTTATATATATATATATATAATGATGCTTAATTTTAAAAGTTTCCGGATCGTTGGGTCGAGAGTTGTGGTTAATTTGGATATATATGTGAGAGTAAATGAATACTTGGATCGGATTGTGGGTTGACCCGCCCATAAACTTAAAACGGTTAAAAATAAATTTTAAAATGCTATATGTATGTCTCGTTGCAACCTAACTAAAACAAATACAACTTTTTAACCAACTATGCTAATAATATTTTATATTTTAAATTCAACAACAAATTTGATAAACGCGAGACATTCTTAACAATATAAGTTCAACTTTATAATTAACTAATATATTTATATAATGATGCTTAATTTCATAATTCAATTCTCATTTAGAGGTTACTTTAAAATTCTTATTAATTTATAGATATTTAATAATGTATATTCTTATTAGTCTTGCTTACGAGTAAGTGATTACAGTAAAAAAAATATATAATTAGATCATTGAGGTGTGAGGTGTGAGGTGTGGTTCCTTCCCATTTTTATTGCCAATCTTAAAAAATTATGTTTCAACAATTGAGACATCTAAGTTTTATTCCTTTTAATAATAGGAGACAAAAATATCACATAACTTTTCTTCAAACTCTTATTGATGATCACATCCACATGTACAATGATTTGGTCTTGTTAAATCTATATATATAATGATGCTTAATTTTTAAAGTGTCCAGATTACCGGGTCGAGAGCTGTGGTTAATTTGGATACTTGAGTCGGATTGTGGGTTGACCCACCTTTAAATTTAAAACGGTTAAAATTAAAAATGCTAGAGGTATGTTTCGAACTTGCAACCTAACAAAACAAGTACAACTCTTTAACCAACTAGGCCACTAAAACTTTATATTTTAAATTCAACACCAAATTTGATAAACGCGGGACATTTTAACATTAATATAAGTTCAACTTTTTAACTAACTAATCTATATATATATATAATGATGATTAATTTTTAAAGTGTCCGGATTGCCGGGTCGAGAGCTGTGGTTAATTTGGATATATGTGAGAGTAAATGGATACTTGGGTCGGATTGTGGGTTGACCCGCCCATAAACTTAAAACGGTTAAAAATAAAATTAAAAATACTATAGGTATGGTTCGAACTTGCAACCTAACAAAACAAGTACAATCTTTTAACCAACTAGACTAATAACACTTTATATTTTAAATTCAATCCAAAATTTGATAAACGCGTGACATTTTAACAATATAAGTTCAAATTTTTAACTAACTAATTTATATATATATATAATGATGCTTACTTTTTAAAGTGTCCGGATTGTCGGGTCGAGAGCTGTGATTAATTTGGATATATGTGAGAGTAATGGATACTTGGGTCGGATTATGGGTTGACCCGCCCATAAAAATTTTACCGTAATATTTTTTTCACGGTTTTTTATATTATTAATCGTGCAAATGCACGGGATACATGTTAGTATATATAATGATGCTTAATTTTTAAAGTGTCCGGATTGTCGGGTCGAGAGCTATGGTTAATTTGGATACTTGGGTCGGATTGTGGGTTGACCCGCCTTTAAATTTAAAACGGTTAAAAATAAAATAAAAAATGCTAGAAGTATGTTTCGAACTTGCAACCTAACAAAACAAGTACAACTCTTTAACCAACTAAGCTACTAAGACTTTATATTTTAAATTCAACACTAAATTTGATAAACGCGGGACATTTTAACATTAATATAAGTTCAATTTTTTAACTAACTAATATATATATATATATATATATATATATATATATATAATGATGCTTAATTTTTAAAGTGTTCGGATTGTCGGGTCGAGAGTTATGGTTAATCTGGATACTTGAGTCGGATTGTGGGTTGACCCGCCTTAAATTTAAAACAGTTAAAAATAAAATAAAAAATACTAGAGGTATGTTTCGAACTTGTAACCTAACAAAAACAAGTATAACCTTTTACCAACTAGGCTACTAAGACTTTATAATTTAAATTCAACACCAAATTTGATGAACGTGAGACGTTTTATCATTAATATAAATTCAATTTTTTTAACTAACTAATATATATATATATATATATATATATATATATATATATATATATATATATATAATGATGTTGAGTAAATGGATACTTGGGTCGGATTGTGGGTTGACCCACCCAAAAACTTAAAACGGTTAAAAATAAAATTAAAAATGTTATCCGTAATTTTTTTTACGGTTTTTTATATTATTAATCGTGCAAATGCACGGGCTAAATGGTAGTTTAAATAATGATGCTTAATTTTTAAAGCGTCCTGATTGTTGGGTCGAGAGTTGTGGTTAGTTTGGATATATATGTGAGAGTAAATGGACACTTGGATCGGATTATGGTTGACCCACTCATAAACTTAAAACGGTTAAAAATAAATTTTAAAATGCTATATGTATGTTTCGTTGCAACCTAACTAAAACAAATACAACTCTTTAACCAACTAGGCTAATAATATTTTATATTTTAAATTCAACACCAAATTTAATGAACATAAGACATTCTTAACAATATAAGTTCAACTTTTTAACTAACTAATCTATTTATATAATGATGATTAATTTTTAAACTGTCCGGATTGCTGGGTCAAGAGTTGTGGTTAATTTGGATATATATATTTGAGAGTAAACGGTTATGTATGTTTCGAACTTGCAACATAATAAAACAAATACAACCCTATAACCAAGTGTGATTGGAATGTGATTTGTCGAGGGATAATAGGCCGTTAAAATTAAAAGTGGTTAAACACTATAAATCAAATATTTATTGACCAAATTGTGAGGTCACGATGCTAAATATTAAAAAATATGAATCAGATATTTAATAGACCAAAGTAAAAGTGTAAGGTCACAAGATGAGAATTCATTGGAAAAATTTGTGATGAGATATATGAGAAGATTAGTCGTTTTACCAAAGTGAATAAATTGTGAAAGGATAGTGTTGTATTTTTTATTTTAATATATTATTTGTGATTTATTATAAAATTTAAACATTGAATACATATTATTATATATATATATATATTTTAATTTTTTCTGTTTATATTTTTATATTTTTATCGGTGTGGATGACAATGAAATTTTACTAATTTTCATTAAATTCACTTGTGATTTAGAAGTACTCTTCTTTTTATCTTTCTAAAAATATTAATAAATATTGTACATAAAATAATTTTAAAAAATCAATAATTTATCAAAACTTAAAAATAAACCAACATAAGAAGATCAATCATATAAGTGATTTTTTTTTTAATAAGACTCAATACTTCATCTTCATAAATGTTGTCTCATATATTTTATTATTTTTCTTTTTTCAAATGGTAAAAATCAAATCTGTCAACAAGTCTCTCAATGAATTGATTTCTTTGCATTTATTGAAATATAATGTGTCACTGAGTTTAATTCTCTTTTAGAAGTTATTTGTTTTTTTGGAAAACTCTTTCAGAAGTTATTTTGAAACCCTTATTAATGTTTAGATATTTAATAATGTATATTCTTATTAGTGTTGCTTTGTTGAAGTGATGGCAGAAAAAAAATATATGATTACATCAGGTTCTTCGTATTTTTTATTGACAATCTTACAAACTTCTATTTCAGCAATTGTGACATCAAAGTTTTATTCCCTTTTACAATTTGTTCACTTAGTAGACAAAAATATCACAAACACATAACTTTTCTTCAAACACTTATTGATGATCACATCCACATGTGCAATGATTTGATCTTGTTGAATTTATTTTTATACAACTTCTAACTCACTCCCTTTTGTTGTAACTTTTCTTTTAAGCTAGCTTGAGTATATGCTCAAAATTCGTGTGCAGGGTTGTAATAATCTAGTTCTGAATCATTTTTTATTTTTGAATGTAAATTTATTTCTTACTTTCCAAATCTCCTAACATATTCACATCATTTTTTTCAACTTATCATCCACTCGTCTCTAAATGTTTTCCAAATTTAAGAGTTCTAAGAATAATTATTGTTGCGAGGATACTTGATTTAAATTGTTGCGAGGATACTTGATTTAAATATTGATTTATGTCAAATCTTTTTGACAATATCATAATCGAGAAGAGTGTGTTTAATTGTTTAATTTGAGTTTTTACATTGATTGTATGTAATATTTTTGGTAACAATTATTTTTTAAGATTTATTTTGTATGTCACTACTTAATTAAGGATTTTTCGCATAAATTTTTTAATTGTTTCAATTTTTTAAAATTGTTTTTGTAAATTATTCTTACGATTAATCTGAGTCTGAATTAGATAACTAAAATTAACGTTATTGACCATACTCTACCTTTGCTAAAAGGATGGACAAGATTTCAGACATAATTTCATTATTGTAAATTTGGGTAAAAATTTCAATATGTTTTTTCATATTATTAAGTTAAACTTTATTAATTTGAGTTAGAGGAAAATTCCTTAAGTTTTTTTTTTTATCTTTTAGTGTATATATATATATATATATATTTTAAAATTTTGTATGTAACATTCCAAAATATATTGTCTTACACTTTTGGTCACAATAAATATCGATTGTGTGCTAACCTAGAGTTCTTTTATGTATGAAAAAAATAAGCTCATCATAAACAGTACAGTTCCTTCATATTTCATACCATACTCTTCCTTTTAATATATATATATATATATATATATATATATATATATATATATATATATATATATATATATATATATATATATGAACCATTTGAATTGAAAAAATTAATAGAAGAAATGGTTGATTTGAGTAAGACTCTTCATATTCCAATTAGGATAGTGACAAAAAGTTATAACAACAAATGAGATCATGAAAAATTATATATTAAACTTGGAAGAAGATTATAGTTTAGATGATTGATTGAAAAGGAACTCATTTTCATCTTTTCAATCTGTTTAATCATTAACTACTCTAAACTTAGTTGTTTATATACTTTTACACCAACAAAGGCTCTTCTTTCCTTCCAAACTGTATCCCTCTAAGCAGTTTTGTCCACATTCCATCTTCCTCTAATGATTCCTCTGAAATTAAAACCACCTCTTTGAAATTTGCTTTTATGCTCAATTCTTCAAATGAATCAACCAAATTTTGAAGCCTAGCAACAAATTCAATCATAAGAGACATGAAAGTCGCCAGAGCAAGTCTACTGGCATTCTGGTACGTATTCGATTCTTCGTCACCTTCTTCAGTTAACAACATCGAATCATCTTCAAGCCTAGAAACAGGAGGCGCGAGTATACAACCGTTGTTCATATCCCCTTTATCCGCAGTCCAACTTTTTGAAATTGCAGGAAAACTGTAATTCAAGGAATGGAAAACATTTTCTTCATCTTCCATAGCCGCGAATTCTTGTGCATCTTTCAATTCTTTGACTCGATGTCCTATCCTCCAGTTTTCAGCACAGACTAAAAGATATGATTTCTGATCAACTACCTTTTGTAACTTTTCTGCAGCTTCTTGAACTTCATATAATATGTCATTTGAACCTAGTTTCTCCATGTTTTTCAATTTCCTCCCAAGCTCCCTTAATACTTTTGCACCAGCTGTTCCAACTCTCTGAAGCTCTTTAGAAAACACCAGCCTACTTTCAATAGGAGCCTGTATAAAGTATATGGTAAAGGACCTTTAGTATATATATTGATTACATTTCCTTACAAATTTATAATTTATTCTATCAAAAACTTCCACAATGTAACCAAAAATCAAGATCACACTTTAATGTTGTTGAAAACACTTTCTGAAACTGGGTCTTTACGAAAAAAAAACAACGATAAAGTTATTTGAAAACACTTTTTTTGTGTACAGTATCTCATCCAGATGTTAATTTAGATGAGACAATTTTCTAAAACATAACTTAGTTAAACATATATTCATAAATTTGTTTAACATTTTCTCGTCTAAAAACAGACCCAGCTTCTACAACTTCAGTTCCAGAAAGTGTTTCCAGAAGGGCATAATTAATAATAAGAATAGCACATTTCCTACTCTCAACTTTTAAGGCATAAATAATAATGAGTATAAAGCTGTACTAAACTAGAACATACCCAAATATTTGCACACTAAACTAGATTGAAATTGATTAAAAGGTCATCAAACAAATATATTAACCATTTTTTTAAGGAAAATATCAGTTTAATCATCAAAATTCTTAACCAGATATAAAATATATCAATTTTTACCTGTATCTCAGAAAGAATGCAGCCATGTAAAGCCATAACAGTGAATGTACAATGTCTCAAAGCACCGCCTACTTTAGCATAGTCTCTCCAAGGATATTTAAACATTTTGTAAGGACCATGAGGAGGTTCCCAAATAGCAAAACCAATCTGAAAAAAAAAAAAGTTAATCTATTAGATTGAAGAAAACATGTTCTTCAAAACTCCTATATTATATTGTAAACCTAGTCATACCAGAGCTTCCTCCTGGCTAGTCGATTCGACAGTTGATCTATATCCGCTATAAATTGGATCATCAGAAGCTTGGTAAGTAAGTATTTTCGAAGGAACCCGAGCATAGTTTGCACATTTCAAATACCCATTAACACAACCTGATAATAAAATCAAATGAAGCTCAAAAACAGCAATTTTGATCAAAGTTGTCTTCATGAGAATATTTTCAAATAAAGCTCAAACCTTCCAATGAAGTGGCCAAGCTGGTGAAGTTTTTCGATACTAAATTGTGTAGATCCTCCCCAGCCCAAATTGGGTATATGCATATATTTACAGCCAAAGAAACGCCTGCGCCAAGTGCGATCAGAAGGAACCGCGTAACTGCTGTATTCACAAACTCTCTTGTCTGATACCCAGATACCATTATGAAGCAATATGTTATCAAGAACACTCGAAATCCATACTCATATGGTTTCATTGTTGGGTACAGCTTTGCATAAGTCATGACAAATCCTGAGAAGCACTTCAAAAGAATCAATTTAGAACAACATTTTGTATTGTTTTGTTACCAATTATTTTTCTTCTCATGTTGATCATGTTCTGAAAAATCTAAATTTGGTATGCTCGCATCTAAAATCACAGTGATCTAAAAATGACTCAAGTTCCAACTTCAAGTACAAATTGGGTCAAAAGAAAAGAGAGATGTAAATAAAGGTGACCTGTCAGAAATATGCTAGCAACAATGACAGCTTCTTCCCAATCTCCGGCCAACTCACATAACTCCGCCGTGCCGAGGGCAAGACCTCCGGCGGTTAAAGTCCCTAATCCACGGTTAAACCCTTTGCTTAGAGTTGCTCCTGTAGAGAAATTATAACAATCAGAAAAAGAAAAGAAAAAGGAATTTGGGTTTAGGGCAGAATTAACAAACAAACCTATGCTGAACTCAAACACAACGACGACAGTAAGGATAGCCCAGACAGAGTAATTGCTAAGTTCTTCAAGCGGTTCTCGGAAGAAGATGAGAAGAGAGATGAGCATCAGAGCCAAACCCATCTTCGCCGAGAAAACCACTTTTCTTGGGTCGGCCAAACCCATCTCCCAAGCATTTAAAAAGACATCCTTGGAATTTCTCCATGTTTCTGTAAATTTCTCTCCGATCCGACGGAAACAGAAGCATCCGCCGGAATCTTCTTTACCTTCTTCCCCCCAAAACGCGCTCGTCTCCTTTAAACTTGTGGGTAATAGCTTTTCCCTTTCTCTTCTCTCTGCAAAGCTGTGCCTAAATGAACCCAATTTTGCTGTCATCTCTTCTGTCTATCTACAGTAATTCTATAAAAAAAATACAAAGTTTTTTCAAGATTAACTTCAATGACCCATATTCCATATAAACACAAAGTGATAGCTTGATTCCATTAAAACCCATAACCACTTAGCTTATGCTTTTACCTGGATCGGGTATATCTCTTTATATGCGGGAAATCTGAACAGAACATGCGAGTGGTTTACGTACACCGAATGGGAATGGGGGATGGGAATAAACTATTGGTATAATTGTAAATGCATTACAAGTGTCCAAGATTTATAGTCTTGCTGGCTCATGCTGAGAAACTGGTCCAAGCTTTTCTTCTGACTTCTTATAAAGTTTAAGTCTGTAGCCAAACAGTACACTGACACGACTGTCCTTTTTTTTTTTTTTTTTAATTTGTCTCCGATTGTTTGATTTTTTGGATTTTTAGATTAAACTTAAGAGAAATGATTAGGTGAGGGAATTAGGTGAGAGAATTTGATGAGGGAATTACGTGACATAATGTTATTCGCTGAAAAAATCAAATAATTTCTCTCTTTTCTCTCTTTCCTCTCATTTTTACATTTTCCAACCAATGAAGGTGATGCCACGTCATTCCCTCACCAAATTCCCTCACTAAATTCTCTCACTCTATCACTCCTCTAAACTTAAATATCTATATTTTAATCTTAATTTTATTAATTAAAATATTAAGAGATTCTCTATTTTAAATATAAAAATTATCTTTTTATACTTATAAGATATTTTTATTAAAAACTCACTGAGGAACTTAAGTCACAACAATTCTCATACAACAAAGTTCATGATTTCTATTCAAATTAAGATATAAAATTTTATTGTTTTTAAGAAATTTTCACAAAAAAAGAAGGGTACTCTAAAAGTTTGAAGATCTTGGATTTGATTTTAAAAAATTTATAGGTTGATACTTGATGACTTGGAGCAAATAACAGTTCGATTTAATTCAATTTAATGGAATTTTTTATTCTACGTTTTAACTCAATTAGTGGTGATGAATCGATTAAATTCTTTGTTCCAAAATGTTTTATAAATGATAAGAACAAGTTGGAGAAAAATTATTTGAATTGATACTAAAACTAGAACTTAGAGAACTTTTCGATGAAGTTTCCGAAAAAAAGGGGCGATGACGAGCAGAGGCGAGTGACCAGTGCTCTTGGGCTATAGGAAGAGGACATACTAGCATGTCGAAGTCTAGATCGTTCAAATACGAACGTTCTAGATGGCGTCGTGCATCCGTCTTTTTATATATATTTGTTTGTTAGTATCATTTATTATTATTTTATTTTAATTATGATTGAGGTGATTTTTTTTTACTGTTTTATAGATAATTCAAATATCTACACTATATTGTTTTTAAAATAATTTTAATTTTGACTAATTAAATATAACCATTATTCTTATAGCATTTTAAGATAATTAATTAATTTGAACAAAATATTTCTTAAAATTTTTGTGGATAAAAAATTGAGTGTCTATATTATATAATTCTTTAATAAATACTTCTAAATGATTAAATCTTAGAGGTGAATACCAAAGACAGACATTAATGAATGATGGATGAGGTGAAGAGCTGAGATAAAACTCAAAGTAGTGGTACTTCGAGGTGGGCATTATGTTTATAGATGATGGGGATAGATAAGAGTTGATACTCGGGTAACTAAAGATGTTGGATATGAGAGGTACTTGTTGAAGGCGAGCCAGTAATCGTAGATGTAAGTTGGTTCTTGATGGGGATACGAGTTGATATTCACTAGGAAATTACGAGTTGGTACTCATGAAATACGAACTTGTACTTATTGAGATTTATAAGCATGTACTTATGAGATTCAAGTTCGTACTTGCAAAATTACGAGTTGATACTCGTGAGATGCAAGTGGGTACTTGCGAGTTTACAAGTTGATATTGGTGAGATACAAGCTGGTACATGCGGGATTATAAGTTGATATTCATTAATGTTTGTCTAGATAGCCTTGGGAGGCTATAAATAACCTCATCTAGGTAAACCGAAGGCAAAAGATCCACCCTTAAGCCTTCAATCAATTCCGAGCGAAATCTGCCATTGAAGTTCTTCAAGATATTTTTGAAAATTTGAAAATTTTGTAAGACTCTAAAACTCGGATCCAGACATTCAGAAAGTTTCTAAAAGAGTTTAGGAGTATTCTTCAACTCACAATAAGCTTCCAATCACATTGTAATTCGATTTACAAATTTAAATTGAAATTTTTACATTTCAGTTCGACTAGTTTCATATACTTTTTGATTATCTAATTTCTTGATTAGAAAACGATCCCAAGATCATTTGTAAACTTTTTATCGAAACAAAACAGAACCAATCAACCCAAATGAGAAATACCCAAATTTGATTTTAAATTTTTTGAAAATTGGGTTTCTGTTCCATCAAACCATAAACCCTTTTAATACGTTTCTAAGAACGTTATGAACATATTCAAACTCATTCCAAGCTATCCCGATCATGTTTGATCTAAAACTAATTTTGTTATAAAAATAAAAATTTCAGTTCTTCAATTGGTTTTATTCAACCATATGATGCATAAGTAAACTATTGACACACTTCTTACGCTTTATCAAACATTAAAACTCAAAAACATGTTTTTTGTATCAAAACTGTTTGAGTTGAGTGAGACATCATCCCGATCGAATTATGCATTGGGATGATGTTATGAATGATCTCTAAGACCAGACAAAGCTTTCCATGCTCTTGAATCAAATGATCAAATCCATTGTCGAAAATATCAAACCGTAGTTTGATGTTCTTGATGTCCGACCGATGGCTCAACTAGGGTCGATTTAGGACTGAGAAAATCAAATCTTCCACTACACTCGAATGAGGAAACTTATCCCCGGATTAGCCCAAGATCGAGAGCTCCTCGCACCTCGATCTAGGAATCTCACACCCGACCGAGGATTCCTCGCCCTGGACCAAGAGCCTCCTGCATCTGACCGAAAGCCTCCTACACCCGATCGAGAGCCTCACGTGCCTCGACTGAGAGCCTCTTGTTCCTTGACTATGGTATCTCAACCTAAGACTGAGGGTTTTAGCACAGGAGAAAGAAAAGAAACACCCTGGATCGAAGAGACCGGTCCTTGTGCCTTTGGTTGAAACTTTAAATTTTTCATTTTTTAAATTTTGGTACCCAAACCATTTTCTAAAAATCTAATATAAATGGAAAATAATTTCAAAATATTTTAAGAATATTTTCATAAAATATATTTTTGATAAGGGAATGCTTGAAATTTATTTTTAAATCATAATGTCTTAAACTAATACTTTTCAAGTACTTTTCTCAACAATCGTCAACATCAATCTCAAGTATCAGCATTTAAATAATATTATACAATTTTAAATGTAAGAAAAATATGTGCATGTCTAGGATTTGAAGAATAATTGGTTAAATAAAACATAATAAAACTAATTTTTAAAAGCCAAGACTTTATAAAGTAAATACCATTCTTTAATAGGCACGAAGGATATAGTGCAAAAGTCATTTCTCAAGAAACTAAAAGAAACGCATCCCCTCTTCTAGCATAGCGGCAACAAAAGTTGGATATTAACCTTAAGATTTTGGGTTCGAGTCTGTTTAGCGACAAATTATGCGCCTAGTTAAATGATTAAGTGAGTTTGTGGACTACATGTTTAATTCGTTGTCCCATTTCAATCCCCTCTTCTAGCTTAGCGACAAAAAGATGTGGATATTCTCACCCTAGGGTCCTAGGTTCGAGCCTGTTAGGCGGAAAATTATGTGCTTTGTTAAATGGTTAAGTGTGTTTGCGGGTTACATGCTTAATCCTCTGTCCCATTTTTTTCCAAAAAAAAGAAACTCTATTCAAAAATACGTTTGTAAACGTATAATTTTATTGATTTTAAAAATGAATCGACGACTCTTTTCAAATGAATAATCTTTTAAATTGATTATTTTTTAATTAATTTAAAATATAGATTTCTTTAATCAAATTATAATTAGATTATTTTAAATCAAAAAACTTATTTGAATTTGATCCAAATTAATTATTGTTACAATTAATTTTAAAATGTCGAGACATATTTATTTAAATCTTTTAAAATATGTTTTATTAAAATATTCTCGACATGCAAATTGATATTGAAATTCCTCGAATCTCGAGTTTTTTCGGGACAATGATTTTCTGGGGTTACCGACCTAAAAAATTATTGTGATATAATTGAAAGATTGTTCAAGACTTTCTTAGGAAACTTACTTCCAAATTACTCTAAGATGTTTCATTCGAGCGCAAATGATTAGAATTTTTAATTTAAATTTATATTCTCTAAGTCTACATTCTTAATACTCCATATTAATAAATTGAGATAAACTGCAATTGAGAAAACATATCCTAATATGTAGTGAAGAACAATTCATTAAGACGTCATTCGAATCTTCCCTTGATGTTGGATATCCCAATTTTGAATCTAGATCTTTGATTAAGCTATAACACTCATTTTTTGCTCTCCAATTATATATTTTTATTAATTAATCTTGAGCAAATAAACTTATTTTTCTAAAATCATATATGAGCTCATTGCACGAGAATTGAAAAATAAAATTATTATTGGGAACAATGTTGTATCTATAACCCCCGAGAATCCGGTAGTTTAGCACGTGTGGATGGACACGTGGCAATACGGGGCTGGGGTATGTTCGATGGTTTCAACCTTGGTTTGTGTGTCAAGTATATTTTAAAATTAAAAATTTTTTAAAAAAGATTTTGATACTACCTAATAACTTTTAAAATTAATTATGAAAAAATAATGAATTTTATTCAAATTTTAATAATCCCAGGATTTGTTATAATCAAATGACAATTTGATTTTTATAGAATTCGATTTAAATTAATTAAATAAAAATAATTTAATAATAGATTATTTATTTGAATATAGAGTTGCCAATTATTTTAGAAAAATCAATAAAAGGTGTACGTGTACAAACGCATTTTGCATTAGGGTTTTATTTATTTCAAAGTTTGGTGATACTCGGGAAAGGGCTTTCGCGCTTCATACTTCATACCCGTTTTAAAAATGGTATCTACTTATAAAGTTGACTTTTGAAAATCAGTTGTATAACGTTTGAGTTTTAACCAATTATTTTTCCGATCTTAGTCATGCTTCTAAGTTTAGCGTTATTTAAAGTATTGAAATAACAATATTTAAATGATGATACCTGATACAGATGGTAACTAGGGTGGAAATACTTGAAGAATATTAGTCATTTTTAAAGATATTAGAGTTTAGAAATAAATACCAAACAAGCTCTTGTTAAAATATTTTTGTGGAAATATCCCAAAATATTTAAAATACTTTTTCTATTTTTTCGGGACTTTTTAGAAAATGATTTGGAGTCCCAAAATTACAAAAATAATTTTGAATTTTGAATAGTGGAACCAAACAAGCCTTAGGACCAGAGTCTTAAGGTTTGGGTCCGATTTTATTAGTTGGGGTGCGGAGACCCTCAGTTTGGGCTCGGGAGCTCTTGGTCTGAGTACCGAAGTCTCTTAGTCGAGGTGCTAAGGACTCTCGGTCCTTAGCTAATCTCACCGATCTAGGTATAAAAATCTATCAGTCTTGGACTAGATTGGGGCTAGCTTTTTCGGTCGAGGTGTATAAACCTCTCGGCCAAGGGCTAGCTTTGAGATAAATTCCTTAGTCCTGGACTTGGGATCTCTCAATCCTAGGTCTAGGCCTTGGGAGTCTCGATCCCAGGTTTGGATTTCTTAGTTGTGAGTCTCGGGAGTCTTGGTCAAATGTCAGACTTCTCAGTCCTAGGTCCGAATACTATAGGTCATAGGTCGGACCTCCCAGTCATAGGTCCGAATACTATCGGTCATAGGTCGGACCTCTTTGTCATAGGTGAGAATTCTCGGTCTTAGCTCAAGAACATAGGTTCAAGGTCTCAGTCCTAACTCAAGAACACCGATCATAGGTCTTAGTCTTGGCTTATTTTTATCAGTCCTTGGTCTCGGTCTAGACCGAGGATCCTCGGTCGGATCTCTCGGTCCTAGACTAACAAGCCTCAGTCCTTAAGAACACAATGATTCAATTTTTAAAATTAAATTTTTATCTTTGATTCTTTGATATAAGAGCTTGGGTAGTTTCACAAAGCTCCCATGAACATGTTGATCATCATCTCAAGGTATGGATCAACTTGGATGATGATCAATTTGTTCAAAACAGTTTATGATCAAAAATCGAGTTTTAGATTTTAAGTCTGTTTTGAAGTGTAAGGATCTATCCAATAAATTTCTTTATATCACATATACTTGATTGGTACCAAAACAAGAACACTAGCTATTCGTTTTGACCAAATCAAGAACTCAAAATTTTCATTTATTTTTGAAAATTTTAATTTTATTCAAACATGATTGGGATTGATCAAACATGATCCAAATAGTTGCCCAACATCATTACAATAATGTTGGGAAGCTTTCTAGGCTATGATTCGATCGAATTAACCCAAGAACAACAAACTCGTTTTTTTGATTTTTAAAATTCAAATTTATGTTTTTTTTTATTTAGATCGATTGATCGATTCTATTTTATAGTTTATAAATCATCTAAGGATGAATTCTCAACCATAAAACACCATAAACAACAAGTATACAAGCTTATGAAATTTGAAATTTAAAAATTTCAAATTCAAACTGTAAGTATGAATTAGAGGTTGTTTAGAACCTTACCAAGTATTGGAGAGCACTCCTTGATCATTAGGGAAGCTTTATGGATGCAAAAATCCAGGATTTAAGGCCTTAAACGAAAAATCCGAAGTTTTGAAACTTTAATGTCGGATTTTGATTTTCTTCAATTTAAGGGTACTGTGTTGGTAGGTTGATTTCAGAATGATTTCAGGGAGTATTTATATTGTCCCAAGGTTGGTTGAACCTCTAGTGGCTTGAATCAGCCAAAAACAATTAATGGTATTTTGGCTGTTCTTCGGTCAAGTGGCTGAAGTAAGCGGTGACGAGGCCTACTCTTATAGGGAAATGACCATCATCGTAGGGTGATCATTTCAAGCTTTAAATCATTCAATTTGGTGGACTATCGGAGGAGTTCCACTTTGACTTCAAGATCAAAGGCGTCCGTTCTTATCCATTCCAACGTCGCATTGGAGAAGATGGTCGTGGGAGGAAATAACGTCGTTTTGAGGTCGAGGCATGTTCTTTCTTGACGTCGTGATGTTTGAGCGATCAGTTAGCATTCTAGCTAACGATCATTTGGTGATTAACTACTACTTGGGCCCGCGTCTCCTCAGCTACAACGGGCTACACGTCTTCTTCCTGGGCACTAAATGAAAATTCAAAGCTAATCTGATGGCCTTGATGTATGCTACAACCGATTCTTTAGGTTTCGGCCACACATGATCACAATTTTATTTTTATTTTAAAACTTCAAGAGTTTCTTTGAAATTGATTTTTCTTTCACCTTTTGAATTTAATTTTGATCTTTTCAAATACACAAAATATTAAAATAAATATGGAAAATATTTTACCAATTCATTTTATATTTTTCGTATATTTTTAGGATTTAAATAAATAATCCTCTTTAGATGAAATGGATACAACAATTCATCAAAATTATATATTTTTGTCCTTTAATTTTTATAAAATTATTTTGAGATATTATGGGTATAACATTTATCCCAAATAATTTTATTTCTTTTATTTTGGCCTTAACTCTTAATTAATTTGATTAATTAGCACAATAATTAATCACAATCAATTATTTTAAATAGGTTTTTGGCCATTGGGTTAATTATTTTGATTTTTTTATTTGAAATTAATTCAAAATAATTATTTTAATATTTTAAATTGGAGTGTACATTTTTAGCGCTTATAGCCTCTCGAATCGAGTTTGAATAAAACAATCCGATATTTGAAAACGTTGATTCGAGTTTGACATTTAACACTAATTTATTTTGTCCAATTTAAAATGAGATAGTTAGACAAGATGAAACCAGTAGCGTGTCGTGGATGGAGTGACCTTTAGATGCCGTGTGTAACAGTTGTCCAAGTGCTTCCAAGCGTTGCTTTAGGAAATTATTTCCTTGGTGTCTTATCCTAACAATGATGATTCTTGAAAAACCTATTTTTATAGAACTTAATAATGCATCCATAAAATTCATGGGTAAGGGTAATCATATGTATTGAAACATCTATTCCTGTTTGTTATCAACATATGATTCTTGTTTTAGTCATGTAGAAATGGCTAAAAAGTTAACATTATGGGACATGCAGGGAACATGAAAGTTTTAGTAACGTTTCATGTGGGTTACTAATAGTAACTTCATAGGGTGATCATAAACATATGATCATGGTATCGTCAATTTTTATCGCAGAAGTTAACAAACTTTCTATGAAGATCACTCACTGGTGAGGTTGAGAATGATCATGTATAAATGATCATGGTGCTATCAACATATAGGCTTTAGTGTTGGAAATTAGGAATAGATCATCATTGGAGTACCTATCATGAGATAGGATTTTGAAGAGGACCAAAACAAAACAATATTAGAGAACATGAACTTCATTGGGGTACCTACCATAAGATAGGATTTCGAACAGAACTTTGTGAGATTACCTATTCGAAGATAGAATTTGAATAAGATTATATGAAAATAATCGATGTGCTTGTTGACAAACAAGGCTTAAATACCTATCGAGAGATAGAGTTTGGAATATCTATTCAAATGATAGGGTTTTTGTCTGAGTACCTATCAAGAGGCAGGGTTTACTTTGAGTGTGTAATCAGGAGATGAAATTTGGTTACCTATCGAGTGACAAGGCTTTGTTCGAGAACCTATGGGGTTTGGACAGGATTATGTACAAATGATCACTGTTCTTGTTAACAAACAAGTCTGATTCTCATTAAATGAGACAAAATTTTGAGATACTCGTTTAAATGATAGGGTTTGATTACCTATCAAGTGATATGATTTGATCGGGATCATGTACAAATGATCGATGTGCTTGTTGACAAACAAGGCTTAAAACTTTTGTGATTTGGGAGATGTACTTATTGAAAAATAGGGTTTTTACTAGACACTTATAGAGAGATAGAGTTTGCTTAAGTACCTATGCGAGTGATAGGCCAGTATTACCTATTTGGATGACAGGATTTAGGAATACCTATTCGAGTGATATGGTTTTGTTTGAGTACCTATTAAGGGATAGGGATGGATTACCTGTGTGGATGACAAGGTTTCCGTGATTGGATCATGTATGTATGATCTCTTGGCTTGTCTACAGACAAGGCTTAAATGATCTATCAAAAGATAGAACTAGATTGATAATGCTTTGAATGCATTGATTTTACAAGAGAGACTACTTATCAAATAATAGGGCTTAGTGACGGAATCATGTATGAACAATTTCTCGCATTACCAAGAAGAGAAAATGAGCCTAAAGCTCTAAACCCCGACGATAGTGTTTTTACTCAACTTAAGAAGACCAATGCCAATGTTTCCATTTGGGAAATTCTGATGTATTATATCATACACATGCAAACTGTTCTAAATTAACTAAGTCAAGCTAGTATACTAGCTAACACGACTCTTAAAGAGTTAGTTGGTATCAATTCAGCAGCTCCACAAATCAATATGATAGGTTTCTAGGACAAAGACCTACCTACTCCCGATGCACATCATGTTAAGGCTCTATAAATCTATGTAAATATGACTAATAAAGTCATTCCTATGACTCTGATTGACAATGGTTCAATATTGAACATATGTCCTTAGAAGACTCTCCAAAAAGTTGACATTTTTGCTGATAAAGTTCTCCCCTCAGACCTGTGCGGTCCATGGCTTTGATAATTTTCATCGAGAGATTATGGGTAGCTTCCTAACAATGATTTACGTGGTTGATACCCCTTTTGAGGTTGAATTCTGCGTAATCAACATGTAACCATCATAACACCTAATTATGGGACAACCCTGGTTGCATCAAGAAAAGGTTCTTGCCTCCACCATGCATCAAAAATCCGTTTCATGGCTAACGGAAAACTCGTCACCATAGAAGATGAGAAATACGTCACAACCATTGTTAGTTCATTTCACTCCACTAACCTAGAGATAGAGTTAAGTGGATTTGATATATGTCCTATATTTAGGCAAGGTTAGGGTTCAACTTCCACTCCAAGCTTTTACTCCCTACAACGTCATCTCTCTACGTCTCATGTAGAAAATGAGATATTTCCTAAGAATGAGTCTGTTAGGATCGAGATCGCCGAATGAGACTGGAGTCTCTTTAGGTCGAACGCTTACACAATACACCGATTGATATTAACTCGGTTAGAAGTTAATATCGATCTCTATACTACACAAACCGTCATAAACTCTTGAACCGAGTTCAAGTGCGGAAATGTTTGTTTCAATTTGAAGCAATGGATAATCAGTTTGGAAGATACAAAAAGAAAAGAACACAAGACACAAAGGATATTATGGATGTTCGGAGAAAACTCTCCTACGTTACCCCTTCTTCTCGACCTCGAGAAGGATACTCTTCTCAACCTTGAGAAGAGTATTCACTAGAAGATTTGGTTAAATACAACACACTTGTACATAACCCAGTCGAACATCCATGACTTAGTTTCTGTCTACTTTCGAACTCCTAGCACACACACCACTTGTTGATAGACACTCTATCAACTTACAAAAGAGCTCACAATATAAAAAGTGATACACTGATTTTCGGTATAAAAATACTCTCTCACAAAAAATATGCTAAGGAAAATATTTATAGAGAGATAGTTTTTGATTAAAAAGAGAGCTCTAATCTTTTTGGTCTGATGTTATTCTTAAAATCTCTCTTTGCTTCTTATATATCCAAAGTACACAACAACGATCATATTTTCTCCAACGGACATGTAACGGTCAAATTTGCTTCACAGAACACTAGTTTTTCTTTCATTGGCTGAGTTTCAGAATTGGTACAGTAGAAAGATCTTCTTTGATCTTGTTTGTTCTTGATAATAGAAATCCATTTGATGGAGCTTATTGTAATCTTGGCATATGACAGTATGTCTCTGCTGCATTTGCTCCCAAGATTTTGTCTTCTAATTGATTAGTTTGAAGTAGGCTGGCAGGAATATGTTCCCAAGAGGTATTCATCAGACTTGCACAAAAATGGAAATGGAACAGTCTGGACATGTGATGACTGTTTTCTACAATTACCGTATATGTTCTGTATAACATCGATATGAAAACTGTTAGTTGTCCTATAGATAAAGTGTTTTGGAAGTATAACCGGTTTTTGGAGATATAACCGGTTTTGATGATACTACTAGAGTCACCATATTTTCACAGGATTTTGGTATTTTCTCAAGCTGGCCGGTTTTTCTTAGGATTTCGGTATTTTCTCAAGTTGGCCGTTTTTTCTCAGGATTTTGGTATTTTCTCAAGATGGATGTTTTTTCTCAGGATTTCGGTATTTTCTCAAGCTGGCCAGTTTTTCTCAGGATTTCGATATTTTCTCAAGTTGGCCGGTTTTTCTCAGGATTTCGGTATTTTTTCAAGCTGGCCGGTTTTTCTCAAGATTTCGGTATTTTCTCAAGCTGGCCGATTTTTCTTAGGATTTCGGTATTTTCTCAAGCTGGACGGTTTTTTAGGAAGTTCATTTAATGTGGAATGCACGCCTCATTTAATGCCGAAGACACATCTCATTTAATATTGAAGTATTAAATACCGATCTCATTTAATACCAAGTGCATTTAAATAACCGGCCATGCTTCATTGAATAGCCGGAAGCATTTAATACCGGATGCACAACCTTTATATAACTGGAACATTAAATACCAGACGCACTTCATTAAATGTCGGACATGGAGATACTACTGAATCTATAGATACTACCGAATCGGTCGTGTCGTCTTTCCACTACCGAACCGGTCGGACTACCGATTCCGCATTCGGTTTTACCGACTTCGGTATTTTGCTCAGCTTCCCTGAAATAACAAAACTTTAATTATTATTTGCAACTCGTAAGATTCAATCCCTTGTCACCCGTGTGACAGGCGAGAGTGCTTACCACTGCACTACAACACCCTGATGTTATCTTTAAAACAATTAATATACTTGACTTGACTTAGCAATTATATATATATATATAATTTAACTTATATATTTAATTAAACTTAGTTTTATCCATTCATTATTAAAACTTTTCATCATAAATTCTAATAATTTCTCCCTTTTGATTATTTAAACTTAATATTCAAAACTTGGTAATTTTATAATTGTTGGTTAGTTTCTTAAGTTGATTAGCAAATTTATTCTAACAATTTCTCTCTTTTTGATTATTTAAACAAATATTAAAAACCTTATAATCGTTGGCCACTTATATTAAGTTAATTTTTAACAGTTTCTCCCTTTTTGATTGTTTTATCCTAAAACTATCAAAACCAGTCAAGTTTATAATTAAATCAGTTTAGGCATTATTATAATCTAACAATCCTAAAATATTTCTAAGGTAAGAAAACTTAGACTCGAGAAGTGGCTTCGTGAGGATGTTAGCCACTTCATGCTTATTGTCTTCATATGCTGTGTCCGTCAGCAGCCGACTGTCTAGATGCAATGATGACTCTTCAAAGCTTCTGTCTTAATTTACCTACATTCATAGACAATAGAAAATCTGGTCCCCATTTTTCTTTGGGTCCTTGGCTAATTAGTCCCTTGAGAATCCATACTTTGATTATTTTTATGGATTTCCCGTTGTGTGTGAATATACTATACTTGACAAATTTCTCTCTGCCTATTGATGATTCTTTAGTTTTAAAAGATGAAGTTTAGTAAAAACTTCTTGACTTTCTGTCAAGTTTTTCCTTTCCATACCAACTGGCTGTCATTCTCTCAGGTTTCAGCCAGCTTGAAGTTGGTTTTACATAAATCATCTCATCCTTTGAAGTTAAATCATTGCAGCTTGTAATTTCTTCCTTGAGCTTCTCATTCTCAGATGAGATCTCACTTATTTTATTTTTCAAAACATCATTTGCATTATTTTGAAAGAAAGATCATGTACTGTGAAGTTTGAAATCACATACCTCAATATCGCCTGCCATGAAACAGTTGACAACTCCTTCATCACTTTCACTTGATGAGCTGTCGTAAGATGACCTTTCAAAAAGTTAAGTTAGTTCCTCCCAGATTTCTTTTGCAGTAGAGCATGATGTGATTTTTGCGAAATTGTTTGTCCAAAGTTTTGTAGATAGTATCTCTGGCTAGGTTGTCAAGATTATTCTTCCTTCTATCCTCAGCTGTCCATTCGCTTCTTTCTTTTTCGATTTTCATTGGACCATCGGTGATGACATACCACATGTTATCATCAAAAGCAGCTAGATGTGCCTGCATTCTAATCTTCCATTCATCATAGTCTTCCTCTGTAAGCTATGGAATCATGTTTAACAGAGACATAATTCGAAAGATTGATGTTGCTTAAGAATAAAGATCCTCGCTTGATATCTTTTGTTAGGATCAGGATCACCGAAGGAGACTGATGGTCTCTTTAGACCGAACGCTTACACAACACGCCAGTTGATATTAACTCGGTTAGAAGTTAATATTGATCTCTATACTACGTAAACCATCACAAACTCTTGAACCGAGTTCAAGTGCAGAAATGTTTGTTTCGATTTGAAGCAACGGATAATCGGTTTGAAAGATATAAAAAGAAAAGAACACAAGACACAAAAGATATTATAGATGTTCAGAGCAAACTCTCTTATGTCACTCCTTCTTTTCGACCTTAAGAAGGATACTCTTCTCAACCTTGAGAAGAATATTCATAGAAGATTTGGTTAAATACAACACACTTGTACACAACCCAGTCGAACAACCAGGAATTAGTTGATGCCTGCTTTCGAACTCCTAGAACACACACCACTTGTTGATAGACACTCTATCAACTTACAAAAGAGCTCACAATATAGAAAGTGATACACTGATTTTTAGTATAAAAACACTCTCTCATAGAAAATATGCTAAGGAAAATATTTGTAGAGAGATAGTTTTTGATTAACAAGAGAGCTCTAATCTTTTTGGTCTGCTGCTATTCTTCAAGTCTCTCTTTGCTTCTTATATATGCAAAGTACATAGCAACGGTCATATTTTCTCCAACGGTCATGTAACGGTCAAATTTGCTTCATAGAACACTAGTCTTTGTTTGATTAGCTTAGTTTCAGAATCGGTACAGCAGAGAAGATCTTCTTTATTCTTGTATGTTCTTGATAATAGAAATCCATTTGATAGAGCCTGTTGTAATCTTGGCATGTGATAGTCTGTCTCTACTGCATCTGCTCCAAAGATTTTTTCTTCTAATTGATCAGTCTGAATTAAGCTGGCATAAATCTGTTCCCAAGAGGTCTTCATCAGACTTGCACCAAAATAACAATGGAACACTCTGGACATGTGAAGGTTGTTTTCTACAATTACCATATATGTATAGTATATCACATATATGGAAACTATTTGTTCTCCTATAGATAAAGTATTTTGGAAGTATAACCAGTTTTGGAGATAGAACCGGTTTTGAGGATACTACCGGAGTCACCAGTTTTTCTCAGGATTTTAGTATTTTCTCAAGTTTGCTGGTTTTTCTCAGGATTTCGGTATTTTCTCAAGCTGGCCGGTTTTTCTCAGGATTTCGGTATTTTTTCACGCTGGCCGTTTTTTCTCAGGATTTCGGTATTTTGTCAAGCTGGCCGGTTTTTCTCAGGATTTCGGTATTTTCTCAAGCTGGCCGGTTTTCAGGAAGCTCATTTAATGTTGAATGTACGCCTCATTTAATGCTGAAGATACTTCTCATTTAATACCGAAGTATTAAATACCGATCTCATTTAATACCAAGTGCATTTAAATAACCGGCCATGCTTCATTGAATAGGAAGCATTTAATATCAGACGCGCAACGTTTATATAACCGGAACATTAAATACCGGACATGGAGATACTACCGAACCGGTCGCGCTATCGATTATGCATTCGGTTTTACCGACTTCGATATTTTGCTCAGCTTCCCTGAAATAACAAAACATTAATTATTATTTCCAACTAGTAAGATTCGAGCCCTAGTCACCCGTGTAACAGGCGAGAGTGCTTACCACTGCACTACAACACCTTGATGTTATCTTTAAAATAATTAATATACTTGACATGACTTAGTAGTTATATATATATAATTTAATTTATATATTTAATTAAACTTAGATTTATCCATTCATTATTAAAACTTTTCATCATAAATTCTAACAATTATATTCTAACAATTTCTCCCTTTTTGGATATTTAAACTAAATATACAAAACTTTGTAATTTTATAATTGTTGTCTAGTTTCTTAAGTTGATTGGCAAAATATCAAGCAAGAGTGTGTCAACTATGTGAAAAGTTATCACCAATGCTAAATCTATGCTAATTTAAAGCATACTCTAGCATCTTTGTTGTACTGCATGATATCACCATGGCCCTTTTCGACATGGGGCATCGATGTCATTGGGAAAATCTATCCCCATACTTCCAATGGACATGAGTTCATACTCGTAGCCATCGACTATTTCTCTAAATGGGTCGAGGAAACATCTTATAAGATTCTCAAGTCTACTAAAGTAACCAAATTCATTAGTGTTAACATCATAACTAGGTATGGAATACCTCATGTTATTATCTCAGATAATGGAAGACACTTCCAAGAAAATGTTTTATCCTTTCTTAAAGAGTTCAAGATTGAACATCACAAATCTTCGCCCTATTGACCCCAACTAACGGCACAGTCAAAGCGACAAACAAAAATGTGATCAGGATCATCAAGAAGATGACCAACACATATAAGGATTGACATGAAAAGATGTCATTTGCCTTGTGGGGATATCGTAAAACTGCTCGAGCATCGACAATCGAGACTCCCTATTATCTGGTTTACGGTATGGACGTCGTACAACCTATTGGGATTGAAATCCCCACACTAAGAGTCCTGTTGGAATCTCACGTCGTTGAAGAAGATTAGGTAAAAGCTCGATACAACCAGTTGACGTTGATGGAAGACCACATGTTGGACGCGTTATGCAAAACGCATTCTTATCAGAAACAAATGGCCGATAACTTTATTATAAAGGTCAAAAATATCAGTCTAAAAGAAGGTGACTTGGTGCTCAAGGTAATTAGAGAACTGTGAGAACCTAGGGACAAGTTCCGACCACGATGAGAAGGTCCTTTCCTCATTAAGAAAATCCTCACTGGAGGTGCAGTTTGCCTTTCAATAGTTGAAGGTGAAGAATTTATTGCTCCAAGCAATTAGACGTCTTAAAATGATATTATGTGTAATATAGTTTTGCGTAAAATCACAATTCCAATCCAGCATTAGCATGATTACGACGGCTCTAATCTAGCCTTAGCAGGATTACGACGACTTTAATCTAGCCTTAGAAGGATTACGGCGGCTTCAATTCAGCCTTAGTAAGATTAACACGGCTCCAATCCAACCTTAGTAGAATTACGACAACTCTAATATAGCCTTAACAGGATTACCACAACTCTAATCTAGCCTTAGAAGAATTACGACGACTCTAATATAGCCTTAGCAGGATTACCACGATTCAAATCTAGCCTTAGTAGGATTACAACGACTCTAATCTAGCCTTAGTAGGATAACCAAGGCTCTAATCTAGCTTTAATAAAATTTTAAATACACTAATCTAGCCTTAGCAGGATTATAACGGCTCTAATATTGACTCAACAAGATTACAAAGTCTTTAATCTAGCCTTAGCATGATTACAACGAATCTAATATAGCCTTAGTAGGATTACAACGACTCTAATACAGCCTTACCAGGATTATCACGACACCAATCCAATCCAGCCTTAGCAGGATTATTACAGCTCCAATCTAACTTTAACAGGATTATCACGGCTCCAATCCAGATTAGCAGGATTACGACGACTCCCAATCTAGCCATACCAAGATAAAGACAAATTTAGTCCCCAGCGTCTAATTGACCTCCAATAGTATATGGCTATGCCATAATTCTCAAAAGTTAGTCCTCCGTCATGAATGGACTAATTGGCCTCTAGTCTTGTACGACTATGTAAAAATTCTCAAGTATTAGTCCCCAGCCTCTAAAGGACTACGAACCACTAGTTTAGTAGGACCATATTATAATCCCCTAGAGTTAGTCCCTAGTTCGGAGTGGACTAATCGACCTCTAGTATTGTACGGTCATGTCATACCTCCCAGAGTTAGTCCCTAGTTAAGAGTGAACTAATTGACCTCTAGTATTGTATTACTATATCATTCCATAGAGCTAGTCCCCAACTAGGAGTGGATTAATCAAAACTCTAGCCTTGTAAGACAATTTTCCAACAGTTAGTCCCCAGCTAAGAGTGGACTAATCAACCTCTAGTATTGTATTACCATGTTGGAAAATCCCCAACTAGTCCTCAGTTTCGAGTGGACTAGTCGACCTTTAGTTTTGTATAACTACGTCACAAGAAGATTATGAGAACTATGTGAGACCTGATTTTCCAAAGAAAATAAAAGAATATATCAAGGAAAAATAGAAGATACTTAGGAAACCTTTATATAGGTCCGGTCTCAATAAGCTTAAAAAGCTCAAACTCAAAATAAATGAACTATTTATTGTTCTGTCCGCACAGGGTCTTATGATAGTGTGAACCTTGATTCTTTTCATCAGCTAGTGATAAGAATTTTAATAAACAAGTAAGAGAAAAAGTCAAGGGCATCTATTTTAATCAAATTATGATTAATCTTATAGATCAAAGCCCCAATTTTCTAGAAAATTCCTATCAATGTATATCCTTAATAAGCTCGTTTTTTTTGCTACGCGATTATCTAGAAAATTAACCCTCAAGGAAAGGCTTTTAAAAAAGAATTGGAATAAACCCCCAAAAGCCGAAACTCTCTCTACAACATAACCTGGAATGATCGAACTTTCAAAGAATTATGGCCCATGGTAAAAACAACGAAAAATTACCACTGAACATGACCTTATTTTTATGGTCACCTTCCCCGCAAGTTAATATCTTGGATAATCGTCTACATGAGATAGAATTTATCATCCATATATTGAAATAGGAGGAAAAGGAACTCAGGATCTTTCAAAAAACGATACAATACCTATCAACACAGGAATGCTCGTGTCCTAGCCCCAAACACGTTTCGACTCCAAGTCTCCCTATTACATGGATAAGACCGGGGTTTCTTCTACTTTCAAACCTTTTCTGAGATAGAAGGAGGAATAGTCCATTCTCCAAGTAGCTTTTGTTAAAGCTCACCGCCTTAAAAAGTAATAAAACAAATTGTCGATGTGTCAGCCAAGTTGTGAAGAACACTTTGTAAAGCCGAAGAGAAAAAGTTTATGTTGAAATATTCCCTAAATCCCCAAAGAGTAACAACTTCACCTAGCTGTGAAGGACACTTCGCAAGACCAAGGGAAATTTTCTATATGAAAGTTTCCTAAGTGTTAAAATCCCCACAAAAGTCAATGGTTTTAACCTAGTTGCGAAGGAAACTTTGTTAGGTCCAGAAAGAAAATCTTCCAATCAGGACGGCTCCTCTCGTGAACAATTGCTAGCGGAGCCAAGATGTTCAATGAACTATGAAGGTCACTTTGTACAAGACCTCTTTAAAGCCCTACTTAATAGGCACTAAAGATCATTGTTATGATTCTTAAAACCATATTCCGATAGGAATTCATATAGGTTATTGTCACCTATCCCCAACCAATTAGCGAGTATAAGGGTTTTATTATAACCCATTCCCTTAGAGTAAGTGTTTTCTCTTGTCCCCTACTAGAGTAAGCCCTATCTTTCATAGGTATCTATATCGGTCATTATTATGACTAGTCCCCACTAAAGTGATTGTTATCACCTATCTTGTCTATAGGTCATTGTATAACCTATATTTTCATCATGATTGTTGTCTTCTCCACAGAGCGATGGTTACAACATTCCCCACACAGTGTGATTGTTATCACCACCTAATATGACTGTTGTCACGTCACTCAAAAGATCTTCCTTCATCCTCAGTAGAGAATTTTCTTCATTCCCAGAAAGTCCTGGTTGTGGATACCATCTCTTATAGTAAGTCCTATTACATTATAGTCATCCTCGAGAGTCATTATAATGACTAATCTTCAGTAGTGGATTCCATTTGTTGATGGACGTGGTATGATTATTATCACTATTCCCAAGAGTTTTATCTCTATCCACATGGGATTGTATTACTAGGAGAGCATTCCTCAAGAGAGTCTTACTTTTCGATAGGTAGTCTTACTCGCATGAGACTCTTCCCCACAAAAAGTTCTTTTTACTTCCCAGGTGAACCCTATCAGTTGATAGGCACCGTTAGTCATTGTTATGACAGGATTATTATGATAATTCATCCCTAGTCGGAGTCCTACTTACTCCTCAGCATGGTAAGACTATTGTGATAATCTATCCTCTGCAAGATTCAACAAGAGAAAGAATGAGCCACTATCACGACTCATCCCCAGTAGCACCCTATCGTCCTCCCAGCGCATGATAGACTATTGTGATAGTCTATCCCCGACAGAAGACAACAGGCAAGGGAAGATTACAAGATATTCTCAACCATGAGTCATTGTCATGACTCCTCACCAGCATTCGTTGTCACCCATATTTTATCCTTCTACAAAACTATAGGTAAGGGTACAATTTTTTATGATCAAACTTCGAACCCACGTTTTTCAAAAACTAAGTTTGTTTTATTCAAACTTGGTTTGAGAGGCATTCTGTAAGCATGAAAATTTGACTTACCCTATTTCCAAATAATATTATTATTTTTAAAAATATTAAAATAATATTATTATTTTTAATAATATAAAAATTATATTTTGAATTTTTATATTCAAAATAACTTAAAGAAGGAATTAAAACCTAATTAAGGATTAATTATTGTGATAATTAAATCTTAATTAATGAAATTATTCAAAATTCCAAAAATAATTTGAGAATAAAATATCGTATTTATTTTACCCAAATTAGACCAAAGAAGATGGTGAAAATATTTAATTGTGATTGAATCATGATTTATGTTTTTAATTCATAACTTAAACCAATTAAATAAAATATCCCAAAATTCCAAACAAAATACCAAACAAAATAAATTATGATTCCAAAAATATGTTTTTTGAAATTTTTGGTGAAGAAACGAACTTATAGGAATTAAAAATCGATTTTAATAAACCTTTTAAATAAAAATAAAATCTTATGATCTAGTGTAGCAGATTTTTTTTTTAATTTTTGTAGCAAGATTCTGGACCATTAGATGAGCGCCCGGGCTTCATTCAACAGCCTAGACGCTCCAACACTATTGGATGTAGCGGAGCCACGCGCGCACCACATCGGATTAACTATCGGAATTCTTAACCCTGTTAGTTTAATCGATGATAGGCCTAACGAAAACTAGCTTTCTGTCACTCGAAACAACGTCGTTTGAGTCGTCTTCTCTATTGGAATCGCGACCTCACTGGAATCACGATCATCGTCGGCGCAATTATTCCAGAAGCTCTAACTTCCTCTACAGGAGATCAATTCCTTTGATTTTTCAACAACGTGCTCCTCTCATCGACACTTACATTCCGCCCTTATCCTCCATCCATATCCTTCCCTGGATAAGGATGCCAACTACTAGATAGGATTTTGAAGATAAGCTCGTCGGAAGTCAAATTGTCTCAAATTGGCTTACTTCAACCGACCTATCTACACTATAAATACTCCTCATTGCTTTGTGAAGCAAATCATCGAAGAAGAACAACGAATTACACACTCAATTAAACCTTTAAGATTTAGCCAAGACCAATTTTTTTTCAAAACTCTTTCCAGTGATCCAAGCGTCGATCCAGGATTCTAGATAGCATCCAACACCTCTCAGGAGTGTTCTCCAAGTGTTGGTATGAATCTAGAAGCCCTGCATTTCGTTTTGTAATTGAAAATTTGTTTTTTTTTTAAATTATCCTACTTTGACTAGTTTGATTGTGTTCTTAAGCTTGATTATGTGATTTCTTTGTTTAGAATAATTATATATATCATATATATCATGTGTGAACTTTTTGTTGAAAGAGAATCAATCAAATCAACTTGAATCAAAATTATGAAAAATTAACTTTGAAAACTAACAGTTTGTTAACATGTTAGAATGAATCCCAAACAACTGTAATCACGTTGTGATCATGTTTGATCAAACTGAAATTTTGAAAATTTAAGCTTGAAAATTGGATTTTTGAAATTATGTGTTCTTGCTTTTATTCTGATTTTTTTGATCCAATTAGTTGTTATACATATTTGTTAACTTGTTATGATGAATTCTAAGTAACTATTTCATCACTTTGATCATGTTTGATTAAATCTTGTTTTTGAATTTTTTTGGATTTTTATTTAATCTTAAAAAACAGTTTTAATGATGTTATGATGTTCTTGTTTTGGTTAAGATCAATTATATTCATCATTTCAAAGATAATGGAACAAAAATCAGGCCTTGAAATGGCATAATTTGAAAGATCCCAAAATTTGACCTATAAATGGTATTTTAAAATTGATCCTTGTAAGGGCTTCAAAATCATGATTTATGTTAGGGTTTTGTTCTTCATGATCACATAAACTTACTATAACTTGCGGATCATGATTTCATGATCCCAAATAAAAATATGGACTTTTAAAATTTGGACCAAAATAAGAACACTCGGTTCTAAGGTTTTAGCCTATGACCAAGAAAACGAACCCTGAGTCCAAAATTAAGACCGAGAAAACGAACCTAGGACAAAACCCAGGACCAAGAAAATGCACCCATGTTCAAGTTTTCTAACTCCGATATGTGTTCTTCAGCTAGGACTGAGGTCTAGGACATGTGTTCTTCAACTAGGACCGAGGACTAGGACCAACATTTCTAACCATAGAACCGAGCCCTCACTTAGTCTAAGATCTATAATCTTGACCTTAATCCTAGACCTAGGACTGATGTTTCTAACCCTAGGATCGAGCCCTCACTTAGCCTAGGACCGGTAAACCTAACCATAACCCTAGACCTAGGACTGATAGATACTTAGCCCTATGATCGAGCACCTAGACCAGTAACTTGACCTAGGACCGAACCACCCGAGTTTGGGACCGAGCCTCTTAAGCCCAACACCGAGTTCTTCGGTCCCTTGACACATGCGACAAAGCCATGGTTTGGACCACCCCGGTCTTGACCGAGCCCGATTGAGCTTAGATTGGTCAAACCAAACCTAGAACCTAGGACTCCGGTCCTAAGGACTATTTGGTTCCACTTTTTAAAATCCAAATATATTTTTGTAATTTTGGAACCCAAACCGATTTTCAAATAATCCCGGAAGGTCAGAAAATGATATTTTTTCTATTTTCAAGATGTTTCCTAAACCAATATTTTGGATAAGGCCCCGTTTGAAATTTATTTTTAAATTATAATATTTTCCTCTAATATTTTCAAGTTTGTCAAATCTGAACACCAGTGCAATAGGTACATACCCCTTTTAAATAATTTTATACAATTATTTAAAGCCCATCCTTATTTAGGACCCTTGGATTACTAATAAAAGGTAATGAATGTCTTAATTGGATTTATAAAAGCCAGATTTATTTATGTTAGAAGAATTTTCGAAAACCGTCCTTAGGCGGGCGCGAAAGACATAGCGCAAAAACCCTTTCGTAAACATAAAACGAACCACCTTTTTTTAAAACTCTTATATAAATACGTTTATACACGTATTATTTTATTGATTTTAATAATCTTTAAATTAGTTATAATCTACATTCAAGAAATTTCCATAGTTCTTTGGTTGTATTCTTTTCACTATACACCTTGTACAATGAATCTAACAACCGATTCAATACGTAATTTATACATAAAAAATTTGAAAGGTTGCAAACATCAATGGTTGAAGCCGTTTGCACATCAACATTTGGATGCACGTTTGAATCCGATGATGAAGCCACATTTGACTCATCAATCTTATGAGTTGGAGGATCCTTCATGAGGAATCGTGCGAGACTCTAATTCGTGAGGTAGAAAAAACATTTTATGCTGCCATTTCTTAAATTTAAGTCATCAAACATTTTTGGCTTATCCAGATGGTTAGAGGGAACAAACATCCTCATATTGGAAATATGTGTTGTAGTAGTCATTTATGAATCATACCAGAAACATGTAAAAATCTGAGATAAGTAATATTATACCTGTTTTAAGATTTGTTGGTATTCTTGTCTTCAAAATTACAGAAAATATATATATAATAATGCTACAAAGAAATTAATTAAATACAATGTACAAAGAATGAAATAATTGAGGCATGTGTTATGAACATTTCTCTTAAAACAGTTTTATCCTTTCTCGTTTGTGTTGGAGTTAATCATAGATGTTTGATATCCAGTGTACAACGAATATAGTAAAATACTCGATTAAGTGAAAAAATCAAAGAACATTTAGTTGAATGTAGAACTCGAAGAACACTCGCGACAAAAAAAAGACTTTACGAATTCTAGAGTGATGATAAAATTAATTAAGAAGAGATATTTATAACTAAAAATTAAACCATCAAAATGAATCAAACAATTATTAATCCACCATCCAATGTATGAAATTTCTTCCCTCTTTATTTTTCACATTCACATATATAGTTTCAACTGCTGCAAACAATAACTATCAATAACAATTGATAGCAGCAATATTTGTTAATTACCTCATTCAAAAAATTAATGTTAATTAAACAATTAACAAATTTAATTTCATTTGAATTTAGTTTCACCTTAATATAAATTTGAATTTGATATGAATTTTATTTAAATTAAATTTCATCATTAATTCACATTTCAATTTGATGTGAATTAAATTTGTCCAAATTTTTATTTCCATTTAATTAATGAAATTAGTTTAACTAGCATGTATCTCGTGCATTTGTACGAGTAATGACATAAAAAACGAAGAAAAAAATTATGTTAAAAAATTGACTTTAGAATTTAATTCAATATTTTTTTTTATCTAAAAATTAAAAAATATAAAAAAAACTTAACTTTATTCACTCGTTATATTTAAAATTGTTTTGTTATTTTTTAAAACCTAATCAAAATCATATAAATTGAAAACATTTATTAAGTGAAAATAAAAGTAATTTCGATATAACAATTCATTTAAGTTTTTATATCTACAATGATTTTGATTATTTGATAACCAAATTTTAGGGTGAATTCTTAAACATTCGATTACACTTTTAGGCATAAACCCTTAGGTTTTTTTTTTTATCACCAATATTTGTGTTACTCAAGCCGATATTCCCTCCATGGACGAACCCTTATGTTATCTCACCAATGTTTGCGTTACTCAAGCCGACATTCCCTCCATGGACAAACCCTTAGATTTTCTCAAGACAACATTCTCGTTTCCGATTCATCTACCAATGTTTGTGCACTCACATATAATAATTACTTATTTTAGAGGGATTCGAACCCTGGTCTTTAATATGAATGTTAATACTTTAACCTCTAGAACACTTATGAGTGTTGACATAATTTTATAATTTTGTGTATGTATATATATTTGGTAAGTTAGATGTTGAATAATTATATAAATTATCTAGAGGTCTAATATTACATATTATTATTTATATATACTTATTTGAAAAATAAAAAATATAAAAAATTAACTACCCAATTCACTTAAGTTTTTATATCTTTAATGATTTTTATTATTTAATAACCAAATTCGAGGGTGCATTTTTAAACATTGATTACATCTTTAAGCATAAACCCTTAGGTTTTTATCACCAATGTTCGTGTTACTCAAGCCGACATTTCCTCCATAAAAAAACCCTTAGATTTTATCAAGCCGTTGCATGTTCGAAACATATATATAACATTTTCAATTTTATTTTTAATCATTTTATGTTTATGTACGGATCAACCCATAATTCGACCCAAGTATCCATTTACTCTTACATATATATATTCAAATTAACCACAACTCTCGACCCGACAATCCGGACACTTTTGAGAATAAACATCATATATATATATATATATTAGTTAGTTAAAAAGTTGAACGTATATTGTTAAAATGTTCCGTGTTAATCAAATTTTGTGTTGAATTTAAAATATAAAGTATTAGTCTAGTTGGATAAAGAGTTTTACTTGTTTTTGTTAGGTTGCAAGTTCAAAACATACATATTACATTTTTTATTTTATTTTTAACCGTTTGAAGTTGATGTGTGAGTCAACCCATAATCCAACCCAAGTATCCATTTACTCTCACATATATATTCAAATTAATTACAACTCTCAACCCGGCAATCCGAACACTTTTAAAATTGAACATTATTATAAATATATATATATAGTAGAAACTCGATAAATTAATACTCGATTATTTAATAAACTCTTTAAGATAATATTTTTGGTCGGTCCCGACTCGGGGATAGGGTGCTAAATTAATAATTCGCTAAAATTATAAGATAATACATTTTTGATAATTTTTTTAGACCCCGTATAAAATATAAATTAATAATTCCTTATATATAGCATATTACATGAATGATTTATGAAGGTTTCTTAAAAAATGACTCAATTGTATTTTGTTAAAATCAATTTCCCCTTGAATGTCGTCTCTAATTTTCCTTAGTATGGTAAAAACTTCTGGTGTTGTTTTCTCATATCTCAACAAAAATTGTTCAATGTGATTGTCGCTTTAATATACAATATATGCATTGTATACAATAATTAAGTGGAAGTTTAAAGGTGTTTGTAAACTAAGTATTTTACTATAAATTAATAATATATAAATTAATAATTATTAATTTATCGATTAATTAATAACTCTTTTAATTAATAAATTTTGGTCGTCCCAAGTGTATTTATTTTGTAGAGTTTCTATATATAAGCATCATATATATATATATATATATATATATATTAGTTCGTTAAAAAGTTGAACGTATATGGTTATAATGTTCCGCGTTCACCAAATTTGGTGTTGAATTTAAAACATAAAGTCTTATTAGTCTAGTTAGTTAAAGAGTTGTACTTGTTTTTGTTAGGTTTCAAGTTCAAAACATACTTATTGCATTTTTTATTTTATTTTTAACCGTTTTAAGTTTATGTGCGGGTCAACCCACAATCCGACCAAAGTATCTATTTACTCTCACATATATATATATATATATTCAAATTATTTACAACTCTTAACCCGGCAATCCGAACACTTTTAAAATTAAACATTATATATATATATATATATATATATATATATATATATATATATATATATATATATATATATATATATATATATATATATATATATATATATATATATATATATATATATATATATTCAACAATCCTATTAATAATAATTAGAGTTTGGACTTGTGCAAATTTTGGCTCAAACATTTTTCCTCCTCTCTTTTCTTTGTAACCCGTGGAATGTTTAACCCTTAATTAATTTTTAGAGGTATTTCGATATAATCGATATATATTTTCATTTTTGCGTTTTCACCTGTTAAGATTTTAAAATTTAGTAAATGATAAGTAGTGATTTTAATATCTACCTTTAATAGATATTCAAAATAATAATTTTATAGAATTGATATACTCTGACTTACTTGTTTCAATTTGGTGTAAACATGATTATCAATAGATGGTCATTTTAATATTTTTAATTTTTGAGGAATATCTTCATCATAATTATTTAAGGTATTCGGTAGAACCGATGGACTTTCGTTTTTACATTTTAACAATACTTTACAATTCGGTGAACAGCAAATAATAGTTTTAATATTTACCATCGTTTGATACTCTAAGTATTTTTTTTATGGAATAAAATGTATTGTTTGAAAATGGTCCACACAGGCCGGCCAGGAAGGTTACAAGCCTATCATGTGATACATAATTGATTAAACAAGTGCTGTTTCCTAATCATTTGTCAGCACTACAAAAGTAATAACTCAATTCCCCAATTCTTCTGTTTTACTCTATTACTTTTTTGTTCTTAAACTTATTTATCATTTTTATAAATTTCATTTTGTGTAAATGAAAACAAAACAAATCAATTTAATTTATGTAATATACATATCTTATTGACATTTACTTTTACATATTCAGTATTATTTAAAATAATGAAAAGAGTTCTCCCATGCATGGGTTAATTAATATTAAAACTTATTAAAATTGTGTTACTTTGTAAAAAAAACTTTTTTTATTTATGCACTTAAAACCGGAATGTCACATTTTTTTTTGTTGAGAAAATTGAACAAATACAATATAAATTATAATATTAAGATAAATAAATGTACATCATCACGGAAATCATTAAAAAGATGATCAAAAGTGTTGCTTTAAATCCAAGTTATCTTATATGCTAAGTAATTCAAAGTAAAGATGGGTGATATATATATATATATATATATATATATATATATATATATATATATATATATATATATATATATATATATATATATATATATATATATATATATATAACATGTTTCCATCCAATTAAAACGTTTCTGGATATATATTATTAAAATTGAGATAGGTATAAAAAATGAAAATTTGAAACCCAATACTGACCGTTTCTTTCCCAGTTCCGTAGTTCGTAGAGATGGTAATGGGTACCTGTATTTTCGATACTTGTGGGTACCCGATAGTCGGGTTCGGGTATTTTAAATCTGGATCGGGGTCAGGCATGGGGAGGGGGAGAAGATACCCGTTTGGGTACGAGGTCGGGGATGGAGAGTGTTCGAACCAAACCCAATACCCGATTATATTAATATTAAAATTATTTTTTTATTAGAATTTAATTATGTGTGACTTTTTAAATTCTTCGTCATTACAATTATATCATAATTATATCATTTAATTTGATCTTATCAAATCGTCATAAATACTAGATATTCCCTAAATATTTCTTTATATTAGTCTTCAATTTTTGTTTTAATAACAAAATATTAATTTTCTCTCATGTTTTTCATGTTCAATCTCTAATTTTTTTTCAATTTTCATTCTCATTTTTTTCTTCATATCTTATTGAAGATCTACAAAAATAAGTATAAGTAATGTTTTTATATGTACTTTTAACATTTCTCTTTTACTAATTTTAAAATTATTTATTAAAATTTTGTTTCTTTCTTTCCTATATTTATAATCTTTAATCGGGTAATGGGGTACCCGTTGGGGATTGGGTACCCGACAAATCGGGGATGGGGATAGAAGTAGAGATATTCGCCGGGTTCAGGGTCGGGGTCAGGTAGTGAAATGTAAATCGGGTTCGGGAATGGGTACTTAACTACCCGTCGGGTAGGGTACTCGTTGCCATCCCTAGTAGTTCGGTTTCGTAGTTCGCCGTTCCGTTGATAAACCAAGTTTCCTTTTCGCGCTCTATCATTTCACCTATCATAATCATTTCACATCAATAGTCCTGATCTCTTTTTAATTATTTTATTACAATTTACAATTTCTTTCTAGACCATTTACTATTTTTTCTGAAATAAGCTCACAATTTTTTGTCGAAACTCTATTTCATAATTCTTTTCTAGAAACCTAATTCAATATTTCGTCTTTAAAAGTTAACATAAGTCCAATAACGTTTATCCTATAATACTTTTGCACATTTGCACGAGCTCTTAATACAAGTCCAATCGAAATCTTTATATCAAGGTTTGTTGTGAGCTTGTGCAAATGTGCAAAAGTAATATAGATAGAGGCAAAGTTTGATCATGGATGTGTGATGTTTGTAAAGCGCGCTTTATAGGAGAGCATTGTACAACAACAATCGTGTATAGAGCTTTACAGAAGAGTGATGTATAACCAATATCGTGTAAAGCGCGTGTAATAACACTTTAAACTAACTTCAAACTCACATGAATGTTTTAATCGTTTCACACAAAGGAATAAATTGTTTCACAATAGAGCGATGTCAACTATTATAGTATAAAACACGATTTACACGATATATGTTGTACATCAGATATCGTGTAAAGCGCTTTACATTAGAGCTATTGTACATTAGCAATCGTGTAATGCTCGTTTCACATTAGAGTTGTTGTACAATTCTCTTCTATAAAGCGCACTTTACATTACTACTGATGTATAACATCTCTTGTAAAGTACAATTTACATTACAGTTGTTGTACAGTAGATATCGTGTAAAACACTTCATATTATAGTTGATGTACACCATATATCGTGTAAATCGCACTTTACACGATAAGTTCGGTACAATTAGTATAACTAATAAATTTAAAATAAGGATGCATAAATTTAATAATTCAGTTATATTTTTTTTTTATTTTACATGGCTTAGTTTTATTATAATTCATTGTACTTCAAATTCAAATAATAATAATAATAATAATAACATAATATTTTGTATAAAAAATTACAATTCCTATAATTAATAATTTTAAAATAATAATACAGAAATATGATATTTCAGTTATGTTTTTTTATTTATAAAACTTAGTTTCATTATAATTCAACAATTATTAATATTTTCACAATAATAAAAACATAATATTTTGTATCAAAAATATACAAATACTCTAATAAATAATTTTAAAATAACAATACATATATATAATAATTCAGTTTTATTTTTATTTTAGAAGACTTAGTTTTATTATAATTTTTATTTTACAATAATAATTACATAATATTTTATATAAAAAATATACAATTATTTTAATTTGGTTAATATTTAATTAATTTAGAGGTTCACAATCATACGATCAAAGAATTCAAAAATAATGCAAAGTAGACTTTACTGAAATTGAAAATGCAAACCAAAAAATTGAATCTAGGATTCTATCCTAATAGAGACTCAGGAGATCATTGAGTCCTCAACCTAATTTCTAAGCAAAAACTTGAACAATGAAACCAATCAGACAATCTTTGTATTAATTAAGAATTAGAGTTGGGGTAAGCTGCTAGGTTTTTTTTTTAGGGATATGAGGATGTATGTCAAGGTGGGGAAGAAGTCTCGGTTAGATATTCTATCTTGAAATAAACTACAAAAATATATATAAAATGATGTACAAATAAATGAAACAAATAAAATATATGAAGAACGAAATCACCGATTGAGATGTTGGTTCGAGGCATTGTGTTAGACACATTTCCCTTAAAACAGTTCCACCGTCTCCCGTTTGTGCTGGAGCTTATCGTAGATGACTGTCTCCTAGGGTACAACGAATCCAATAGTGATTCTGTACTGAAATCACTACTCGTCGAACATGATCAGCGTACCTGAACTATCACCGGGTTTCAATGGAAAATATCGAGCGAAGAACTCGAAGAACACTCACAAAATAAGAAGAGGGTTTTTAGAATTCTAGAGTGAGAAAAATTAAGGATGAAGTAAGTTTTTTATTAGAGATGAGAGGTCTTATATTATTGAAAAGTTAAACCATTAAATAAAATCATCATTTGATCCAACGGTTGACATTGTTTGTCTCTTCATTACCTTAACGTTTTTCTCTTCATTATAGAGTAATTGTTTGCCAAAACAATTAAGGCATTTACAATTCAATACTAACATTACATGGTTTTCCAATTTGTTAATAATAATATAAATTATTATAACAAATAATAATAATAATAACAAACACATGTAAGTTACACTACAAATTAACAACATTTTGTTAATTGGTCATCAATGTATTTTAGATCAATTAATTTAAATTAGTTGATTTAAATTATACATTTGGATCAAATTTCACCCTTAATTCACGTTTGAATTTCATATGAATTTGATTTGATTTGATTATCCAGATTCTAATTTCTATTCATTAATGGAATTTATAGAACTAGTTTAAAAATTTCAATAGTCTCCCTGGAAGAATAAGGATTCTATGAATCTCAAGAATTGTTTTTGGTTGTCAATCGTGTCGACTTGGGTTTCTTTTTTTATTCATATGAGTTAATTAAAATCCTGGATTTTTGAATTGGAGGCGGTATTTCGTCTAACCTAAAGTTGCTAGGTTTGGCCTACTCGGTTTGGGAGACTTCCCCCTTTTTATACATGTAATAAATAATCATAAAAATAATTACTGATACAAATAGCTATATATATTTGTTACCTTAATTATTAAATTATTATTTGGATTTTGTTTATTTTACTATTATTTTAAAATAATTATAGTCCAAAAATTTTATTTATTTAAAAAATTAAAATTTAATTTAATTAACTATATATATATTTATTTTATTATAAACTATAATTAAGGAGTGAAAATGAGTGTCTACAATTATTATGAGATATTTTTTAATTGAAGTGTGAAAATGAGGTCGGGGATGGGTGGTTGGTTTATTGAAGGACAAGAGTTCAATAATAAATGAGATATTGATGGTTAAAAATATATGAATGTGTTAGGATTTTTTAATTATGGCCGAGCCTTTCAAGTTCTTTAATTCAAGAAACGGGTTCTTGATGATGGAATTCAACACTCTAGCGCAGCGGATATAGAATTAGAGGAGAATTCGAGGTTAGGGAGAGAAGAGCCGAGGGGAGGAGAGAAATACCACTAGATCACACCTAGCGGTCCAAGAAGGGGGAGGAGGGCCGAGAAATAACTTAAACACCAAGTTCCAAAATATTCAATTCATAGCCCCAAAAAGTGGGGTGGGCATCACCATTTAAAGAGGTTGGTTTGCCCAAGAGTATTCGGTTACAACAAACTTTCAAAATAACCGAATTCAGTTTAAGAGAATTAAGAGAGAAAGTAAACAAAACAGAATTAGTCTATAAAAACATAAACGGGCCCATATGCACACTTGGGCCGAGAGACGGATGAATAAAATATTTTAGGGCCGAGGTTTTTGATGAGCCGCACGTAACAGAATGAGATGTTGATTAATCGAAGTGTGAAAGTGATGTCACGAGATGAGAGGTCGTGAGATTGATGATTGGTTTATCGAGAGATAATAACTCGATAACAAAAAAATATTGGTGGTTAAAAACATATGAATGAGATGTTGATTAAACAAAGTTTGAAAGTGAGGTCACAAGATGAGAGGTCGTTTGGATTGTGGTTGGTTTGCCGAAGTTGGCGTAAGAGGTCGATAATTTGATATAAGATGGTTGTGTGTAAAATGCTCAAAGTGAGGTCACAAGATTAGTAATGAGAGATGCATTGGAGAACAAATAATATGGTGATTAAATATGTGAATGAGATGAGATTGTTGGATGACTGAAAAAGTGGGAGTAAGAGGTCTATAATATGATATGAGATAGTTGGGTGTAAAATGCTCGAAATGAGGTCACACAATTAGTAATGAGAGGTTCATTGGAGAACAAAGAATAATATTTATGGTTAAATATGTGAATGAGATATTTGGATGATTCATGATGATTGGTTTGTCAAAAGTGAGGATAAAATGTGTTTGGTAATGTTGAGATGGCTGTGTGTAAAAGTGAGGTCACGAGATTAGTAAATATGAGGGATCCATTAGTGAAGAAAATATATTGATGATTAATGAGATTGTTGGTTGACTGAAGTGAATGTAAGAGGTCGAAGAGAAAAATAAATAAATGAAGGTCTCTTTATCTAATTTGTTATTATTTTTTACTCTCTTGATGATGACGAAAACAATAATGAATAAGAGGAGAAAGATGACCACTAAAATCCCTAACCATTGAAGTTCTTAATCATGTTGAGACCATATATGCTAACGATGAAGAGAATGATGAAAGTGATTATGACGATGACCATAGAAGCTAATACAATGTTATTAATAAAGAGCGATAATTTGAAGAAGATAAAAATAATAAAACTATTTATTTCATATTTTTTTTTTGAAAGACTAAACATAACTAATTAACAATTTAAATATTGTGGATCATTATTCATTAAACTCAATAGCTGATCAACATTCAAAACTTACAAAATTCTTCTTTTGGAACATTACTTTAATTGAATTATCCAAAATCATACATGCTTCTTCTTCTTTAGTGTTTGGTTCCAACACACTTGAACTACCTTAAAGATGTAACTGTTAACACCCCTCAATTCAAATCATCCTTCTTAGTTATATATACATTTTATAGAGAAATAAATAAGGAAAAAATATTTATTTAAATTTCTCTATTAGTTAGCTCAATGTGGTGAGAATTAAATATATGAGAAAAACTTTATTATATATATATATATATATATATATATATATATATATATATATATATATATATATATATATATATATATATATATATATATATATATATATATATAAACTATTGCATATAAATAAAATCAATCTTATTTGAGCGTTTAACTAATAAATGAATAATTTAAAATAAATAAGAAGAATAAAGTGTATCAATTAAACCCATTTAATATTTACAAGTCAAATAAGTTGAATACTATCATATTTATCATAACATTTAATTAAGCACGTAAATAGACTAATTCAATCAAACCCAAAAATTATTTCTTTCATTATTTAGAATAATACTTTTCATTTCGATAAAAAGTCCTTTAATATGTTTTTGCATAGTTTAATTCTTTTTGTCAAATCATTAAATAGATAATAATGTAATTTAGTTTTATTTAGTGTAAATATTACTTTTTTGAATGTAGTTTAGATTATAATATGAATTTTAAAAAATAGTATATGATTATTTTATGAATAACTATTTTATTTAAATAGGCATTTTTTACTAGTGTTTGATATCATCTTTTTATAAACATATATAAGATATTTAGTTCTCCTTCTCATTCTTTCAATTTGGTGGCAGTATTTAGGTTTTCTCATTGTTTGTGGTTGGTTCTATTTCATGTAGTTATTGGCTTATTTATTTCATAAATGTCCTTACATTGTTTTGAATTAATATTTTTTTATGAGCTTAAATTTTGTTTGGGTTTCTCAGTATATTTGCGAAGAATTTATTAATGGAATTTTCAACAGATATAAAACTTGTGATAGTATTTTCAACTAACTATGTTTTCGAAAACATGTGTAGCTAATAATACCACAGAGAATTATTCAATTTATAATCCCATCTATTATTGATTTGATGAAAACATATTTAGGTATAGACTTTTAGGCCTGGTTCGTTTGGGTTATTCAAATAAGCATAACCCAAACCATCGTATTAGTCATCTTCTATTATATTATTCAATTAATTACCCAAAATAATAAAATTTTATATATTTAAAATTATTAACTTTTTTTTATCATTATATATTAATACATTTAAATTATTTTTTAAAAAATTTTAACCTCATCAAAATCAACCCTCATCATTATTTTTCAAACAACTAGGTTATTTGGATAACCCTATTCCGAACCACCCTTAGTTGTCTCATATATGTCCTAACGATTCATTGTGAATTAATATTTTTTAGCGTTTGGACTTTTCACGAGCTTATATATTTTTTTGATTTGTTTGTTTGCACGTGTTTTTACAAATGTTTCATTTGTTTTTTAATTAATAATAATTCATATAAAAAGAATTATATTAAAATTAATTCATAAACATAGATTCTAATTCTATCAGATTTGGACTAAGAGAGAGCCCATCAGTGGTGACGTTTTGATGAAGGTAAAGAAAATAAAGTTAAAAGATATGAAGCCATGACTACTTTTTCCGAAGGGGCAAAATTTAGTTTCAATGTCTGTTTTTGAAGAGGCAAAAACTGTTAAAACTGAAATGACCATTTCATCCCACTTATGGAGAAGAGAATAGTGAAACGACTCCAAATTAACACCAAAATAAGTTTCGATATGCCAGCTGCAGGTCATGTACATCATTTTGTTTTTAGATCTCATCTCAGTACTCACTACAAAATACTTTCTTTCTATAGCCTGTTTGGCAGAGATTATTTAAGTAACTTGAGAAGGAAAAAAATGATGATTGACAAGAGAGTGAATTAATTTTTTTTTTTATAATTTAAAGGATATTAATATATATAAATTAAATAAAAAATAAAAATTTTAATCAAAAATTATTTTAGTATTTTAGTTAATTAACTAAGAAATTTAATTAAGGAAAAAGAGTGAAATGTTGTTTAATTAGAAAATTTTAAATAAAATATTTCTAAAATTGGTCATCTTGTAAACTAAGTGTATTTAAATACCACATGATTTTCTATGGTCGACTAATAAATTGAGGCAAGTTTTTTTATAAGCATTTGAGGATGGAAGTTATATCACTGGAAAAAAAACATTGAAAAAAAATACGATGTTGAACGGTTAAGTTTAGGAGAATTGTAATTCGTTTCCCAGTTTCAATTTGAATTATTATTTCGTTTCAAACGATTTTTTTTCAATAGGATCAAAATGGGACTAATATGATATTTTTGTCCCCACACTAAACAATAATAAACAAAATTAAATATATAACTTATCTCACTGAAAAAAAATTATATAATTTTGAATGGTTAAGTTTAGGAGAATATTAATTCGTTTCAAAGTTTTAATTTCAATTATCTTATTTGAGACGATTTTTCCAAATTTGATGGTAATTGATTGGGATGGACGGAGATGATAGGTGTGTCTCCACTCTAAACACTAATAAACAAAATTAAATATATAACATATTTAATATATTTATTTGTTCTTAACATTTTATAATTGTTTTAAGTTTATTTATATATAATAATATCAATTTTCAATATGTATTCCTATATATACTCAGAGTCGGCCCCGAGGCTTGGGTTGTCCTAGCCTCGGTAGAAAAAGTTCGACTTCCCTAGCTTCGGTAGAAAAAGTTCGATATACTTTTGTTGTCCTTAGTCTAGTTTTACAAAATTCATTTTTGGTGAGATTTGAACTCATCACATTGAAACTTTAAATACATATATATTGAACCATCAAGTTACAACCATTTATGTTTAAATTTACAATAAATATAACTAAATATTTTGATATTTTTAACAAATGGGCTGACCTGGGGAGTGGACTGCCTTAGTCCGAAGGTTTGCCGGAATTACCCCAGGGCCGGCCCTGTATATACTATATAAAAATATTATTTTATATAATTTTATCATAATTTTTTTTAACTTTTAAAGAATATGGAACAAACAATATTATGCAGATATTTAAAAAAATTAAACGATACAAGGATAAAAGTAAAATAAATCTCTATTGTAGAGATGCACTTGATCCCTCGCTTTCATCCACTTCATTGTCTCACTGAGTGAACCAAACATTTAGATGTAGTCTCTATGTATAAAAATATGTGGGTTAACATATATATGATAGAAGAGAAAGAAAATAGTTTGAGCTAATAGATCAAATTTCTATCAAGAATGTAATTATTTAAAAAGTATTATGTTAATCATTTGAAATAATAAATCTTGATAAAAAATAAATAAAAGTGTTAATATTGTTAGATTGGCCTCAATTTCATTGCATTACATGTTCATGTCAAGAGCCCTTAGTTCGACCCCCACTCCCAAAAAAAGCCCATTAATCGATTACTTATTGAAAGGAAGCCCAACAACTGCATACAAATAACAATATTCTTAAAGACTAGTATTGTTTTGTCCAGTAATTATAGAATAGAAATATCCACACCCAAATTCCATAACTGAAATACCGCAAGTTTATTGAGAATGAATTTATAAAGGTAAGAAAGAGTATATTAAACAAAAAAATAAACTATATTTTTTTTTGGTGCATATTAGAAAATAAGATTAATAAAAAAAAAATTAAAAAAAATTAGATCTTTTGTTATAGGAATAAAATGAAGAAAATATGGTAAGAATATTTTAAAAGATCTTTGAGAGTTTTTAACAAGATATTGATATTGACGTAATTAGAACTTATTTAAAGGTGTCGTCGGACACTTTAAAAAGTCAAGTATTTGCTTTAAGAGCATCACTTTCTTGTGAGTTGTGTGTGAACTTTAATTATGAGAGAATTATTGTAACACTCCTGTAACATTCTATATAATAATATTGAGAGTTTCTTGTACTTCCAAAGTGGATGTATGTCTGTTTTGACTGAACCACTATAAATATTTTTTTATGTTCTTTAGTTGACTTCTTTTGTTCCTGCAATTATTCGACATTTTTGTTTTTACATTAAGGGATACTTAATATCCTAGTATCTCAACAAATGGTATCAGAGTAAGGTTGTTTAAGAGGAGAGGAAGCTTAAGAGTTTGAAGGATCCTTGGAGGGTTCTTGACAAATTCTAGGGGAGTTTCCAAAAGTTGTCCAAGTTGTAGTTCTTGTTAGTATGAATGATTGTCAAGTTTGAGGTGGAAGAAGTATTAGTTACTTGATGTCCAAAGATCAAACCAAGATGACAAATTGTAGACAAGATGACAATGGAGAAGATATATTTGTAAGAGATAAACAACATCATGAGAAAGAAGGAAAAACAGTAAGAGTTTTAAGTCTATGTTGAAGAATAAAAAAAATATGAAGTGCTTCTAGAGTTAAGAGGAATGACACTTCAGAAAAGACTATCTAAAACTAAAAAAGTATAATAGAAAATGTTATGTTTGGAAAGAAAAAGATGAACCATTACTGGTGAGTAATGTAGTTTACTTGTTATGGAAGGAGTAAATAAAAACAATGTGTATTCTCTACAAGGTAACTCACAAGTATGTTTAGTTATAATCTTTGAGGTTACTTAGTAAACAACAAGGTTTTGGCATCTGAGGCTTGACCTCAAAGGCTTGCGAGAATTAGGTTAGAAAGGAGTTTTTTGTGAAAGAACTTTAACTCGTGGTAGTGCAAGGTTACAAGGTATTTCATTCTATTCATTAATGACCTTTTGAAGAGGCCATGGGCAATGTAGCACAAGAATGAAAAAATTCAAAAGTTCAAAGATTGAAAGACTTTAGTGGAGAATCAAGTAGGTGATAGAAATAAGAATATAAGGACTTACAATGATTATGAGTACATGAACTTGGAGTTCAAAGAATTTGGAAAGCTTGTCGAAATTTCAAGACTCCTATTGGTTAAGGAAACGCCTCTACAAAATGAAGGGGATGAAATGTCCAAAGTTAACTACTAGATCAATAGAGTTGATTAATTCCTCTTAGTTTTAAGACACCAACTGAGGTATGAATTGGTTCATCTAATTCACATGATCATCCACAAATCTTTGGGTGTTTTTCATTTGTGCATGTAAATGATAGAACCAAGGTGTTAGGATCGGGTACAACAGTAGCAGGGGGGTTGAATATTGTTGAACTAATAATCATTTTCAATTCGATTTTAATCCTGTTAGAGATGAATTTTTTTTCTATTCTTCACAATTTGAAAAATGCTTGCTCGATTTGAAGCGGCAGATAAATGATTGGAAGATGTAAAACTGAAATAGCACAAGGAGTTTTATGGATGTACGGAAATAAAACTTATACGTCACCCCTTCTTCTATTTCTAGAAGGTTTTTCACAAGAAGGTTTTGATTCGTATAGGAACTACATAAACCCAGTTAGAGACACATGACTTAACATCTGCCTATTTCTGAACTCCTAGCTAGGACTATATTGAACAGACATCGTCCTATTCAACTTACAATATTGAAAGTACACTCAGGTAGTACAATAATCTTAGAGAGATTAATCACAGAGTTTAACAATTCATAAATTCGTGCGATTGTTCAAGGAAGCGAAAGCTCAGAGATCAAGAGTTGAGAATCCAAAAATATTTCGTTGTACTCTGATCACCTTTTATATTGAAGTGTAGCAATGGTTGAATATTTCTCTTGAATACGTGTCAGCTTTCCGTTAGACGTACGCCAGGTGTACGGGAACGTACATAAGAATATATCCGTTGGATCATGGCGTACCAGATTGTACTACTGAAAATTCGATAAAACATGCTGTATTGGAAGGTACAACGCGGGCTAGAGGAATAATCGAGTACGTGACCGTTAAGCGTATAAAGCTGACTTGGCAGACGGCTGATAACGAACATTGTTGTTCGCTATGCTAATGAGCCATGCAAATAAGCAGATACTTCCTTAGATGGATGCTGAAGCAAGGCATCAACACGCACTTCTTCAGATGGCTGCTGAAGCAAGGCGTCTACTCACACACTTCTTTAGACCAAAACGTCTGTTGAAGTGGGACGTCTTCTCACACACTTCTTCAAACTAGAGCGTCTGTTGAAGTAGGACGTCTGCTCGTACACTTCTTCAGGAAAAAACGTCTATTGTAGTGGGACGTCTACTCACGCACTTCTTCAGACCAGAGCGTCTGTTTAAGTGAGACGTCTTATCGCGCTTCTTCAGACTAACATATCTGTTGAAGCAAGACGTCTTCTCGCACTTCTTTAAACTAACACGTCTGTTGAAGCAAAACGTCTTTTCGCGCTTCTTCAAACTAACACGTCTGTTAAAGCAAGATATCTTCTCGCGCTTCTTCAGACGTACATGCGCAAAGACAATTTATACAACTTAGTTTCGTTCATGACCACATCATTAAAACTATGTCGTATTGATTTAAACTTATTCACTTAATTTTAATTAAATCAATTAACGCATTTTTCTTTAATTAATTTTTTTTTTTATTAATTTTCCTTTTTCTTTATTTAACTTAATATAACAATTTCCCCATTTTTTACGATATTAAAACTAAGTTAAAATTGAGTTAAGAACAAGAGATTAAAAGGTAATTAATGTATTTATATAAAATATAAAACATATAAAATATAAAAGGTTTGAGATCCCCCTTTTAATTCTTGAAGCTTCAACATTCGTTCTGATCGTCATTGACTTCGTCGAGGAGAATACTTTGCAATATACTTTTCTTTCCTCGACCTCCTCCACGGTCTCCCCGAGCACAAGTTCCCCCTCGATTGCTACATTCCCTCCTTTTAACATTATCAACAGCGAGGACAACAACTTTAGCAACTTCAACAACAACATCTTCTTCAGCTTGAAAACGTTGAGCGATTGCGTTAACACCTTCGATTCGCTTAGCTTCTTCCATCTTGATGGATTTAGATATTTCGAGCAGCTAATGGCCGAACACACCCATTGTTGACTTTATTTCATTATGGAAGTCAAAGTTGTTCCTAAGTAGAGTGGTCTTCATCCGGGTCAACTAATTAATGATCATCGATACTTGACCCGAAGTCCTCGATAACTCTTTGGTTGTATTATCTTGAACCAGGGTTACCTCAACCGTAACATTTGCATTCGAAGAAGTTTGCTCTTCCAGAATCTCCAACTTATTAACGATTGAGTTGATGCTCTACTGCATAGGCGCAAGAGCTTGCATAATGAAGTGGAGGAGATCGATGGTTCCCCGAGATGACTCCTTAGGAGAATGTGGGCCAAAGAGACAATGTGGGAGCCAACTAGGACAGGGCAAAGAGGGGAGGGACAAAAACTTACTTCAATAGCAGACTTTACTGGTTCTTTAGCTGGAGATGAGGCTCGAGGCACATTTATTATAGCTCGAGACTCACTGTTTGCTCCTTCGATCTCGTTGCGCAGATCCTTGATAATCCCGACACCTCTTCAGAACTGAGAGTTTTATCATTGAGAATTTCTTGGATAAAGAAGGAGAAGATCGTTTGGATTTAATGGATGACCACCTCTCTCCAGACGTCTTCTTGTCTGATGCGATTGTTTGAACAACAAAGGCCTTCTTAGAGACATGAACTGAATGTTTCTCAATAGCCGTGGAAGGCTCCTTCTCAAAAAATGACTTATGCTTAGACGGGGTGAGCTGATCAAGAGCAAAGGAGGGCTCCTTCTCAGCAACTTTTGAAACCAGCTCCTCAACAATGGAGGAGAGTTGCTGCTGCTTAGTAGTTTGAGACAACTCCTTCTCTACAGACGAAAGATTCTACTGCTCTTCAGATGCAGAGATCTGCTGCTACTCAACAGAGATAGAAAGCTATTTCTTAGCAGTGTGAAGAGTCGTCTACTCTTCAACTAACGAAGTCTGATGCTACTCAGTAGTGAAAAGATCTAGAAGACGAATTTGCTCAACAGACCAAATAGGAGGATGCAACAATTTCTCAACAAATATTAGCTCCTGTTCAGCATCCGAGCTATTCAGCTTAGCATTGGATGCCTTTTTACGCATTTCTTCAATCTTGGACGACTCTATGCCATGAAGAAAACACAGAGTTATTGAGCTATAGGAGTCCATGATTAATTGTAGACGATTGTTAACTTTGTTGTCTACCTCAGCCGCTCTCTCCAAAGGGTTATAGTTGGCCTCCATTTGGTTGAGGATTGAAAATAAAGCATTCCCTTTTGCGACTGCAACAACGATCTCTCTTCGCTTGAGAGCCTCATTAACATCCTAGGTGTGAGTCCAAGCGAGGACCGATTTCTCTAACTTGAGTAATGCCTTCTACTACTTACTCACATTAGCAACTTGAATAAATTCATTGAACTTTATATGAAGTCTTATGCTGTGTCATTGGTAAAAAGCTTTTATTCTCTCAAAGGCAGTGGTCTCAACCTCATCCATGATGAGATCAAGAGATTACTGCACATGCGAGAAAGATTTGGGAATTTTATCAACAGCTAAGGGTCCTTTACCCTTACTTATAACTTCGACAGACTTGGGAATAGGGGCAAGTTCTTTGAAGACGATACCCTGTGCAACTCGAACTTCTCTTAAAATTGTTGCTAGAGAAAACCAGAGAAGGGAACTACTACCTTCGAAGAAACAACTTCAGGTTGAGGGGCAATAGTCTGCTCTATAGTAGGTGTCTGAATAGTTGTTGTCTTGGCAACCAGACCAATAGCTTTATCGGCCGTTGGTGCTATAGGAGAGACAACAACGCCCCTGCAGGTCTTTCTTCATCAGCACTAACTAACTCAATAGTTGGTTCAGCAGTTGGTTCCATAACAGGAACAACAGTAGGCTCTATGGCCAAATAAGTAGTAGGTGTTACCTTAGGAGACGCTTCTGTTGTAGGAATTTCAGCCGTCTGACTAGTAGGCTCGGCAAACGTTGGTTCTTCATATTGCTTCTCAGCAGCCGCTACGTGCGTAGGTAAAACGGAGTCTGCCAAGGGAGGTAGCTCCACTGCAAATGAGTCAGCCAGTCTGACCTTCTTTTCTACGGAGGCAACCTCAGTAGTTTCTCCGATAGAAGTGCGCTTATGGATGGTGGTACTCATAGTCGACTCCTGCAACTACAATTTTCTCCTCTTTGCTGGAGTTTTACGACTTAAGGTAGTAGGGCGTTTAGACTGTGTGGTCAATTTCCCTCTCGACTATGGGATAGATGTGGTGGACTTGTCTTCTTTAACCACCTTCATTCGTATGATGTAATCCCAATAGTACTGATGCTCATAATCCTGCTCACATTGATATTGGCACCATTTCTAAGGGAATCTACACATTTTCAAGAACTCTGATATGTTGGACTAAGACGCCCACACTCTACTTCTTCGAAATAGACACCATCAAGCATAAAGTTGATATGGACGGACGACTAGTTGATAGACATCCCCTTCAATATGGACACCATAATCTCAAATCTCTCATGGGTGTAGGCGTCGAATGACCCTACTCTCCCCTGAAGAGAGTTGGCGACATTATCACTAAGAAGACTTATATTGTCTCAAACAAGCTCTTAGAGCTTGGTATGACACTCTAACTAAGTTTTTATTTGATCATAACTTTGTTATTGGCAGTGTAGATAAAAATTTATTTAGATTTGTTAAAGACTCCTATATTTTTCTTGTTCAAGTCTATGTGGATGATATCATATTTGGGTCAACTAATCCCAAACTATGAGAGAAATTTGCCAACTTGATGCAAGATAAATTCGAGATGAGCATGATGGGAGAATTAACTATCTTCCTTGGTCTTCAAGTTTGTCAACTTGAAGAAGGTACATTCATCAATTAGGCTAAATACACCAGGGAGCTATTAAAGAAGTTTGGAATGGAAAGCTTCTTAGATGCAGCTACTCATATGAACTCCTCCAGTAAGCTTGACAAGGATTAAGATGACCAAAGTGTGGACATCACATCTTATCGAGGAATCATCGGTTCATTGCTTTATCTTACTATCAGTCAGCCATATATTATGTTTATTATCGGTGTCTGCGGAAGATTTTAGGCTAATTCTTAACAATCTCATTATGTTGCCGCTAAGAGAATTCTAAAATATTTAAAGGGGACTCAAAATGTAGGACTGTGGTATCCGAAAGATTCAAGTTTCAATCTAACTAGTTATTCAGATGCAAATTATGCAGGGTACAAGATTGATCGGAAAAGTACAAGTGAAACTTGTCAGTTCCTTGGTGTATGAACAACAACAATCTCCAGCCCAAAGATGCTCGGTTGAAGTCATGACATTTTTATTTTATTTTTATGGTTTCTCTTCCTGGATGGGATTGATGAGTTGCTTCAAAGACCATCCGATCTAGCGAAGCTAAATCATCTAATCTCTTGGTTCAGCAAGAAGCAGACGTCTGTCGCAACATCTACAACTGAAGTTGAGTATCTTGTTGTAGAAAGCTACTGCTCTCAGCTCTTGTGGATTCATCAACAGCTAAGAGACTACGGCATTGAGGCATAAGAATCTCCCATTTTATGCGACAATACCAGTGCTATTGCGATAACATACAACCCTGTGTTGCACTCTCGGACTAAGCATATCGAAATCAGACATCATTTCATCTGGGAGTATGTCAATCAAAATAATATTCGCCTTGAATATGTCCCAACCGAACAACAAGTGACATACGTGTTCACAAAGCCACTCACCGAGACTAAGTTTTCTTACTTTAGAAATATTTTAGGACTTATTGATCTAAATTAAATTATTTTTAATTATACGTGTATAAATTGAGGGGGAATTTGTTGTCTCAATGACTGGACAAAATATGTAGACGGAGGTCTTAATTGGTCTAATCTGATCAGTCATCTAAAGGTACTCCGTACTTAGATGAAAACTTGCTTAAGCAACTTGTAAATTAAGTCTGGTTAGACGTCTACCTATTAGATAGACGTTTAAAGCGCCTATAGACGATCTTAGTTAGACGTCATTTAATAGACGCATGTTAGACGCATGTAGACATGCGTGGTTAGACGCCTTCTAAACAGACGTCCACCCATCTTAGACGTAAGGTATGCGGATAACAAGTTAGACGTCTAACTACGTGTACCCTCGGACAATTCATCTTCAACCATAGGACATCTATCTATTATCTCATAAACTGTCCATGTATTCTTCCTACTCAAAATTGAAAATTCATATCTCCAATAAATTGAAGACACATGTCTATCAATGTTAAAGATATGACTAATATTTCTGAAAGCGTGTGTCTCTTCATCTCCGAAGTTATGATAGATTTCATGATAGTTTTTAATTGACGTCTTTTAATCTTGATTTATTGGGAACACACTCTCATACATTAAATGACGGTTCATGTTTTTATGATAACTTTATGTGGTGTGTGTCAATCATACGTTATAAAAAGTAACTATCTCATCTCAATAGTTCATCTATCTTCTGTGTGATTTTGAATACGTATCTTCTCTCACTAAGAAAAACTGTGGTGACTATTAGGTATCTAAACCCTTTAGTATTCCTTCTAATCATTCTTTAGTTAATAAATGAGCTATCTTTCTTCATCCACTCTTCAAGTGAACTTCGACTCTGTGTCAACTTTGATTATTCCAGAAATGGTCACAATGTTCGATTCTCTTAATGCTTTGGGATTAGAGAAATTCCTTGGAGCACATGTCATCATCCATGAACCTGAAATCCGTAAATTCTTTAACTTTGAAAGGATATACGACAATAAGATTATCGTGGCAAATTTTCATTTGAAGATCATGCCTTGTTCTGTGAAGAATCTTTCGCTCAATTCTTCAATCTCTCAACGGAGGGGTTAACTGAGTTTCCAAAATCATCCGATGAAGTTTTATCTGTGATGAAGCTTATCTTCCCAGATATATATGTTGAAGTGAAGATCGTTCCTATTGGTTCTCACGGACCAAAGTATGCTCAGAAAGTTAAGTTTTTCATCATCAACGATATCATCTCCAAGTATCTCTTGGCTAAGAGCGTTTCCAACTTCTACTCGAAGAAGGTTTTCGAGATAATGATTGCTATCACCAAGGGAACAACAATCAACTAGTCGAAAATCCTTTTCAAAAACTTGGTGGAGATGATCTCTTCTTATCCAAGGAAGCCTCCTGGGTATGCTTCCCTGCTCAGCATGCTTCTCTCTTCTCTCCTTCCAAATGTTGTAAATAGTCCTCATCAAGTACTCCAAAGTCTTGGACTACCAAAGAGTCCATGATTATGTTCTTACGGTAGGAAGACTAAAGCTAAAGAGAAGAAATTGTGCGCTTTAGGGAGATAATTAGGAATACGTCATTTCCGATGATGTCAAAAAGGGGGAAAGAAGTGGCTTGAGGCCTAAGGAGAATCAAGGGTAGAAAGCGATAGGAAAAGACCCAACTTTTGTAGTTGATGGGGAATCTCTGTTAAATTGTTTATCTTCCCCTGAGTTTTTGATAATATATATAAACTTTGGTTGTTAATTAATTATGTTCCTTTTTCTAATCCTTTAACTAAGTTTTAACATCATCAAAAAGGGGGAAATTGTTGGGTCAAATGATTAGTCAAACTCCTTCAGACGTATTCTGAAGGGATACGTAGTTAGACGAGGTCGAACTCCTTCAGAATAGGTCTGAATGTATACGTACGTAGTTAGACGAGGTCTAACTCCTTCAGAAGCAGTCTAAAGGATACGTAGTTAAACGAGGTCTAACTCCTTCAAACGCGGTCTGAAGGGATACGTAGTTAGACGAGGTCTAACTCCTTTAGACGCGGTCTGAAGGCAAACATAGTTAGACGAGGTCTAACTCCTTTAGACGCAGTCTAAAGGCAAACATAGTTAGACGAGGTCTAATTCTTTCAAATGCAGTCCGAAGGCAAACATAGTTAGACAAGGTCTAACTACTTCAGACGCGGTCTAAAGGGAAGCTTAGTTAGACGACGTCTAACCCTTTAGACGTGGTCTAAAGAAGAATGTCTGATGCCTTGCTTTAGCAGCTGTCTAAAGGAAGCATCCATCTACCTACGATCAATTAGTTTCCTTCTCCACTTCCTTCTGCTCCACTTCTATTAGCATTCTAACAAGACAACTAATTCCATCAATGAATGAACACGACGTACGTGAATATCCCTCAACCATATTTCTAGTACAAGACAAGATTAGAGGATATTCGGCGCACTACTCGTTCAGTACGACCACAATCCAAACATTCAGAGCCTGTTATACTCTCGTACTATAGGCGGCCGTCCAACGGATAAATGCCACATGTCCTCAAAGAATATTCGACCGTTAGTGTATCTCAACTATATATAGAAGCTAAAGGACAACGGTCGAACTACTTCACATACTCGATTCAAGAAAGATTATGAAATCTAACATCTCAGTTATTGTTTTGCTGTGAATACATTGTAATTACATATTGTCTTTTCTGTGAGAAACTTCAGCACTGTAAGTTGAACAAAGGTTGTTTTATCTAACATAGAGTTAACTAGATCAGTGAGTTGTATTCGATTCGATGTATTTAGTGGATATCCTTCCGGTTGTGGAAGAAGAGATGACGTAGGAGTTTTATCTCCGAACATCCATAAAAATTATATTGTTCTTACTTTATGTCATTTTACATTCAGTTGTCTAAAAATTCAAATTCAACGAACACTTCCGCACTTGAATCTGTTTCAAGAGTTTGGAGGATTTGCGAAGAATAGAAACATATACTAATCCCTCATAGGATTATTATCGAAGAGTTTATCGTAAGTTGTTCACAATAGTTAGACCTTAGTCTCTATTGGTAACACCGATTCCAATAGGGTCATAGTGACGAGGTCTTTTGGTTGTCTAGGCACGACAAACAACTGACTTGGTGATAGTAAATAGGTTTTTTATTCTAAGGGTAGAATGGGTAAGAGAGTTTTATTCACCGATAGTAGAAGGGGTGAACCCCCGCCATAAACTAGGGAATATCAACTCAATTGGGAATTTACCTCAACTTATACAATGCATGCGTCCTATTGGACGACTCTTCGCCAAAGGGTGGGTCGATCCCGTTTTCTTAGTTTTCCACTCGCAATATCACTCAGTTTGTAACAAGTTGTCATTCCACATTGACAATCTTTGCACGTAAGTGTAGAAATACAGATCTCGGTCGAGTACTTCCTTGTAAGAAGAGGGCGTTATACCCTTTACACATAAAGGATAAAGGCTTTAAATATGGTCAAACTTATGCGTCTTTTAAGGTGTTATACCTTGTAATACAAGCCTATTAAGTGTGAAAACGTGAAACAAATATTTTAAAATCTAAGTTTATGTTTTTTAGTAAAGCATTTTATTCCTAGTAGAGTCGCCAAGAAAGTTGCAACTTCTAGAAAATCCCCTCTATAACTTAGCATTTGTTTAGAGGACACATGGCAATACAGGGGGGTCCGAGGTGGTTCGAGGTTCGATGGTTTTAATATTGGTTTGTGTGCCAGACATATTTTAAAATAAAACATCATTTTTAAAAGATTTTGATAGTACCTTACAACTTTTAAAATCAATTATGTAAAAAAAATTAATTTTATTCAAATTTTAATAATCTGAGATTTGTTATAATCAAATGACGATTTGATTTGAAATCCAGTTTAAATTAATTAAACATAATTAATTTATTAAATATTATTTATTTGAAGAAAAATTCGCCAATTGATTTTATAAAAAATCAATAAAAATGTGTACGTGTACAAACACATTTTATACTAGAGTTTTGTTTTGCTTCGAAGTTTGGTCATACTCGGGAAAGAGATTTCGCGCTTCATCCTCCGTACCCGTTCGAAAACGGTCTCTACTTATAAAGTTGGCTATTGAAAATTGGTTGTATAATATTTTAGTTTTAACCAATTATTCTTCTAGTCCTAGTCATGCTTCTAGGTTTAGCGTTATTTAAAGTATTGAAACATCAATATTTAAATGTTGGTACTTATTGTGGATGATAACTAAGGTGTAAATAACTGTAGAATATTATTCATTTTTAAACGCATTAAGGTTTAAATAATATACACCGAACAAGTTGTTGTTGAAATATTTTTGTGGAAATATCTCCAAAATATTTAAAATGCATTTTCTAATTTTTTGGGATTTTTAGAAAATGATTTGGAGTCCCAAAATTACAAAAATAATTTTAAATTTTAAAAGGTGGAACCAAATTGGCCTCTACCGGAGTCCTAGGGTTTGGGTCCGTTTTTATCGGTAGGGGTCTAGAGACCCTCGGTCTAGGCTTGGGAGCTCTCAGTCTAAGTACCGGAGGCTCTTAGTCGAGGTGCTAAGGACTCTCGGTCCTTAGTTGGTTTTACTAGTCTAGGTGTAAAAACTTATTGGTCATGGACTAGCCTAGGGATAGGTTACTCAGTTCTTAGTCTTGGTAGTTTCGGTCCTAGGTTTGGACATCTCGGTCCTAGGTCCAATTTTTTTCGATCCTAGGTGAGAATCCTCGGTCGGATTTCTCGGTCTTAGCTTAAGAATATCAGTCCTAAGTCTCAGTCATAACTTTAGAACATTGGTACCATGTATCGGTTCTAGCTTATTTTTATCTTACCTTGGTCTCAGTCCGGACCGAGGATCCCAGTCGGATCTTTAGGTCCTAGGCTCACAAGCCTCGGTCCTCAAGAATACAATGCTTTGATTTTTTTAATTCAATTTATTAGCTCTAATTATTTGATCTAGCTTGGATAGCTTTACAAAGCTCTTAGGAACATGTTGATCATCATCTCAAGGTAAGGATCTACCTAGATTATGATCAATTTGTTCAAAACAGGTAATGATCAAAATTAAAATTTTTGATTTAAAAGATGTATTGAATTGAAAGTAGTTATCAAATAGCTTCCTTATAACATATATACTTGATTGACACCAAAACAAGAATATTAGTTGTTCGTTTTGATCAATTCAAGAAATCAAAATTTTCATTTTATTTTTAAAATTTTGATTTCGATCAAACATGATCCAAATAGTTTTCCAACATCGTTACAATCATGCCAGGAAGCTTTATGGGTTGTGATTCAATCGAATTAATCCAAGAATAGCAAACCTTTTTTTTTAATTCAAATTTTAGTTTTTGTTATTTAGATCGATTTATCGGTTCTATCATATCTAGATAGTTTATAAATTTTCTAGGGATGAGTTCTCATCCTTAAAACACCATAAATAGCAAGAATACAAGCTTATATAATTGAAATATAAAAATTTCAAATTCAAACTATAAGTATCAATTAGAGGTAGATTTGAACCTTACCAAGGATTGGAGAACACTCCTTGATCTTTAAAGAAGCTTTCTGGATGCACAGATCCAAGCTTGAAGGACTTAAACAAAAAAATACGAAAAATTCGAAGCTGTGAAGCTTCAATGATAATTTTTGATTTTTCTTGGTTTTAGGTTGATGTATTGTTAGGTTACCTTCAGAATGAGTTAAGTAGTGTATTTATATTCATCATAGGTCAGTTGAGGGAGCCTAGTGGCCTGAATCATCCAAAAGCCTTTAAAGGATTTTGATTGTTCTTAGTATGTTGTCGATGGAATAGGTCTTGACAATGCCTTTTATTGTAGGGAGAATGATCACCATCGTAGGGTGATCATTCTAAGCTTTGAATGAGTTGATTTGTTTGACCAACAAGGGAGTTCCAAAAATCCAAAATCAACATGGCTCGTTTGTTCTTATCGTCGTGGCATCGCGATGGAGAAGATGATCAGAGCCAAAAATGACGTTGTTTTGTCTGATTTTGGCGTTCCGTCTTGACGTCATTGACGTCTGGGCGGTCCGCTAGCATTCTAGCTCACGACCGTCTCCTGATCCGTTCTGGCCCCGGGCGCATGTTTCCTCGGCTACACCCGACTACGTAGAGCTCTTCTGGGCGCTAAATGAAAATCCAGCTCTGATTCGAAGAACACGAATCCTTCTGCAGCGAGTCCTTTGGGTTTCAACTACACTAGATTATTGATTTATTTTTTTTATTAAAAACTTAAGGGTTTATTTGAAATTGATTTTTTTTCCACCCGTTTGTCTTTAGTTTTTATATTTTTAAATACACAAAATATTAAAATAAATATAACAAATATTTATCAAATTTATTTTTTTTTTATATTTTTAGGATTTAAATAAATAATTTTCTTTAGATGAAATGGATACAACAATTCATCAAAATTATTTATTTTTGTTGTTTACTTTTTCTAAAACTATTTTGAGACATTATGGGTACAAAATTTATCCGAAATAATTTTTTTTTTTTTGGCCTTAATTGATAATTATTTTGATTAATTAATCATAATAAATTGTTTTAAATAGGTTTTTGGTCATTGGCTCAATTATTTTAATCTTATTTATTTGAAAATATTGAAAATAATTATTTTTATATTATGAATTGGAGTGTAAATTTTTAGTGCTTATAATGTTCTTTTTGAAGGTTTATGTAATCTGTTAAATTGTAAATCTCAATTTATAAAAACATTGTATAACCTGTTATATGTGATATAGTAGATAATTTAAGCAGCCTAAGAATCCCGTGGTTTTTACTCTTATCTAATGGTTTTTCACGCTAAAGTTTGATGTTGGGTTGTACCTCAAGAGGAGCATAATCGAGTAAAAATAAGTTATTATCAAGAAAGTGACAATGTTGCATATATGCTGAGAGTTCCTGGATTTGAGGGCTATGGAGACTATTCTTGTTGACAAAATAAATAATGAAAGACAAGAGGGAGATATCTTATAAATCAAGGTGGAGTGTTGAGAATGAATTTACAATATTACAAATATGGTATATTCATGGTACAAGGAAAGAGTATAGGCAACAAAAAGAAACTATATAATTTAGTGTATAATCTTCATATTAGGAAATAAGATTAACACAAAAGTAAATTAGATCAAAATATAATTTGGAAATATGGTTTGAATATTTTGGAAGCTCTTTGAGAGTTTTGACAAGATATTGATATTGATCTAATTGAAGCTTATTTAAATGTGTAGTCACGCACTTTAGAAATCCAAGTCTTTGCCTTGAGAGCACTGCTTCCTTGTGAGTTGTGTGTAAGATTTAATTGTGAGAGAATCATTATAATACTCCTAAAACATTTTTGATAATAAAGTTGAGAATCTCTTTTTCTTCGAAAATGAATGTAGATTATTTTGGCCGAACCACTATAATTATTGTGTTTGAATTTTTTAGTTAATTTCTTTCGTTTCCACACTTGTTGGTGTTGTTGTTGCGCGATATTTCCTTCCCTATAAACCCCAACAAAAGTTTCCTAAAAAGGGTCAATGTTAAAGCAAAAAATAACAAATATTTCCTCTTTAATATGAGATTCGGCAAAGTTGTGATCTTTGCCAAAGATAATTGTTGATGAAATGTGCATCTTACTTATATCAATATTTGTATTTTCCTATTAATTATTTAACATTTCCTTGAACTTTTTTTTTTTAAAAAGAAGAATTTTAATAATTTGCAATACCATGAACATACAAGAAAGTGAGTACACTCGGATTGAAGACATATGTTTGTCATTAAGTCAAATAATGCCAATATAGAATTTTCAAAATTCGAGCATCTTAGAAAGAGACGGAGCTATGCTTGGGCTATAGGGGCTTACGCCTAGCCTAACCCTATATGTATAACTTAATATTATGTTAAAGTCGTTTGACTTTAACGAGTCTAAGGTCGAACCCATAAGTACGATATGAAATAATGTTTCAAAAACTATCTTCGGTAAAAATGGGGAAATTCAATCTAAACTTACTAATAAATAGTGAGTCACCTAATAAAAGATCTACAAATAATGCATCTCCTCATTTTTATGCTTTGTTATTTTTAACCTAGCTACAAGGGTAGAAAATGCCGATCAAATCCGTTAAAGGAAGCCTAATAAAATCTGACTGACTTGATGATGGGCAAGATCTCGAAAAGTGAGAGGCTTAAATAAAGACGTATGAAAAAAATCTTCTCTAATAGAGCCACTTACTTTAGAGATAGACTATGTTTCCACAAATTTAATTAAATCAATGCATTAATTGTTAGAAATCTTGTCTTAAATAAATTACAGAAATATATATAAAATGATTTTACAAATAAATGAAATAAATAAAATATATGAAGAACAATATCACCGTATTTGATGGTTGATTCGAGGCATGTGTTAAACACATTTCCCTTAAAACAGTTCCACCGTCTCCCCGTGTGCTAGAGCTTGTCACAGATGGCTGTCTCCCAGGGTACAACGAATCTAGTAGTGATTCAGCACCGGAATCACTACACAACGAGCTTGATAAAGTACCTGAACTATCACCGAGTTTCAACGGAAAATATCGAGCGAAGAACTCGAAGAACACTCACAAAACAAGAAGAAGGCTTTTGGAATTCTAGAGTGAGAAATATGAAAATGAATTATGTGTAAAATGAATAATGAATGGGTATATATTGCTGAGAATTAAACCTGTAAATAAAAGCATCCAAACGTTTATTAGCAATAAATATTGCTCATTCATTTGTTAATCAGCCAATACGTTGATTTGCAGAAATACAATGTTAGACATTCAATGCTAATGCTAGCTAATTGAAGAGTCCATACGTTAGCCAATAGGCCAATTAAAGCTAAATGTTTATCCTAACATTATGCTTTAATTTTCTAATTAGGCATTAAATATTAATTAAACAATTAATATTTAATTATAATTTGGATTAAATTCACCGTTAATTCACGTTTGAATTTGTGTGAATTTTATTTAATTTTATTTATTTACAATTTTATTTCTATTCATTAATGGAATTAGCTTAATTCCAACAATCCCCCACATTAATGGAAATTGAAAGATTAACCCGGTGAAAAGTTCAACAGTTGAATTCTACATAGGATAGGTAGGTGTAACCCTTTGAACCTTCCCTTGTGAAAGCATATAACTTTACTAGCTGATTAGTAGACTCGATGTCCTTGAACTATTCTGCCTTTTGTGTAAATACACACTTTCACATAGAATTCTCCCTAATACATGTCAAGCTCTCATGGTTGTGTCCATTTTGGCCATGAAACACGCGCCTGGTTCTGTGAGAGGGTCTAGAATTGAGCCGTGCAATTCTTTCAAAGCGGCCCCACTTCTCCCTCACATAGGTGATCTCTTTGCTCACAAAGAATCATTAAAAGCGATATACTTATCCTCGTCAAAATATTATTGTTTCGTTATAGGATTAATCCTCAACAATAACTTTCCAAGTCAGTACAATTAGGTTGTCCCATTGAACCTAGTTCTTGGGATCTCCAGTCTGCATAGGTTGAGTTTTCCTTCATACCAACTTATAGTAGGCTAATTTCTCAAAAGACTTCAAATTATCTCTCTATTCAATAATCTTATTAGTGGATCCACAATGTTATCTTTGACTTACATAGTCAAATTTGATAACTCCATTAGAGAGTATAGTCTAATGACATTATGTCTAAGACGTGTATGTCTAGACTTGTCACTGACTCTAAGCTTGTCCAGTTTCTAATTACTATCACAATAATTAGAAATTCATGTTGGTACATTCTTAGTTAACCTTGGAACATCTTCTAATAAGAAGCATAGTCATTCGTACATGCTTATCATTTAATTTTTTTTTATGAAAATATTGTTTACTTGGCTAACTAGTAGACAAAATATCTTTGAACTATTTTGCCTTCGTGTAAACGATTATATATTTTACATAAAAATATTTTATTTTTCGACATAAGTCAAAAATATAGATTATAACGTTTAATCTATCCATTATAAGTTTCTTAGAAGATTTCCATACGTAGATTGCACTTCTAAGTATAAACATATTCACTTTAAGACGTAATGTTTTTTATTTAATAATATGAATATATCATTTGATAACAACATGATATTTCGTGTAGTACAATTCAAATCCTTAATGGATTTAATCATTCTTATCGTAATTTTCAACGATAAAAATATCGTACAAAAGACACGTAATGAAATAATTTTCATTGTCTTCATGATATATATAATTGTCACATCCACTTTTTAATAAAAGTATGATCAAATTTTCATATCATTATTATAAAATTTGTTAAAAGTCATATCATGACTTTATAAACTTTCTTTTTCATTTATTTCATAAAATCCTTTTGAAGACATTGATTCTTCAATTTTTTTTTTATGAAAGTAATGTCAAAATATGACACGTTTCTTGATTTTAAAATCCTCAAATTTAAAATATCAATTTTAGCACCAACTTAGCAAATACAAACAAGACATTTCTTGTTATTTTCTTTCATTTTGTAAAGTTGCGCAACTTTATCTTTTATGGAGAACATATTTCTCTAACAATAAATTATTTTTTTATTTATCATAATATACACAATTATTTTTGTGTTATAATCAATAAAAATATTTTCCCCCACATTCGTGTTGGTATCCTTTTGAAATCACACACATTTGTATGATTTAAATCAATGATTTTCTAATCAAGAAATTGTCACACAATTCTTTTACAAATTTTTTGTTATACTTATCATACATTGAATAAGATAACTATATTATAAATATTTAATTGAATAAAACATAATTTCTATACAAGAGATTAGAATGTTTATTCATTTATAAATCATTCTTCACATAATCTCTACATATGAAATTAAAAATATTTAATCAATTAAAATATTTATTTTAACACTTCATTTCTATAAAAGAAATTAGAATATTTAATCAAATAAATATTCACCGTATCACATGATTTCTACAAAAGAATTCATAATGTTTCAAGCATCTTTGACCGAAGTCGCTTAAACATTTATTTTCGGTTGCACGTTTGCATCCCATAATATCGGCGCATTTGCCACATTATTCTCAAATCAAACACAAATTTTTATGTAATTATTAGATTTCAAAAACATCAAATTAAACAAGTCTTTATGATAAAATTGAACCGTGTATATCAAATATATAATTGAATAACATAATCAAATGATATGTCATATATATTATAATTACCTCATATATCATTAAGAAAATACCTTCTAAAATACATCAATAATTGATAATTAATTTTTAATCAAATATAAAATAACTAATTATTATAAATAATTATTAATGTCATCAATTTCTTAATTAATGATGACTTTTAACTTTCTACATAGTTATTGTATACCAAAAGACACAATAATTTTATGAAAAATGTAGAATTTTCTAATAAAATAAAAGAGACATACAATAATCTTTATTCATGTATGTATATAAATAACAAGTTAATCATACCTATTATGAATTAACACAAGTTATCATATTATTAGCTAATATGCATGTTATATAAATATAAGAAATCACTTAAGAACACAATATATAACTACAAATGTACTTCATGTCTGTCATAATTCATCACATAATTTCTTTAGAAAAAAATTAAAATGCTTCAAAATATTAATGACAGCATCATTTTGACAAATTAAATTTCTATATAAGAAACTATTAAGTGTCCCAATTTATTTCATAATTTCTGCACAAGAAATTAGAATGATTCCAACATCCATGATTAAAATCATTTAACGGACTTCATTCATCTCTCATATTTTTTTACACAAGAAATTGGACAATGACTAGAGTCATTTTAACATGTTTGATTTCTACAAACAAATCATTAACCATCTTATTCATTTCAACACAAGAAATTAAAATGATTTTTACATCAATGACTCAAGTCATTTTAAGGAGTCTAAAGAAATTATTGACTACCTCATTCATCTCCACCATTAATGGATAAAGTCATTTTAAGGAGTCTGATATCTATAAAGAAATCATTGACTACCCTATTCATCTCTAACATCAATAATGACTAAAGTCATTTTTTAATTAGTCTAGTTTTTATCAAGAAATTATTGATTATCCATTCATCTAATAATTTCTATACAAGAAATTAGAATGGTTCCAACATCAATGACTAAAGTTATTTTAACTAGTTAGATTTCCACAAAGAAATTATTGATTATCCCATTCATCTCATAATTTTTACAAAAGAAATCAACGTAAATGACTAATGTCATTTTATCACGTCCGATTTCTACAAAAGAAATCAACGTAAATGACTAATGTTATTTTATCACGTCCGATTTCTACAAAAGAAATCAACGTAAATGACTAATGTCATTTTATCACGTCCGATTTCTACAAAAGAAATCAACGTAAATGACTAATGTCATTTATCACGTTCGATTTCTACAAAAGAAATTATTGACTACCTCATTCATCTCCAACATTAATGGATAAAGTCATTTTAAGGAGTCTGATATCTATAAAGAAATCATTGACTACCCCATTCATCTCCAACATCAATAATGACTAAAGTCATTTTTTAATTAGTCTAGTTTTTATCAAGAAAATATTGATTATCCATTCATCTAATAATTTCTATACAAGAAATTAGAATGGTTCCAACATCAATGACTAAAGTTATTTTAACTAGTCAGATTTCTACAAAGAAATTATTGATTATCCCATTCATCTCATAATTTTTGCAAAAGAAATCAACGTAAATGACTAATGTCATTTTATCACGTCCGATTTCTACAAAAGAAATCAACGTAAATGACTAATGTTATTTTATCACGTCCGATTTCTACAAAAGAAATCAACGTAAATGACTAATGTCATTTTATCACGTCCGATTTCTACAAAAGAAATCAACGTAAATGACTAATGTCATTTTATCACGTTCGATTTCTACAAAAGAAATCATTTCATCAACTGGTTCGAACAAGGGACCTCCCTTCCTCAAGCACCATTGCATATGAACTTTGAACCACTATGCCAGTGCGCCATTTCATTGTTATACCGCTTTTATGACCTTTTGTCTTCTTTCTGGAAATAACTTATACTTCATATATGACTGGACTTTGTCAAAAAAATAAATATATACACTTTAAAACGATAACTTATTACCGGAATAAAATGTAATATATAAAACAATGTATAAATAAATATATCATCTCTCTTTATTTAGTAAATCATCATACCATATTCTTATTAATTATATCGCTTAATTAATTTAAGAAGATATATTATAATTAATTATTTTAAAACTGAAACCATATGTTTCAATTATAATTAATTTTAACAACATAAATTTTATGAAAATTAAAAGCTAACATATTAGTTACTTTCTTATTTTCATTCATTATTATTAATAATTTTAATAACCAAATAAATCTTTAAATAAGACTAGAACAAATTAAATTATTGTGTTCTAATTTATTTTCTATATAACATTTGTATAATGAATATACAAATTAATGTTTCTTCAGAAAATTTTCATATCAAAATATATTAGCATATAAAACTAACAGCATAAAAACATATGTGTTAATAATCAAACATATTTATATGCAATAAAGACTTATCTTTATTTGTAGATTCTTTTATTCTTTAGATGAACAACTTTATCTTGTGGAAATAAGCTATCATCTATTTTATAACATCATAACTCGTATTCCTGAAACATCAAAGACAAAAATTTCGATGGCACAAGCTACTAAATAACTTAGCACATGGAAACTGTTTTAAGATTGTTAGAAATCTTGTCTTGAAATAAATTACAGAAATATATATAAAATGATTTTACAAATAAATGAAATAAATAAAATATATGAAGAACAATATCACCGTATTTGATGGTTGATTCGAGGCATGTGTTAAACACATTTCCCTTAAAACAGTTCCACCGTCTCCCCGTGTGCTAGAGCTTGTCACAGATGGCTGTCTCCCAGGGTACAACGAATCTAGTAGTGATTCAGCACCGGAATCACTACATAATGAGCTTGACAAAGTACCTGAACTATCACCGGGTTTCAACGGAAAATATCGAGCGAAGAACTCGAACAACACTCACAAAACAAGAAGAAGGCTTTTGGAATTCTAGAGTGAGAAAGATGAAAATGAAGTATGTGTAAAATGAATAATGAATGGGTATATATTGCTGAGAATTAAACCTGTAAATAAAACCATCCAAACGTTTATTAGCAATAAATATTGCTCATTCAATTGTTAATCAGCCTATACGTTGATTTGTAGAAATACAATGTTAGACATTCAATGCTAATGCTAGCTAATTGAAGAGTCCATATGTTAGCTAATAGGCCAATTAAAGCTAAATGTTTATCCTAACATTATGCTTTAATTTTCTAATTAGGCATTAAATATTAATTAAACAATTAATATTTAATTATAATTTGGATTAAATTCAACGTTAATTCACGTTTGAATTTGTGTGAATTTTATTTAATTTTATTTATTTACAATTTTATTTCCATTCATTAATGGAATTAGCTTAATTCCAACATTAATTTGACTAAGAAGGATGATTTGAATTGAGTGTGGGGTTAACAATTACATCTTTTAAGATAGTTCGAGTGTATTGGAACCAAACACTAAAGAAGAAGAAGCAAGAAGAAGAAGCATGTATGATTTTGGATAATTCAATTAAAGTAATGTTCCCAAAGGAGAATTTTGTAAGGGTTGAATGTTGATCAGCTATTGAGTTTAATGAATAATGATCCACAATATCTAAACTGTTAATTAGTTTTGTTTAATCTTTCAAAAAAATATGAAATAAATAGTTTCATTATTTTATCTTCTTCAAATTATCACTTTTTATTAATAACATTGTATTAGTTCAGTTTTTGAAAGGAGTTTTGTTACTTTATGTAGTGATTTATGGATGGGAAAATTAAATTGTAAAGATTATTTAGATTAATTGATGAAATAATTACAAATATTATGTTCATATTAAAGTTTTGATTATTTATTTATTTATATATTTTTATGTGTTTTAATAGTTTTCAAATTCAGATCAAACATTTTTTTATGTTGTTAGGTGTTTATCTACATTATCTTATGCTGAACAATTCTACTTTAAAGATGTTTGATAAATAAACAATTTTATTATACCATATGAAATTGTTTCTCAAGCATTTTTTATTTGCATTCATTTTAGTAGGGAATTAAAGAAATTTTGGATGAAAATTTGACTTCAGTTGAGACTATTGGCCAAACATCTCTGAAAATATGAAACTTTTATTGAATAAAATAAGTATCTAACAAGTCTTTTACTCATCACTACGAAATGAGTAGTGACTAATTGAGGCAACCATTAGGAGCATCTTTATTTGATAGGACAATTAAAGAAAATATTAAACTAAATCAATATATCTTGAAAATTATCTTTTGCATGGACATAGTGTCAAAAATATGATAAAAAAATCACTTATTTAATAGGATATTAAAAAAATAGTAAATTAAATCAATAAAACATAAAACTATTATTTTTCAACCCTATAAAATGATTTTTTAAGTCAAAACCATAAACTCTAACTAAGAAAAAAATATATATATAAACAATATTAATGAGAGTGAGGAGGTATATTTTATTTATTATTATCTTAACAAGTTGTACACAATATTAAAATTTGGTGTATAATTTCGATTTTTTTATATAATTGGTGAAAAAAACAAAATTTTCAAATATTTTTTTTTTAAATAATTGTTTAAATACATACTATTTATTTTTTATTCTATAGGAAGTTTCAAGAATGGTGAGACTTAAGAAGAATGGTGAGACTTAAGACTATACCAAAAGAATAAATAAATAATAATATGTTTAATTTGACTATGAACTGTATTATTTTCATTCAAAATTATAAAATAATTAACACAATATCATTTGACATCCCAAAATTGAAATCTCATATTAGTGTTTATATTAAGAAGGTCATACAACTCATAAAATTATTATAAATATATGATTAAATAAATTTATGTTTTATCCTACAATATGTTTATTAATAGTTTCATGGTATTGATGAAATAAGAATTAATACTATAGAAAATTACTAGATAAAATATGTATTATTATTTAAAAAATAAAAAAATAAATGATTATGATAGTATAAAATGATATATATTTTATTAAATATAATTTTATATTTCATATTTTAATTATTATTAAGTTAATATTAAACTAAAATATAATTGTGGACAAAAAAAGAGTATAAATTATACTAAAAACATTATCATACAACTAAAAATCAAGATATAAAAAGATTATGGATTGGTAAAATATTGTGATTTTTTTAAAGATTAATATATATATATATATGTATATATATATATATGTATATATATATATATATGTATATATATATATATATATGTATATATATATATATATATGTATATATATATATATATGTATATATATATATATATATGTATATATATGTGTGTGAATGTACATATATGTGTATGTATATGTATGTGTGTATATATATGTATATGCGTATATATGTGTATGTGTGTATGTGTATATATGTGTGTATGTGTGTATATGTGTGTATGTGTATATGTGTGTATGTGTGTATATGTGTGTATGTGTGTATGTGTGTATATGTGTATATGTGTGTATTTGTGTATATGTGTGTATATGTGTATATATATAATTGAATTTGTTTGGTTTTTTGGGTCAAAAGTTGTGGTTAATTTGAATATATATGTGAGAGTAAATGTATATTTGGGTCAGATCGTGTGTTGACCCACGTATAAACTTGAAAAAGTTAAAAATAAAATTAAAAATAGTTATTTGTATGTTTCAAACTTGCAACCTAACAAAGCAAGTACAACCCTTTAACCAAGTGTGATTTTCCAAAGGCTATAAGTCGATAACAAATGAGAGTGGTTAAAAAATATGAATCAAATATATGATTGACCTAAGTGTGCAGTCACGAAGTTAAATATCGATTGAGATCGATGGTTTATTTTTCTAGGGATAAAAGACATGTGAAACAGTGATTATGATGTGATTTCTCAATGGATAAGAAGTGGATAACAAAGGATCATGAGATCACAAGATTATAGGTCAATTGAGATTAATGGTTGGTTTGCTAATGGATAAGAAGCGTGTGAAACTGTGATTGAGATTAGTGGTTGGTTTTCGGAGGAATAATAGTCAATTAAAATTTAATTGAGATTTGGATTTTTTTTCTAGGAATAACAAGCATTTGAAAATGTGATTTAGATGAGTAGTTTGTTTACCGAAGGATAAGAGGCATGTGAAAATACGATGAGGCGTATGAAAAAGTGTGAGCCTTAAGATGTCGACTAATTAACTAATGGTAATATATATAAAATACAAAATATATATACATACATAAAATTATAAAATTATTTCAACAATCTCAAATTGTCTAGCAGTTAAGGTGTTCACATTTTATTTTTAAGACTAGGATTTGAATCCCCAAAATTGTCAATTTAAAAACGAGTATTATATGTATTTGAGAGATCAATGTTAAATAATACATTCTTGAGTATAATATATGGTGACACAACTTTTAAAAAAGGAATAAGAGGCATGTGAAAGTGTGATGTTGAATTTATTGGTTGATTTGACGAGCATTTGAAAGTATGAGGTGACAAGATAAAGGTCAGGTGGATTGTGGTTTGTTATCCATGGGGATAAAAAGGCATATGAAAAAGTGTGAGTCACAATATGGTGATCAACTGGGGATTAGTGGTTGGTTTGACAAGGTATAAAAATTGTGTGATCAATTGGTATTGGTTGTTGATTTGTTAAAGTAAGGGTAAAAGAGGTCGTCTAAGATTGGTGAGTTGTTTGTCGAGGGGGTAAAGAAGCATATGAGTGGATATATATGCATATGAAAAAGTGTGAGTACTAAGATAAGGGTCAATTGGGCGGATTAGTGGTTGATTTGATGAGGGATAAGAGGTGTGTGATTGATTGAAATTGGTTGTTGATTTGTTGAAGTTGGGGTAAAAGAGGTCGACTAAGATTGGTGGGTGATTTGTCGATGGGATAAATAAACATATGAAAAAGTGTGAGTCACAAGAGGTCGACTAAGATTTGGTAGGTGGTTTATCGATGGGATAAATAAACATATGAAAAAGTGTGAGTCATAAGAGGTCGACTAAGATTAATGAATTGTTTGTCGAGGGGATAGGAGGTGTGTGAAAGTGTGTGAGGTCACGAGATGAAATGTCAATTAAGATTTGGTAGCTGGTTTGCCTAACTGTGGGTAAATATAAGAGGTCTTCTTGATAAATTATAAATTAGTGGTTAAAAATTTATGATTGAGATGTTGATTGATCGAAGTGGTTGATTGGAGGATTTGTTGTTCATTTGTTAAAGTGGGTAAAAGAAGTCGCGATAAGAGTAAATGTGATGAGTTTCGAGGTGGGGATTTGTGGTTGATTTGTCGGGATATGAAGCTGAAGGAGATATTGATGGTTAAAAATATATAAATGAGATGTTGATTGATCATAGTATAAACTTATGTGTGAGGTCACGAGATTAAATGTCAAAATTAGGATTGGTGAGTGGTTTATCGAGGGATAAAGATGCATATGAAAAAATGTGAGTCACGAGATGAGAGGTCGATTGAGGAGATTAATGTTTGGTTTGACGAGGTATAAGAGGTGTGTGAAAGTGTTTGTAAGGTAATGTGATGAGATGAGATGTTGATTGAGATTTGATGGTTGATTTGCCTTAAGTGAGAATAATTTAAGAGGTTAGTAACAAATGAGATATTAGTGGTTAAAATATATATAAATGGGATGTTGATTGACCAAAATGTAAAAGTGTGAGTTCACGAGATTAGAGGTCGATTGTGATAAGTGAGTTATTTGTCGACAAGACAAAAAGACATGAAAAGTGTAAGTCAAAAAATGAGAGGTCGAATAAGGGATTGTTGTTTAGTTTGACGAGGATAAGAGTTGCATGAAAGTGTGTGAGGTCACGAGATGAGATTGAAATTTGGTGGTTAGTTTACCTAAGTAGGGGTAAAAAAAGAGATTGCGGTAATATAAAAGAGATATTAATGGTTAAAATATATGAATGAGATGTTAATTAATCGAATTATCAAAGTGTGTGAGGTCACGAGATTAAAGGTTGATTGGGATTTGTGGGTGATTTTCTGAGAGAATAAAGAAGAATATGAAAAATTGTAAGTCACAAGATAAGAGGTCGATTGGTGGTAAAAGAGGTCAAGGTAAGGGTAACTATCATGAGATGAGAGGTGGGATTTGTGGGGATAATAGGCCGTTAATAAAGGAGATATCGAGCGTTAAAAATAATATGAATAAAATTTTGATTGACCGAAATGTGAAAATGTGTGAGCTCACGATACTAGAGGTTGATTGAGATTGATGATTGGTTTGTAGAATGTGATAAGAGACATGTGAAAAATATGAGGTCATGATATAGGTGTGTGAGGTCACGGTATGAGATGTGGATCGTATGATTGGTGGTTAGTTTGTCGAAGTGGTGGTAAAAAAGGTCGTGGTAATGGATAAGAGGTCGGTAATAGTGTAAAGTACATCTAAAATAACTTTAAATAGGAACAAAATGTATAACACAAAATGTATAACACAACTTTATGTAAAATCTCTGGATCGATCTATAATAACTAAAAGATCGGTATAATTGACTTAATTATTATTTTGAAAAAATCCACATTAAGAGATTTTCAAACTCGTAAAATTAATTTTTTAATGAATTTTAAAATAAATATTAATATTAAACTTTGAATTAACTTCATTTTTATAAACTAAAAATTTGAATACAAAATTTTCTAAAATATTTATAAATAAATAATATTTTATCCGTGTAAATACATATTATTCATAATATTATGCTATTAAAAAGATAGATTATAGTCAAATAAATAATAAAATGATGTAAATATACATCTATTCATATTAAATATTTATAAATAATACATTTTTTAATATAAATATGAATGCATTTAACTAACTTAAGTACTTAATTAATTATTTTTAAAATTATAAAATATAAACATATATAATAATGTATTATTAAAATTATAATGTGTATAATTATTTTTTAGTTTGAGGTCCATCTTAATAAAATATGATGTTATTTATTTTATTTTTAAAATAAATGTATATTAATGATAATGTTATTAAAATAAATTTTATCTTACTTTTATTTTAGTTTATTTTATTTCAAATATTAAAAATTTATTATTTTTATTTGTTATATAAATATTTCTTAACATTAATAATTCTTTTGACAAAGTTAAATCTTTATATTAAGAGAAAAATAACTTGTTATAAATTTTATATTAATAAAATATTTGTTTTCTATAATTATAAATGAAACAATATAAATGAATGCTAGATAAATCTTTCAATTAATACACCAACCATAATATTCTTATTTTATTGTTATTGTTATTATTCTGTACGTAAATATAAATTTAAAAATTTAAAGAAAAAAATCTTAAAAATTAAAATAATTAATCATAATCTATTCCATTGCTATAATATATAATAAAAAATCAAAATATATAAAAATTGAAAAACAAAATATAAGTTTTTTTTTTGAATCTTAATCACATATTTTATTTAAAAATAATAAACAACTTTTAATTTTGTATAATCGTATTTTTTAGATAATAAAATAAAATGTTTTAAATTTTATAATACATGAATGTAAAATATGAGCGGTATAAAGTCGATTTGAGAGTTAAAGACTCAAATGAAGTGAAGTTTTAATGTTTGTATTATTCAGTCGAAATATGAAACAATTTCCGGAAACAACATTGTAGTGCATGTTGTTCTTAAACCGTTCAGGAAAAGTCACACCCTCCGTATAAATATCTCGATGGACATACGAACACTGTTTTTTCAAATAAAATTGATCGTCTTACAGTTTTAAGTACAACTCACATAATTTTACACTTACAATTTTTTTTAATACAAAATAGACAATAAAACAATAAATATGAGAATATATTTGTGTAGAAGCAGGTATACCATTTATTATTTCGTTGATAAGTCGAATAATAAATGGGTATATTAGGGTTATGTCCCCAAATATATAGATAACATACCTATTATGTTTCTCAAATAGACAAAAGGTAGAAGTCTATTCATTTCTCAAAAACACTCAATGACTATCAATAAAGGATTGGAAGACATAAACCCCACCCACATCAAACATTCTTTCTAAGAAGATCTAAGATCGAGAAAAGATTAAAAAAATAACGAAGAACGACTTAATGAATCGTTCATGTCAGATTCATGTATGTTTCCGCAATTATAGTTTATCTCAATTTATAATCGACATAGAGTATAAAAATTATAGACTTAAATATTAAAAATCTAGATTAAAGATTCTAAAAAGTGCTATCAGAATCTTTTTATTTCGTTTTATTGAGATTTAAGTTTGTAAATTCTGTAAAAATATAAATAGACATTCATATATGTTATTGATCTAAACTGACAAGAACTATAACAATTTATTGGATTATTGAATTAGAAAAAATAAATCACTTTGATGTATATGTTCATCCAATCAAAATAAGTAAAGAAAGATCTTAAACATCCAAACAAATTTAGAAATCATGAAGAAAATGAACAGTTTTTTTTTTTATTATGTAAATAATTATGTTTAATTATTAATTATAAAAGAATTGATCAAATAAATAAGTAAAACTGAATCTTTAAGTCATAAAGTACACAGATAATTAAATAGAAATTATTTCGATTTAATTAAAAAATTTATTATATTAATTATTTAAATCATAATTATATATATATATATATATATATTTATGAAATTTAGTAATTATAATTAGTTAAGGAATTAATTATAAATATATAAATATATATATATATATTTATGAAATTTAGTAATTATAATTAGTTAAAGAATTAATTATAAATATATATATATATATATATATATATATTTAAAATAAGAATTCGAGAATTCTATTAATTATATTTTCAATTAAATTTATAAATAACCTTACCCATTAATTAAAAAAAATGAATTTTAAAATAATAATTTATTATCAGTCTAATTAATTAAGGAATTCAATTTTAGAATAATAATTCATTATTATAATTAGTTAAGGAATTCAGATTTTAGAATAATTAGCAAATACATGATAATAAAATAATGAAGTTGTAGAAATTACAGAAATCACACCTAAAAGAAAATTATTAAATAAATTGGTGCATAAAAGAATACATATTACAATTTTTTTTTTGTTTTAAGAGTAATTTAGCTTTGGTACTCATACACTTTTGATGATGAACTTATGTATTACTATATAAAGTAAATGTGTTGATGTACGATTGACTTAGCTGTCCAAAGTCAATTGATAGTGAAAAAACATCGATGTGGGAATTGACAATTCAAATTAAAAATGAGAAAATAAATAAATATTTTAGATACTCTTTATTTGAATATTGAATTAGTTGTCAAAAGCCAATTGATGGTGAAAGAAACATCAGCGCAAACAATGACAATTCATATTAAAGATGAAGAAATAAAGAACTATTTCAAATACTCTTTATTTGGAAACAAACATTTATGGAATATCTCCATATAATTAATTTATTTAGAAAAAAGAATTACGAATTACGTTTACAAATTATATACGAAATATAGTTTCAACTAAAACAACTAATGAATTGTTTTAGGGTTGTCCAGTTAAGGTTAGGCCTTATAGGTCCAAAGAAAATAAACTGAACTAAATAATTGTTAAATGTTAATTGTTAGATATTATAAAAGATTTAGAGAGAAATTTAGTCTTATAAATACTTCAAAATTAGCCTTAAAAATAAGAGTCTAATGTATGCTCAAAATTATATGAATCAATAAATTAAGTATATTTATGACATTAGACAAATACTTGAAGGATCATGGTTTGGATCATTAAGAAAGTAACCAAATAAGTAATGTGACATTTTAAGAACAAAATATTACATAATCATAGTGAAATCAAATCGGATAGAGATCATTTGGTATTTTGATTCGAATTTTGCTGGATACCAAAACAGTCAGAAATTCGTGCCACATAATTTTGGTTTAATTATTAGTTGAAATAATTAATTCTTATAAGAGTGTTAAGCAGACACTTATTTCAACATGATGACAAAATTTATTTTGTATTTTGTTACATCCAATTAAAGAATCTGACTACAAAATTTTGTCACGTAGTTGTAAATTATTAATGATATAGAAATACCACTAAAGATATTATGTGACAATAATTTACCGTTCTTTTACTTTAAGAGTAATATGAGTTCGACTAAGTCGAACTATTTGGAAAATAAAGAATTCAGATGTTTAATTATCTATTTAGCATATTTGGACAAACTCTTAAATTACGGACCAGTTCTCTATATATTTGTTATCCGAGGTCTTTCATTAATATGTTGTTCATATGAATATTTTATATTTAGATGATATACAGTTTTAGTGGAAGTTTGTATTGTGATGCTTGTATAGATATAATTTAGAATTTATGTGAACATTAAAGATTCAGTTTCTAAAGAAATTAAAGATTTTGTTTTAAAAATCAAGATCATAAAATTATTCAGATTGATCTTTATAAGGAATAAAGGAGGACCAGTTGATATTAGACATGTTAAAGACCACACTACATGTTAATCCTCAATACACATCCATGTTTAGTCTATGTCATTTGATTGTATTGACATATGTGACTATTAAAGATTTTAGCTACGAACTAATGTAATGAAAATCGCTTTAATCCTATGTTGATATAATTGATAGACGAGATTGATATAGATGTATTTGAAAATGATAACAATATTTTGAGTTTATAAGGTTATAATATACAATTGAAGGAAATATATATATGACCCAAGTGGGAGATTATTGGAATTATTTTCAATATTTGGGGTACATATATTATTTAAAAATTGTGTATTAATTGTTATCATATAAAGATTAAAGCCCAATTAAATAATATATTAAAGTATAAATATTATGGGCATTTATAATAAATATGGGGATATATTTGTGTAGAAATAGAAATATTATTTATTATTTCGTTTATGAGTCAAATAGCTTATAATTTATTATCCAATTGTTTCTATAACATGTATATGGAAATCAAGAAAGAATCACACATAATTATAATTAAAAAAACAAAATAACATATTGGTTACAATTGGGACAAAAATATTTTACATTCATGACCCATTCTATAATGCAAGAATTATGAAAGATGTGTTGACAATTGACAATCTTGCTACATTATCTTGTTGAAATATGAATATCCTCTCGACAAGTTGAGCACATTTCTTCCTTCATCATCAAAGATTCGTCCAAGTTATCAATGACAACTTTCAAGATACCCACATTATCTCATTCGTAATATCTACATCTCTATCGTCTAATATGTCCTCGCTCGATTAAAGTATTAGTTTTGATCCTCTAAATGAAATAGTATCCTCATTCTTGATGGTTTTATATAAAAAAGAGAAGATACTGTTGTATATGGTATTGTTTCGTCTCCTATATCACAGTCTTTATGTCAAATGTGGCTTTCCTAACTCTTTTTGCTATAGTAGAAGGTTGAATTGATGAACTTTTTGCATTTACATTACTCCCCCCACATGTTCAATTTCTTCAGGAACTGTTTGCTGTTCTTTTTCATTCACAAAAGGTGAGTCTGATTCAACAATGTTCTCACATTTACTGTCAACTTTTTCTTCAAAGACATCACATTTTCACATTTATTCTTTATTTGTATTTAGGATTCCAACTTCCCAATTCAACATTTATTCTATTTAAAGCAAACATCATTGCTCATTATAATTTTCCCCGAGACTAGATCATAAAACTTACAGGCCTCAGTTTCCTTGCTTACTCCCCCAAAAAAAAAATACTAACATGACTTCTATTATCAAGTTTCTTTTTTCTCGGTTCTAACAGCAATACATCTGCACATGTACATGTGTTATGCAGCCAAAGACCATTAAGTGTCTAACATATTATTTTACATTTCTCCACATTCTACTCTAGTGTCTTTTATAGAAAAGAGTTTATGAAACTTTTGTTTAAGGCATGAATACATTATGATACTACTTCATCCCAAAACTCTTTTGAAACTTGTCTACTAGACAGTATGCTCCTTACATAATTTATCATAATCATGTTCTTTCTCTCAATCACTCCATTTTGTTAGGGTGTGTAATATGGAATCAATTATATTTTAACTCTATTTTCATTACAAAAGGCATCAAACTTTTGTGTGGTAAACTCCCCTCCTCTATATGTATGAAGACAACTAGACTACTAGAGATTCTCCACTTTCTTTCTCAACAAACAGCTAAAAACTCTTAAATTATTCAAATACTTCAGACTTTTCAAGCAAATTATATACCCAATTATATCTACTAAAGTCATCTATAAAAGTTAGAATGTCATCTTCTCTCTGTTTGAAGCTAGTGTGATTAGATCTGAATGAATGAGATGAAGCCTTTTTTCAATCTCTCATCTTGCTCTATTAAACTGCCTCTGTCTGGTCCATTTGTCAATCAAACAATTTTGGCACTTATCATCTAAAATATTTATTATTGGTAACTCATTCACCAACTTCTTTAATGGCATAGTTTAGAGACTTTTGTAGGTTATATGTCTCAATCTACACTAACACAATCGTGATTCTTCATCAGTAGAGGTTTGAAAATACTAATCAACAAAAGTTTTTTTTTTTCTCATCAGATAACTTCAATGCATTCACCTTTAATAATCTGTTAAGACTCATTTTTGTAGTCATCAAAAGACCTTTGGTTGAATAAAAGATTTTGCATTCATCCTGATGGACTAGAACAATTAAACATTCTCTTTGGAGTAATCTCATGAATAACAGATTACATTCAAGCTTTGGAGAGTAGTAAACATCAGAAATAACTAGTTTAATTGCATTCATCTTCATTGTGACATCTCCTTTCAAGTGATAGCCATTTCATGTTATTTTTAAGTTTGATTGAGTGTTTGAAGTTGTTGTCTAGGTGCTTCACACATGTAATTGGAACAACCATAATCAATGAACCACTTATCTGTTGTTGTTTTTCTTGTGAAGTTTTCAGCTAGTCCAACGTGAGTCATTAACCAAACTGTTTCTTCATTTACTTAGGCATAGTTTATCTTACTTTCTCAATTAGGACATTCATAAACAAAGTGTCCCATTTTGTAACATTTATAGCCTTCAACTATTGATTTATAAATTACTCATCTCTTTTTCCTTTGTTCATTACTCTTCCCCTCTCTCTACCTTCTGGAGTAATAAATACTTTGAGAGCTATATCTTCTTCTTTTTTGATCCTGTTGAACTTTTCTCATGTATAGAACGTGAGTTTGAAGTTCATTTATGGACATAAGCCTAGTTCCTCTATAGATACACAACATAGATGAACATCTCGCTTAAGGTTATACGAATTTTTCCTACTATGGTGTTGTATGTCATGATTTCTCTATTCGTTCTCATCTGGTTTGTCACAACTCTGACTCTAGCAAAATAATTTTTGATGGTTTACCATTTTTCATCACTAACACTACAAATTCCATGTTTTAAAATGTTTAGCTTGGAGCTCTTCACCTTTTTCATTACCGTCATATTTACTTTCAAAGAATTACACACTATCTTAGAGGTCGATCAATAATCTACTCGGATATAGTTCTATTAATTGTTAGATGGAGTGAGTGTTTACTTTGCAGTTTTAGGTTCTCACCTCCTCCAATTGAGTCTGTTGAACCTCGGTTAGAATTTCCTCATCCGTTGGTTCTTCAAACCCTCGTTTAATTAGACCCCTAAGCCCTTAGACCTCAACATATTTTCCATAGTTGCTCTCTAGTGATCGTAGTGTTGACCCTCAAACTGAAAAGTCTCAACAGATTGTTCTCGCCTTGATCTTCTGCCATGTCCATACTTCAAGGTTACATCTTGATAGTTCCCCTTTTGCGATCTAATCATCCACTGTCGAATTTCACTTCGACTTTTGCTGCATCATCGCGATCTATCATAGTTGAAATTTAGGGTTCAACTTTCTTCTCCCCCTCTCTCTGGGAAATTTGATGAAATGGCCCCCATAACAGGGGAAATTCCAAAAAAGGCCCGCGCCTGCTAATGTTGGCAAAAAGGGCCCTTTTGCCCTGCGAAATGTCAGAAATACCCTTCGCGCGTCAGATTTTACGTTCATAGACGTGAATTACCATTCACGCGATTTAATCTAAATCGCGTGATTTCATTCACGCGTTTTAGATGAAACGCGTGAATGGCAATTCGCGCTTTTCAATTTACGTGAATTACCATCCACGCGTTTCATCTAAAACGCGTCGATGAACTCACGCGATTTATATTAAATTGCGTGAATGGCAATTCACGTCTTTAGTCTTATATATAACTTTTGGCCCTATTTTAAAACAAAACCTCCCCGATTCTCCCTCCCACTCCGACTTCCAAAACCACGTTTCTCAACTGCCGACTTCCTTCAACATCGATCAAGATCATCGTTCCTCAACATCGTTCCTCCAACATCTTCGACTTTCCACCGTCTATTCGACATCATCGTCTTTCCACCGTCTCTTCGACATATTCCGGTGAGTTTAGGGCTTAAGAGTTAGGGTTAGGTTTTGATTTATATTGATGTATTTAGGGTTTAGGGTTTGGTTCTGGTTTCGTTTATGTGTGTAAATGCTTTTAGGGTATATGCCGAGTATTGTATCAGTGTTCTTATTCTGCATGCATGCATTTCACGTTTATTCATACATTTCTCGTTTAAGAACTGGCATTTTCGTGTTTGTTATGTGCTTGTGAAGAAATGGTATTTAGGGTTAGGGTTTAACTTTTGCTGCTTTACTACACCTTAATAGAATGCCAATGAGACAGGTTTCGATGTTATATTAAGAAATTTACATGTGCTCCTAATTTGCTGTGCTGAATCAAAAGCCATAAATGATCCACACTGTATGTTCACTTTCTTGGACCATATTGCACTTGCTATAAGAAGCAAATATATCTTTCACTTTTACCTTGATTGAATGCATTTCTAAAATTGGATCAAGTATTAATATGTTTAATTGGAGGCTGCATCTAGATGAGTGTTCTTATATTGAATACATTGATTGTAAAATCCTTTTTGATGAGTGGATGACTCGGGAATATATATGTGCATCTATACACTAGATGCTATGATTGAACTGGACCAAACTATTTTCTGTCATGATTTCTTCTGTTCCATTTTTGTTGTTGGTCTTACTATTTCATTAATCACATTCTTGCATTTTCTGCAGGTTCTGCTGATAGAACTATTAAATTTTGGGACCTTGAAACTTTCGAGCTTATTGGTTTTGCTGGTCCTGAGGTGCATGTTTTGATATTTTCTTACAAATTTACTTTTTGCGCTTTTAATTCTGCAAAGCAACACTGATGAGGCTGCAAAGCAACACTTATTTTGTTTTGCTAATTATCATGGTGATCCCATGTTGTTCCTTGTTTTGTAGATGGAGTCCACTATAATACCCGAGTTTGCTGGTAGGGTATCTTGGAAAACCAATATGGGAAATATTGCGGCCAAGTTTGCGAAGATGAATCTAACTGAAAGGGTAGAGGAAACCCAATTCAGATTCTTATTCAAAGGGCACCCGTTACTGCGGTTCTCAGGAACGATTATACACCACATGCTCCTCGGGAAGTCCAGCTCAAATTCTGTGGAGATGAAGTTCCTTGTGAATGGAGAAGAGATGTGCTTCGGGATGAGGGAGTTTGCATTGGTTATAGGTCTCAATTTTGGGAGATTCCCTGCGGAGCAAACGATTTTCAATCAGGTTGAAGAATCTCCAACTTTGGTTCTTAAATATTTTAAAAGTATTCCACTTATTAGAATAGCATACCTTCATTCAAAATTCATGTCCTGCTCTGATAGGGAAGATGCATGGAAATTGGGGCTGGTATACCTTGTTTCCCATTATCTCTTTGCCCTTGACCCGAAGAGGATAATAAATAAGAAACTCTTCAGCATGGTCGATGACATCGACACCTTCCTCAATTTTCCATGGGGAAAGGTTTCCTTTAGAGCAACCATCAAGGGTTTGACCAAAGACTTTGATCGCTACAGGAAGCTATATCTGCAGAAGAAGAATGCCGCCTCGGGGAAGAAGAACAAAGACAAAGACAAAGATGTCGATGTTTCTTATACCGTATATGAGTTCGCACTAGCCTTACAAGTGTGGACTTATGAGGTGATCCAAACGTTTGTCCCCAATCTTGCAATTAGAACGACGCTTCAAACGGAAGAGCCTGTCTGCCCAAGGATAATACAGTACAAATCAAAGAGGAAGAGCACTACCTCTGATCTTCACACTGCCCTACAAGGCAAGATTGTTAAGAAAATGGAATTGTCTGAAGAAGAGAAGATCTTATATGCTAGGGATGACTTTGAAGATATGGGAGGTAATGTTTATGATGTCATTTTTTATCTTGACTGTAGAAAGAAGAAATTTGGAGATATTGACGATGGAGTTCCTCAAAAAAAAGCTGTCATGAGGAAGAAAAGACAAATTACTCCAGCCAAAGCCAAACCTTCCACGAGAAGAACAACCGCAACCCTACCCCCAGCACCAGCACCAGCAGCTCTTATTCTATCGAGAGCGCCACGAGTAGAAAAGACGAAGACGAAGACGAAGAATCCTCTCCCCCGACTCCAACAGCAACAACTCTCCAAGATAGATGTAGTTTGGATGAACTTTCGAATGAGCTAAATGAATTCAAAACTGAAATGAGAGATGAAATAATTCTCATCAAAACTGAAATGAGAAATGAAATAATTCTCATTAAACGGATGTTAAACCAACTACAACAAGACTTTGGCATATTATCAGCCACACAAGGGGAGAAAAAGAAGGAGAATGATGAAGAAAAGGACGAGGAAGATTTTAAGGTGAGCACTGAGGTATGTGTTTGAATGATAATAAATTTCGTGCATTTGGCATTCTTGTATTTGGTCTAATTAAAGGATTTTTTTCTTTTTTGTAGGATGGGAAGGGAGACAATGTTGTGCTGATTTTGGAGAAAGACAATGTTCGTCTTGTGGAGGAGAATGAAGTTGAGGTATGTATTTCTTGCATTTCTTGCATTTCTCGCATTTGGTGCATTTCTCGCATTTGGTGCATTTCTCGCATTTGGTGCATTTCTCGCATTTGGTGCATTTCTCGCATTTGGTGTATTTCTCGCATTTGGTGCATTTCTTGCATTTGGTGCATTTCTCACAGTTTGCCTATTTCTTGCATTTGGACTAATTGAAGACTTTTCTGTTTTTTGTAGGATGGACAGGAGGAAGACAATGTTGGGCTCTTGGAGAAAGACAATGTTGGGCTTGGGGAGGACAATGAAAATGAAGATCATGATTTGTTGAACAAAAAAAATATTGAGGTATGCATTTCTTGCATTTGGTGCATTTCTCGCACTTTGCCTATTTCTTGCATTTGGACTAATTGAAGGCTTTTCTGTTTTTTTGTAGCATGGGCCGTTGTTGGAGATGTACAATGTTGGGCCTGTGAAGGAGATGACAGATGAAGATGGTGAATTGAATATCGAGGTATGCATTTCTTGCATTTGGTGCATTTCTCACACTTTGCCTATTTCTTGCATTTGGACTAATTGAAGGCTTTTCTGTTTTTTGTAGGGTGGGTCGTTGTTGGAGATAGACAATGTTGGGACTTTGGAGGAGAAGACAGATGAAGATGGTGAATTGAATATCGAGGTATGCATTTCTTACACTTTGGTGCATTTCTCGCACTTTGCATATTTCTTGCATTTGGACTAATTGAAGGCTTTTCTGTTTTTTGTAGGGTGGGCCGTTGTTGGAGATAGACAATGTTGGGACTTTGGAGGAGAAGACAGATGAAGATGGTGAATTGAATATCGAGGATGGGCTTTTATTGGAGATAGACCCTGGGAATGTTGAGGAAGCTGTGGAGGAGCAGGTGTAAGAGAAGGTGGAAGAGAATGTGGAAGAGAAGGTGGAAGAGAAGGTGGAAGATAATGAAGATGAGGTATGCATTTCTTGCATTTGGTGCATTTCTCGCAGTTTGCCTATTTCTTGCATTTGGACTAATTGAAGGCTTTTCTGTTTTTTGTAGGATGGGCCGTTGTTGGAGATAGACCCTGGGAATGTTGATGAGGCTGATGTGGTTGATGGGAAATCCGATGGTGGGAATGTTGAGGAAGCTGTGGAGGAGCAGGTGGAAGAGAAGGTGGAAGAGAAGGTGGAAGAGAAGGTGGAGGAGCAGGTGAAGAGAAGGTGGAAGATAATGAAGATGAGGTATGCATTTCTTGCATTTCTTGTATTTGGCCTATTTCTCGAGTCGCGGAGTGGCTTAATTCAATGATTTCTTTGTAGGTGGACGATGATTTCGTTGTGCAGAGGGGTAGGAAGGTGGTAAAGAGGGGTGGGAAAGGGGGTGCAGAGGGTGGGAAGGGGGTGCAAAGGGGTAGGAAGGGGGTGCAGAGGGGTAGGAAGGTGGTGCAGAAGAAGGTGGACGATTCATTTTGTTGTGAGAAGAAGGAAGAGAAGAAGGAGGACAAGCAGATAGATAAGGATGTGGTGGTACTAGAAGATGCATCCCACATCCTATTTAAGAGAAAGAAGACAGCGACGAAAGCTGTACGTACCCTACATCGTCCCTCGTCCAAGAAAGAAGACGATTGTTGTCGATCCTATGTCGAATTGTAATGAGCAACTGAGGAACGAGTTCAAGAAAGAATTGCGAAAGGGCTAAATTTGAGAACATCTAACTCTCTGATTGCATTGGAGACCTTAAGGTTCTTCACTACAATTCTGAGGTTAAATAGGTGGTTAACTGATGTGAAGATGAATGCCGCAATTTGTCTGCTAAGAGCAAGAGCATTCGCCTACCCTAAGGCGTACCCGGTGGATTTCACTATCTTAGATTGCCAGTTTGGCCCTTTGATTACTTCATACTATGACGATTTTGTTGCTGACTCGGTTGATCAAGAAAAACCAGCTGGCCATACTTTCGCTGAAATCATTTACCACTACTACTGGGGTAGAGAAGACAAACATATGCCCAGTTGGAGCAGTGTTGATGTTATTTACTTCCCCCTCAACCTCAACAAACCTACACTGGGTACTGTGTGTTATTCGATTGCAAGAATGGAGAATTGATGTTTATGATTGCGATCAGACAATTTTCAATGACGACGAATTGGAAAATACATGAAAGCCATTTGTGAGATGTTGCCGCCCTTCCTTCATAAAGCAATGTCTGAAGTTGAAATGGCCAGGTATCCTAACATGAGAAATGAAAATTTTAGATTTCAGAGAATCCCACACCCCTGAAGTACCAAAAGCAGAATGAAGTGGGGACTGTGGCGTTTTGTATTAATGTATTTAGAGTAACCTGACTGCTAAACTTGGTCTAGAAAATTGCATATCAAAGAATATGCAATTATATAGAGAAAAGTGGGAAGTCAGGTTGTACCACCAGATTTTTAGAGCCATGAAGTTGTAAACACTGAATTATTGTTGTAACATGTTGTGTAAATACTGAATTATTGTTGTAGATGTTGTGTAAATACTGAATTATTGTTGTAAGATGTTGTGTAATATTGAATATTGTTTATCATCATCATTACAGACATGAGAGTTGTAATATGTACATAAAAATGTGTAGTAATATGCGTATGCGTGAGTTATGACTCACGAGTATTACAATATGCGTCTTTTATGACTCACACGTATTCTAATATAACTGACGTGTATTGTAATACGCGGCGAGTCATAACTCACGCGTATTACAATATGTACTCACGCATATTGTAATACACGTCAGTTATGACTCACGCGTATTACAATATGACTCACGCATACTTGTAATACACGTCAGTTATGACTCACGCGTATTACAATATGACTCACGTAATTACAATATGCGTGAGTTTAGCATTATTACTGTATGGGCCACCTGGATGTAGTTACAATATGTATACAACTTTCAAATAAAAAAACATAGACAATATTCATGTAATTGAAAACCAGCAATCAATCAGTATACAACTTTCAACTTTCAAATAAAAAACATAGACAATATTCAAAATTGCATAGACAATATTCATGTTTGTGGCTGAGATGATGGCGGCTGAGATGATGATGCTCTTGCAGCTCTTGCAGTAGAGGGTGCAGGCATTACTGATTTGCATGTTGCCCTGTTATGACCCTGACCACCACATGAGCTACATCTTCTCGATACCTTATGAATTTCACCTTGGGATGACCACTGCTTTGTTGAGGTCGCCCTTTCTTACCTTAACAGGTGGTTTAAGGCACACTCGTTGCTTGACATGTTCTGGAATATATCCCATACTCTTCATGACAACGGATATATTGTTTCCCGCATACGCATTGATCCACAATTCACTTGAGTAATACCGAAAGATAACAATTGAACATGTGAGAAATAAAGTTAGTTAGATAGATTCAATAGCAAATAAAGTAAAGTAAACCCTAAACCTTGAGCATACTCATAGGCATCCAATCTATGGGTACGGGAAGAAGCCAAGGCATGAGTGCAAGGAAGGACCCGATACATCAAATACCCTACAACTACAACTCATTCCTTTCAAGTCAATTTTATAATCAGATTCACCGTCATGGACATAAACTCGAATCGGTTAAGTGGATGCATGTTATATAATCTAGTCTTCTCAGCTTGATCACGTAAGAACTTTTCATAATAAGAAGATAAACGTTCATTGTGATTGGACGCTTTTTCTCTTCGACTATAAACCAATCTTGTAATGTTGAATCTTAAATAATCAGCTAAGATTGATATGAGATACTTTCTAGCTTCCCTACTTTGACTATTGAGCTCTCAGCGTAATTGCTTGTCATTTGATTGTATCGTTTACCAGGAAAAATGCACGACTCCATCTCTCAAAACCAATATCTGCCAAATACATGGCATATGAGAGTCCTTAGCATTGATCTTGTCAAATGCTGATTAAAACTTCAAGATTGTGTATGCTTGAGAAGCCAAACCAAACTCGGCGTGGCAGTGATCGATTTTGAATTTGCCATAATATTCATCTTGATGTGATATGTGCACGCACCGTGATCAGCTTCTGGAAAAACAGCACACAAGGCATTGGCGATGCTTGGATGGTCTATCAGATACGAACACGAGATCATCAACCAGATCCAATTGCATCTCTAAGTTTTTGCATGAAATAAGTCCAGGAGTTGTTATTCTCCGAATCAACAACGCCGAATGCAACAGGATAGAGTTGTTCATTCGCATCTAATGCTATCGCCACCAATAGCTGACCTACAACCTTGTGCTTAAGAAAACTGGCATCGACGCACAATACTGGACGACACAGTTTTGAAACCCCCTAATTGAGCAGCCTAAGGACATGACATATACCTGAAATGACCGTGCTCATCCGTCTGGATGTCTGTTATGGTACCCCGGATTGTTCTTCTCCACATGTACAGGTATGATGACAATTTACCGTAAGAATCTTCTACAGTTCCTCGCACCGCCATTAGGGCCTTTTCTCTAGACCACCAAGCCTTATTATAAGACAACTTTATTCCATAAATAGTCTGTATGTCTTCCATTATTTCTTGGGCATGTGGTCATGGTGATGGTCCATGTACTTGCTCTTCATGCATTCCCCAAACACCCATGCTGGTGCTTGTCTTTGATTCTCTTGCCTCGTCACAATTGAACACGTATGATCTTTTACGAATTTTCGAATCTCAAACATTTCCGAGGAAATTACTCTGACAGCACGCAGTCTCCACTTGCAATTCTTATCCAAACATTTCACAACCCAAAGTTCTTTTTTTGACTTCACCACTTTGAATTCAAAATGATTAGTCATGGCATATTTATATAACCTCAGTTGAAATTCTTTTTTATTCTCAAACAAAGAACTGACTTCCAATCCGATTCCGGTACTTACTGCCTCATGTATAGGATTTTCACTACTTGGTATGTTACTAGCAACTCATTCACTGCAGCTTGGTTGAGTACGAACAACACATTGTTTTGTTGTGTACTAGGAACCTAAGCACCGCTTGGATTTGGATTGGTACTAGGAACCCAATCAGAACTACTAGGTTGGGTAATAGGAACCCAATCATCATCAGCATCATCCCCCACATTCAGACGCAAATGTTCATCTTCAATGTCATTTTCGAAGAAAACCTCACGCTGCATCGGGAAGACGTCGGGGTCATCAATTTCTGGAACCGCTACACTTTCTTGAGTTGGTAGTGACTTCTCTACTAAGGATACACACAATGGAGTGCGGTTGTGGACTGAAACTGCTTCATGTAAAAAGAACTCCACATCCACATCTTTTTTTATATCAGTTATATAAGAAAATTTGGTAATCATGCCAGGAGCATTATACTTGGCTTGAAGCAATAAATCATATCTAGATTTGTCAACATCGGTAGCAGAATAAATTTGATCAACTAATTGGGCATAAGTAGATTTTGGGGAACAATCATACCGCTGTTTGACTTTACAGAAAAATGAGTAAGATCATCCGTAGTTTTCCACTCTCATCAAAATAAAGAAGTACAGGTACTTGAGCTGCAATGAAACAGTTCAACAACATCACAAGAATTGAAAAAAGTTCAACAACATTACCATAACTGAGGAGAGTTTGCTCGTAGAGTTTCAGGAAATCCAATGCCGCAACTTTTTACCATAAGTTTGCTTCAATAAATCTAATGGGATAAGAGCTCCCTATCCAATAGGTCCATTGAAGCAAACTTGTGGTTAATTCTTAAAACATTGTATCTCCACGAAACATACTAGTAAACTCTACCTCAAAGCTTAATTCGTGTGAGTGGGAATCAATAAGCGTGAGTGAAATACGCGTGAATCAGCTACACTATGCCGTCAAACCCTAAACCTTAATACTAGAATAACAACATAGTATTGATTCCCATTCATTCGAATACAACCTAGCTAAACTATAATTTAACTAACCTAGTGTTCATAATCACTAAAAACCATAAAATAAACATACCCATTTTGAGAACGAAGAGTAGTGGGTCACGAATTCAAACGGAGAGGTCTCGTGGTGTCGTCGTAGTCGTCAGCTGCTGCTGCTCGTGGTCGAGTTCTTCAGGGGAGGGTCGAGTCGGAGTGGCGAAAGCGAGAGAAGAGAGAAGGGGAAATTATTGATTCGTGGTTTTGTTATAAATTAGGGCACAAAAATATTATATACGATGAAAGACGAGAATTGAAATTCACGCGTTTCATCTAAAATGCGTGGAATAACTCACGCATTTAGATGAAACGCGTGAATGCATTTCACGTTAATTGAAAGACGAGGAATTCTATTCACGCATTTCATCTAAAATGCGTGAGTTTATTCACACGTTTTAGATGAAACGCGTGAATAACAACATTGTTCCTTGTTCCTTGTTGTTTTGAGTTATGTTGTAAACAAAGAAAGCGAATATGCGGATTATACACAATACGCGTGAGTTATGTTGGATTGTTCTAAATAAGCATAAGTTATGATAAACCATAAATATCCAATATTCAGTAAGCATAAGTTATGTTAACAAAAGTAATAAACCATAAATAGAAGAATATTCAATAATATAAAACCACCATAAATTATAAATATCCAAATTAAGTATTGTTATAAACCATAAATATCATAAATAAACCATAAATAGAAGAACACTAAGTCTAAACAACTCCAAATTAAGTAAGCAAATGCTGCAAATCACAAGCAGCAACAGATTGAAGCAACTTTGTATGAGGAACAACATGTTCATCCAATATCCATGACATAGCAGCCGCTGTCTCATAAAGCCAATTGTCGGGAAGAACATCAAAATCCTTTTCAATTGGTCGACACCTGCTGTATATCTCGAAATATACTATTATAGTTTTCGCATCCCTTGGCTCAGCAAATGGATAATCTAGATTATCCAATTCTTTAATACTACCACCTCTAGCAACTATTAACTCAATGAGATCCTGTTTGTAAAGTGGGATGAAATTCCCTATAAATATAAAAATGTAACCGTCGAACAGTTTCGAACGCTGAAAAACAAACAAAGAAAATAATTTCAGTTATCAGACAAAATAATAAAAGTACAGATAGGAGGAATAAGACCAAACTCACATTATTCAACAACAGGAGTATGCCTTTTCTAGGACCACCTTGGGCTCCATGATTATCATGTTTAACCTCATAAGGTTCCTCATCAACACAGTTTTGGGTTTTCAATGATGATTTTATCCCTACACAAAACAATTTTTATATTGATTTAACAGACATATGTATGAAACAAATCGTGTTAACAGAGACTCACAATCAATAGTAAGGACCCATTTCCCGTTCAGAATTGCCTTCAATACTTTTTGAGTTCGGCCGCATGCACCATTGGGATCAGTGTAAGCAATAACATGGGTTACATCTTCTCTCCACTTCGGAGACACCTTTGCACCAAAAGTGCGAGCAAATTCAACTATCAACAACTGTGCAAAACAATAATATAATGGTTATTACATTCAAAACTAGTTAATATGGACATAATTGAGAGAATAGAACATACATTATTTTCAGGTGATAATTGATTGGGACATAAGGTCATAACAGTGCTTGTTGCCTGCATATTATAAAAAAGGAGTTTTGTTATTAAATACATAAATATGAACATTTCAATTCAATATAACAACCATTTTATTACATACCATTTGTTGAACGAACTGAGGAAAACCACAACGGCAGCTCCCTGATCTAAATACTACAATATCCATCAATATAAACAGTAGAATATACATCAATAGCTACCATACAATATTCATGTAATTGAAAACCAACAATCAATCAGTATATATAGGAAAAACCAACAATCAATCAGTATATTTAGGGAAGTGACATAATATACATCAAAACAAAACCTTAAAACCTAAGTACACCAATATCCATGAATATAAATGGCAGAATATACATCGAAAACCTAACCCTAAACCCAAATACTTCGATATACATAGGAAACGGCATAATATACATCAAAACCAAACCTTAAACCCTAAATACACCAATATCCATGAATATAAACGGTATAATATACATCAAAACCTAACCGTAAACCTAAATACATCAATATATAGGAAACGGCATAAAATACATCAAAACCAAACCCTAAACCTAAATACATCCATATCCATGAATATAAACGATATAATATAAATCGAAACCTAAACTTAAACCTTAAGCCCTAAACTGACCTGATGATGTTGAAGAACGATGATGTTGGAAGGATCCCGATGATGTTGAGGAACGATGATCTTGATTGATGTTGAAGGAAGTAGGAATGGAAAGTCGGCCGCAGTCGGAGTGGGAGGGAGAATCGGGGAGGTTTTGTTTTAAAATAGGGCCAAAAGTTATATATAAGACTAAAGACGCGAATTGCCATTCACGCGATTTAATATAAATCGCGTGAGTTCATCAACGCGTTTTAGATAAAACGCGTGGATGGTAATTCACATAAATTGAAAAACACGAATTGCCATTCACGCGTTTCATCTAAACGCGTGAATGAAATCACGCGATTTAGATTAAATCGCGTGAATGGTAATTCGCGTCAATGAGCGTAAAATCTGGCGCGCGAGGGGTATTTCTTACATTTCGCAAGGCAAAAGGGCCCTTTTTGCCAACATTAGCAGGCGCGGGCCATTTTTGGAATTTCCCCTGTTATGGGGGCCATTTCATGAAATTTCTCCTCTCTCTCGGTTATCGGTGTTATATTCTGATATCAATTGTGAATAACTAGTAAAAGATTCATTAAATTGATAATATTATGGTCAAAGGATATAGACTTAAATTTCATCTTTGCTTAAAAAATTTAAAATATAACTATCCAATAATCAACTAATATCACTACCTAATAATTGATCAAATGACAAACTGCCAATACTAATCTAAAGGAAGATTCACTTTAGAAAAACAAGTGCACACTAAACTAAAACCTTAGACTTAGTTTAAATTTATTTAAAACATAACTAAATCCAACAATCCAATGTTCTTTGTGATTTTAGCAACAAATTTCTTGGAGGGCTTCGCAGCTTCGACTCAGCTTCATCAAGAGACATGCTCATAATCAAGGCGGAAAGTGTTAGAATCTTTAATCTAAATCTTTAATCCTTAAATCTATATTCTTAATTCTCTATGTCAATAAATCGAGATAAACTGTAATTGCGGAAACGTACCTGGATCTTTAATGAAGAACGGTTCATTAAGTCGTTCTTCGTTATTCTCTTCTTCTTGTTCTTGGATCTGGACCTGAATCTGAATGTGGATCTTCTCGTTCTGGATCTGGACCTGGATCGGAATGTTTGATGTGGGTGGGGTTTAAGTCTTCAACCCTATATCGATAGCCTTCTTGAGAGTTCTTGAGAGATGAACTAAATCCTTATTGTTCGATGAGAGAAACAAATAGGCTGACTATCTATATGGGTTGGGGGACCTAGCCCTAATATACCCATTTATTATTCGGCCCATCAACGAAATAATGAATGGTATTTCTGCTTCTACACAAATATGTCCCCATATTTATTATAGATGTCCAAATAAGCCCATAACCTTATACTTTAATAGATCACTTTATTTGGGCTTTAATCTTTATTATGATAACAACTAATATCAATTATTAAATTATATATGTACCCAAATATTGGAAATAATTCCAACAATCTCCCACTTGGGTCATATAATATTTCCTTCAATTGTATATTATAACCTTAAGAGCTCAAAATATTGTTATCATTACAAATACATCTATATCAATCTCGTCCATCAATTATAACAACATAGGATTAAAGCGGTTTTTATTACATTAATTCGTAACTAAACCCTCAATAGTCACATATGTCAATACAATCAAATGACATAGATTAAACATGGGTGTGTAGTGTGGATTAACATGTAGTGTGATCTTTAACATGTCTAATACCAACTGGTCCTCCTTTATTCCTTATAGAGATCAATCTGAATAACTTTAAAATCTTGATTTTCTTTAAAAACTAAATCTTTAATTTCTTTAGAAACTAATTCTTTAATGTGCACATAAATTCCAAATTGTATCTATACAAGCATCACAATACAAACTCCCACTAAAACTGTATATCATCTAAATATGTAATATCCATATGAACAATATGTTCATGAAAGACCTCGGATAGCAAATATTTAGAGAACGGATCCGTAATTTTAGAGTTTGTCCAAATATTGCTCAATAGATAAATAAACATTCTGAATTCTTTATTTCCAAATAGTTCGACTTAGTCAAACTCATATTACTATTAAAGTAAAAGAACTGCAAATTATTGTCACATAATAACTTTAGTGGTCTTTCTATATCATTCATAATTTGCAACATCGTGACAAAATTTTGCAGTCAGATTCTTTAATTGGATACCACAAAACACCTAATAAATTCTGCCATCAACTTGAAATAATTCGAGTGTCTACTTAACACTCTTCCAAAATTAATTCTTAAACTAAAATGATGTGGCACGAATTTTCGACTGTTTTAGTATCCAACAAAATTCGAATCAATATACCAAATGATCTCTATCCAATTCGATTTCACTATATGAGTATGCAATGTTTTGTTCTTAAAATATCACATTAGTTGTTTGGTTGCTTTCTTAATGATCCAAACCAGGATCCTTCAAGTATTTGTCCAACATCATAAATATTCTTAATTTCTCGATTCATATAATCTAGAGCATACATTAAACTCTTGTTTAAGGAGTATTATGTATATATATTTATTTTCAAGGCTAATCTTGAAGTACTTATGAGACTAAATTTATCTCTAGATCTTTCAAAATATCCAATAATTAACATCTAGAAATTCTTTAGTCTAGTTTATTTTCTTTAGACCTATAAGGCCTGATCTTAACTGGACAACCCAAAAAGAATTTACTAGTTGTTTTAGTTGAATCTTTATTCCATATATAAGTTGTAATTCTTAACTCTTCCTTCCAAATGAATCAATTACATGAAGATATTCCATAAATGTTTGTTTCCAAATAAAAAAAAATATCTAAAGTAATTCTTTATTTCTTCATCTTTAATATGAATTGTCAATGCCCACGCCGATATTTCTTTCACCATCAATTGACTTTTGACAATTAACTCAACCGTACATCAACACATTTACTTTAGTAATACTGAAGTACCATTAAATGTGTATGAGTACTGAAGTTAAATTACTCTTAGAACAAACAAAACAAACTATAATATGTATTCTTTTATGTACCACTTTCTTTAGTAATTTTCTTTTAGGTGCAATATCTGCAATTCTTACAACTTCATTCTTTATTATGTATTAAGGTATTTGCTAAGTGAACACTATTTATGTATTTTTGTTTCAATCTTTTATTTTTCTTACACACAATTGATGTGAGTTCATATAGAGACTATGTCTCCCTTTAGACAACTACAATTCACATCAATTAACTTAAGTGTAAATAAGAAAATCCAAATTAGATGCATGAGAATACATTATTGTAACTCTGACTTTAATGCATTACTTTTGAAACAAATAAAACATATATTATTTATGAAATCTTTATTCTAATAATACCCTTAGCAATTATACCATTTTAGATATAATTCTTAAAAATACAAACAAATTCTAAATATGTCTTAAAAATTATATCATATAAAATGAACTTAAGATGTTGACAAAAAAATAATCCGTATAAGCAGAAGTGTTAACTTGATTAGATAACAAAACAAATGAACAACCATACTCACAAAATTTTAATAATCACATAAATTCAAAATAATGGTACGTCTCATCATAAGATACCAAACGCAACATTAATATTTAGTCTTTGGACATTAAATATTAACTTGCAACGGTACTCTTTTGTAGTAATCAATATTAACAATAAGTCCTGTCAAATAATTGGTTATCTTTGGATATTCCAATTATTCACATGGCCCACCGAATAATTGTTACATATTTATTACCACATGTGCATAATGTTATTCTGACCAATTATTTATCTTCCTTTGGGCCGATTAAATAACCGCATGAAATACATACACACTACCTTCTTAATTTATAAACATATTAACCTTCACAAGAGAGCCTAATTTGGTAGGATGTTGCTTCAATTAATTGATTTAATAAATTAATAACTTGTGTACATACTTTAAGTGTGTAACTCGACCAATTATTAAACTTCTTTTTGTCCGATTAATAATCGCATAATTACAAACACAACCGTCTTAATCTTATAAAACAAATATGTTCTATAAATTAATAATTTGTACATTATTTAAATTTGCAATCCGACCAATTATTAACCTTCCTTTGGGCCGATTAACAACCGCATAATTACAAATTTAAGTGGGCCTAAAATTGTACCAAATTTTGAATGTGTTATTAACACCGAAAATCCGAATGTTGTTTTATGTATCAAAATTGCATAAATTCCATATGTGTTACACAAACAAATAATTGTGATTTTACTAATCACTCAATTATTTCTTAATATCAATCAACACAATATATACATAAAGACCGAAATATGTATATATATTTGAATGTGTAATATAACATGATTGATTATTCATCCAAATATAATAAATAATTAAATAATCAATTACATATATTACTCAAAATTCTAAATTTATCAATTATTAGGTTAATTGATTTCCTTAATTCTGAATAAATAACTTAATTCTTGATAAATAAGTTATTGATATTGTAAATTATTATTATTAATAAAATAATAATCGCTTTATTCTTGTCTTTTCTTAATTTCTGAATATATTTATATAAATTGACTGATACATCCGTTTTATACTAATTCATTAAATATATTACAAACTTAATGTAATCAATATTTATAAAAGATTATAAACATGATAAGTAACTATTTTCTTTACTTAATTCTCAAATCATAACCTATATCATAGATATATATTAAGTTTTAAATTCTAGAAATAATATATTTTACTTTATTCTTAATTGTATATAAATGTATTAATACATTAACAATTATTTCAGGAATAAATATTTATTCAATCTTTAATTAATTAAAATAATATTATCATTATTTTAATTCCTTAAATTAATTATAATAAGTATAATAATTAATTATTATTCTAAAACTGAATTATTCTTTACATAATTATATAATTATTATTATTTTAATTGCTTAAATTAATTATAATAATTAATTATTATTCCAAAAATGATAATAAATTATTATTCTAAAATTCAAATTTTCTTAATTAATTCGTACTCAAAATATATATATATATAACCGAAATATATATAATATATTTATTAATATCTCTTTAATTATCTAATTAATAATAAATAGATATTAATTTGACAATTCTTTAAAAAAAATTCAACTTCTTTACCATATATTTCTCTCTTTATGACTTAAATTCAGGTTATTAATTTGAATTATTATTTTTCAAATTAATAATTAAATCCAATTCTTGAAATAAAACTTTTCCATCTCCTTTATTTTTTATGATTCTAAAACCGTAAAAATCGTTTAGATGTCTAGAGTCTTTAATTCTTACTATAACATATAATTTAATAAAAATCGTTTTTAAATTGTTCATCTTCCCCCATGCTTTAACAAATATTCTTTAACAAATCCTTTTCAATATTTGATATCTTTCTTTATAACATATAATCAGTTCTTTATTTTAACTTCTTTATTATATCTTTCTAATTAATTAAATATTCATATATTATATCTAATTAGAGAATATGAACCATTCTTTAATCATAATTCTTTAAACAAAATATATTAATCTGAATATCTAAAATTATTTAGATACTTGATGTCTTTTCTTTATTTTAATCTAATCCAAAATTTTAGATTAATATATACATCAAATATTGTTGTTACTATTCATTAATTCATTCTATCATTATCCGTTCTATCCAAATTAGATGAAGAACATAAACTAGCCAAATTAGATCAAGAACAAAAAAATGTCTAATCATATTCTTAAAAATTCTTATAAACTTAAATCTCAATAGATCGACATAGAGAGGGCTCTGATACCACTTGTTAGAATCTTTAATCTAAATCTTTAATCCTTATATCTATATTCTTAATTCTCTATGTCAATAAATCGAGATAAACTGTAATTGCGGAAACGTACCTGGATCTTTAATGAAGAACGGTTCATTAAGCCGTTCTTCGTTATTCTCTTCTTCTTGTTCTTGGATCTGGACCTGAATCTGAATGTGGATCTTCTCGTTCTGGATCTGGACCTGGATCAGAATGTTTGATGTGGGTGGGGTTTAAGTCTTCCAACCCTATATCGATAGCCTTCTTGAGAGTTCTTGAGAGATGAACTAAATCCTTATTGTTCGATGAGAGAAACAAATAGGCTGGCTATCTATATGGGTTGGGGACCTAGCCCTAATATACCCATTTATTATTCGGCCCATCAACGAAATAATGAATGGTATTTCTGCTTCTACACAAATATATCCCCATATTTATTATAGATATCCAAATAAGCACATAACCTTTATACTTTAATAGATTACTTTATTTGGGCTTTAATCTTTATTATGATAACAATTAATATACAATTATTAAATTATATATGTACCCAAATATTGGAAATAATTCCAACAGAAAGAACATATCAAAAAATCAAATTGGTTGAGAGATAAAGAAGTTCACTCTTTTAATTTCTAAATTCAAACGAAACTCTTGATTGAAAAATAGAGATGAATTGATGGGTTGTGAGAGTGTAGAAAAGCTTTTAGGAATGTTTTGTATTTAAGTGTTAGTGCTTAGACTAGAGGGGTGCTAGAATTTTATACAAGGGAAATTAAATTATTGAGGTTTACGGTTGGAGGATTCTTGGGATTATTCCTCTGTTTTTTCATTGAAAGGGAGAAAGTTTTCCTAATGACAAACATATCAAAATGATCATCGGCATGCATAGATATTTTGAATATCTTTTTGGTGAAGAATGAAATCAACTTTAGATCTAGAATAATTTTATAATGATATGGAACAAAATTACAAGGTAAGAATCAAAATTGTGCTTTTGCATTTTCAGGAAACTTTAGATCTAGAATAATTTTATAATGATATGGAACAAAATTACAAGGTAAGAATCAAAATTGTGCTTTTGCATTTTCAGGAGAGACTCCATCAGTCACCGATGGCGGCGGACAGCAGTAGTTGGTAGAGAACCGGTCCCTACTCGATTAGCTCAGTCGGACTCAGACTCAGTGAATTATGCGACGGACTCGGTTAGTGTGACAGAGAATACGAATAAGAATGATCAATGTTTGATATGGACCTTAACTTGGTTGATTAATCCTCCAACTTAGACTTTTTTTTTTTTTCTTTTCTTTTTTTTTTTTTTTTTTTTTTGTTTTTTTTAAAAATTTATTCAAAATTAATTTTCTAACTAATGACTTCTAAATAATTGAATCACTCCTTTCATTAATTAAAATACTAAAATACCCCTTATTTTAAATTATTATTTTTTATTTTATTCCTATATATCAATACCTTTTAAGTCTTTTTACCAAAAATAACCATCATCTCCTGAAAATTATCACAAATCATTATTTTTTTCCTTCTCTAAGTTTTTTCAAAAACTTCAATCCAAACAAGGCCTTAGATAAATCCTTAGAGTGGTGATATGATGTCTGTTGTCATGATATGATAGAGCAAAGACAATTATTTTTTATTATTTTTTCCTTAAAAATTTTGTAAATATCTTTATAAATTTTAATAAATAAAATGTAGGGTGACATTCATGTTCTCACACAGCTCACATAAGTTTATTATATTTTATAACAATTTTTCTCGTACCATAATTATTAATTTATTTTTTCTAATTAATTTTTATTTTATCTTACAAGTTTTTCTTTCCTAATTATATATATTATTTTTTTTCATTAATTTTATATAAACTTATATTTAATATTATTTAGTTATATATATAAATATTTATTTAAAATATACATAATAATACTATATATAATATATAATAACGTTTAAATAATTTATTAAACTTAAAATAAAATTATAAATTTCTCTTTTATATTCATTTATCTCTCATATTTATAATATATCTTTCCTAATAAATTTCCATTTATTAACACTAATAATTAATTTATTTTTTATTTTCTTTTTCTTCATTTATTTATATATATATATATCATATTTTCTTATGCATAATTTTATATATTTTTAATAAAATAAAATTTTAAAATTTTAAATTTATTTAAAAATTAATATTAAGCATTTCTCTCTCCTAAAATCTATATATAGTATATTTTATCATTAATTTTATATAAATATATATTTTTTCATATTATCCTTCTATGCATATTTATTATTTATATGATTAATTAATTAAATTTCTTTTATTCATTATATATTTTATCTATTATTAATTAACAATGATTAAATATTTATACATACATAAAATTTTAAATTAAATTAAAAAAACACAATTGGTATAATGTTAAAGTGTTCTCATCTTATATTGGAGACTAGAGTTCAAGTCTCTTTTGATGCGAATTTATAAATATGTGATTGTGCATGTGGGTATGAGTGGGTGAATTTGTGGTCGATGTATGTAAATGCTTTACAAATATGTGATTGTGCATGTGGGTATGAGTAGGGACGGACCCAGGAATTACCGTTAGAGTGGGCTTGAAAAAAATTAAAATGAGTTTAATTTTGTTTTTTGATAAGATTGAATAATATAATGAGAAAATTATAGATTTAATTTAGTATTTTTTTTAATTTATAAAAGAAAATAATAAATAAAAATAAAACAAAAAATAAGGAGCCATGTCCCTTTTCTAATATAATAAAATATTATTTTTTATTATAACATAGATTCATCCTGAATTTTTATATATAAGGGAATATTAAAAAATATATATTATGAAACCGAAATAAATTTATTAAAACAAAATTTTAATTAAGTTTATATATAATTAAATAATAAAATATTTCAAATTGAATTTATAACAGCTAAATAATAATAAAAAACTTTCCAATAATAATTAATAAAAAAATATAAAATAATATTTAGGACAAAAAAAATAAAATATAAATAATATTTAACTGAAAAAATTCATAAGATATAATTAAAAAAAGATTAAAGTAGATATTTGGTAAATAATATTAGTATTATTATTTTTGAAAAATTGGAATAGACTATTTTAATATACATTATTTAAATAAAATAATTATTATTATAAAAATATGATTTGAATATAAAAAAAAATAAAAAAAATTTAAAAAATAAAAAGTATCCATAAATTATAAAAATATTAAAAAATTATACTAGAGAAATTCTAAAATATAATTAAAATATAAATAATCATTCAAATCAAACTAAAATAAATATATCAACCATATTTTTTTTCTCTCAAACAAGGCTGCATCCAAGAGTATGCACATTCTCTAAATTATATATATATATATATATATATATATATATATATATATATATAAAATAAAATTGAATGAGGTAGGGGTGGGCTTAAGCCCACTTCAGCCTCATGTATGATGTGTACGTCCATGGGTATGTGTGAGTGAATGTAAATGACATGTGTATGTGAATTTATGATGGATGGGAATACCAAAAAGGAGGGTAAAATGACATATGCGAGTCCTTATATTAATGCGTGTGTGAATTTGTGATTGATGGGGAAGGTCAAAAGTAATGGTAATATATGTACAAATTGCTCGAACGGAGATAATATATATAATAATGTTTTAAAAAAAAAATTAGGATGACATCTACCAAATTTTTACTCATTTTATATGAATTTCTCATCAAATTCTCGCGGTACAATCTTCACTCTTTTCTCCTTAGATCTAGGTCTTTCTTCAATCTACTCTAATTTCTCCTTAGGTATAGTTAACACGAGAATAGGAGGTTGGCGTTGACAACGGAAGAGAGACCTAGAGGAAAATATTCGATCTTAATTTCAAGAAAAATGGGAAGCGAATGAATACGAGGATTCGAAATTAAAAGGAAGTCGAGGATTCTCTACCTCCGTGGATTTAGAAAAAAAATTAATTAATTTTTTATTTTTACACATTTTATATGAATTTTTAATCAAATTCTCACGGTTTATCAAATTCTCGCGTTACATTCGTCTCTCCTTTCTCCTTAGGTTTATGTATTTCTTAAATCGACACTCCTTTCTCTTTAGGTATAGGTAGCACGAGAAGAGGAGGATGGCGACTCCGACGTTACGGAGAAGGGCGACGATGATGTAACGTAGGAGGGCGACGACGACGCAAGAGAGACATAGAGGAAAATATTCGATTTTGATTTGAAAATAATGGGAAGAGAATGAAGACGAATATTCCAAATCAATAGGAAGACGAGTATTCTCTGTCTCCGTAGATTTAGAAAAAAATAATTTTTATTTTATTTTACACATTTTATATGAATTTCTCATCAAATTCGTGCGGTACAATTGTCTCTCCCTTCTCCTTAGATCTAGGTCTTTCTTAAATTGACTCTAATTTCTCCTTAGTTATGGGTAGCACGATAAGAGGATGTTGGCGACGACGACACGACGAAGGAGGGCGACGACGATGTAAGAGAGACCTAGAGGAAAAAAATCGATCTTGATTTAAAGAAAAATGGGAAGCAAAAGAAGACGATGATTTAATTTGAAATTAAGAGGAACCTAATAATTCTTTGCCTCCAAGGATTTAAATTTTTAATTTTTTTTTCTATAACAAAACCTAATAAGATATTTTATAATAAAACTATAAATAAAATTGTATTTTAATGAATAATATTAATATTTTAATTATTTATATATATATATAATACAAAAATATAATAAACAGATTATATATATATAAATAATATAAAATATATTTAACTCTATATTTTGATATGTTTTAAATAATTAATAAATATTTATTATCTAATTTATAATATTATTATAAATATATATTTTTTATACAAAATATTATGAAATTTAATTATTACTTTTTTAATAAAATTAATAATTAATTTTATTGTTTAACCAAAATAAAATTATATATATAATAACACTTAAGTTTTTATATATATATATATATATATATATATATATATATATATATATATATATATATATATATATATATATATAGTTTTGAAACAAGAGTTTTATGGTATTGATATAAAAAAGATGGTTCAACATTATTTTTTAATAGACATTTCACATATATTTTATAAATATTTTGAGTTTTAATGTATAATAAACTGTTTTCGAATTTCTTGAGAGGATATAATAGAAGCTGAAATAATTATGTACAAAAGAGAAAAAAATACAAACATATTTTCTCAAATATTATTTTCGCCAATAGTGTGATGATTCACGTTAAAAAAAGGAATATTTAAATTAAATTAATAGAACGAAAAAACTAAAATTTTGAATAAATGACCATATTTGTATTATTTTAGTTGTATTTAAAAAAAAAGGTTTCTATAAAGAAAATTATAATAAATTTGAGATTATATAACTTCACAAAATATTAATAAAAATGGAAATGTGAAAGAATATACACAATATTAAAATTTCTCAAACGTATATATTTAATATATTGGTAGAGATAACAGATGTGGAAGGATCCTTTGTTCCTATAGTTTATTTCAAACTTGTAGGCCTTCGATCGGCTAGAAAATCATAAAGCTCCATCTTGTTGAGGTCTTTAGACTCCCACATCGCCATCGTCTTAATATCCCACTCTCTGGGCAGAGCACGCATGACTTTGATCGCAACCTCTCGGTTGTTGTAAGTCTTGCCCTGAGTGGAAAGAGTGGTGATAATATTATTAAATCTTTCATCGAATTCCTTCATAGTCTCTCCAGGACGCATCTTGATATTATCGAACTGCTGTGTGGCAACCATGAGTTTGTTTTCTTTTGTTTGCTCATTGTTCTCACATAGTTGAGTCAAGCTCTCCCAGATTTCTTTAGAATAGGTGCATGAGATGATCTTATTGAACATGTTATCATCCAATGTCTTGTAGAGAATATCTTTTGTCATGTTGTCGAGATTGTTCTTTCTCTTATCTTCGCTGGTCCACTTAGACCTTGGCTTCTCAATCTTTGTTGGACCATCGGTGATGACATACCACATGTCATCATCTATGGCAGCTAAATGAGCTTGGACTCTCACCTTCCACCCGTTGTAGTTTTCTTTTAAGAACATGGAAACCTTGTTGATGACAAGCATAAACATGATTCAAGAATCATGTGATGTTTGAGAATAAAGAGCAAGGATGCGATACCACTTGTTAGGATCAGTGTTAACAATAGAGACGAGGGTCTGACTATAGTTAACAACTTATGAATTTCAATTCGATTTTAACTCTGTTAGAAGTTAAAACATGTCTCTATTCTTCGCAAATCTTCATAAGCTCTTGAACAAGTTCAAGTGCAAAACAACTTGTTGGACTTAAAGCTTCAAATGAATGAATGCAATCAATAGAAAGTAAAGAACACAGTGAGTTTTATGGATGTTCGGAGATAAAACTCCTACGTCACCCCTTCTTCCTCAACATGAAAGATATTCACTAGAAGACTTTGATTGATATATAACACACTACACAAACCCAATCAGAAAGCACATGACTTAACACTACCTTGTTATGAATTTCTAGATAACTCTCTATTGAACAAAACAACCTCTGTTCAACTTACAATACTGAAATTTCACAATGAAAGAGTAGTAGATGAATTACAGAATATTCACAGTGTGAGTATTTTTCTCTTGAGCTTTAAAGTTAGAGATGAATAGCAAGAATAACTCAAAATGATCAAGAGAACAAGTTACGTGAAGTTGTTCGTCCGTTGTCCTTGGGTATCTATTTATACTTTAAGAGCACCAATAGTTGAATCTTCAACTTGGACACGTGTCCTTCTTTTGTTGGACTGTCGCCAACAGTACAAATGTACAACATAGCATTAACATTGGGATTGTGGCCGTACTAGGCAGGTAGTGCGCCAAATATTCTTGGATATAATGTTGTACTAGAACGTACAACACGTCGTGGGCAATTTGAATAATAGAGTACGTGGCAGTTGCTCATTTGTTAAAGTTAGATGGCTTGTAAAACTGCTGATAACGAACACTGCAGACGAGATGAGTAGAGAAGTAGATGCTCCTTCGTATGTCTCATCAAATTGGAAGACATCTAATTACGCTTCTTCTTTAAACCGCGTCTAAGAAGAAGTTAGACGGCATCTAACTACGCATTTTCTTTAGACCGCGTTTGAAGGAGTTAGACAAAGTCTAACCGTGCTTTCCTTAGACCACGTCTGACGGAGTTAGACGACGTCTAACTAATATTTCCTTAGACTACGTCTGAATTAGTTAGACGACGTCTAACCGCGCTTTCCTTAGACTACGTCTGAAGGAGTTAGTCGTTGTCTACCGACCAAGACGTCTGCTTACATTTCCTTGAGATGTACTTGAGAAGAGATAGTTTCACAGATTAGTCTTATTTATTTGCAATATTAAATTAAGCTCTTCAGCTTTGCCTCTGCATAAATAAATTTTATTTTGATTAACCCGCGCATCATCAAATACTGTCAGCCTAAGATAAAGACAATATTTTGAAATAACTTATTTCCTAAGTTCATTTTAATCAAATTGGATCGTTGAAATAGGTTTAGACAAAAACCAGTTCGCATGAATCTTCAAAGCTTGGATTCATGGATGAAATCTAGTGATTGGTGAGTTATTATTTGATGATTTTATCTACAGACCACGGGGGAGTATTTATAGTGTGGAAAGGTCGATTGAGAAGGGATAATTTGAAACAATTTTAACCTCCGACAAGCTTATTCCTAACCTTTTTGATGATGATGTTAAAACTTTGCGCAATTAAATAGATAAATATCCTTCCAATTTTAAAGAAAGATTACTTGTTCGCAACTTACAAAAATGAGTTCCAAAATCAACATTCAAAAACCAAGTTTAAAAATCAAGTTCATAAACCAACAAAAGATAGTTTAGAAGAGGAGAGATTATTGATCTTCCTTTTTCACGATTGGGTAGGTGAATCCTTCACCGTTGAATCCTTCACCATTCAGAAGATTATGAAAAGGAAGGAGATAACGACCACCACGACCACTTCCACCACTTCCACCACCACGATCACCGCTGCGACCTCCACCTCTTTTGGTTGGCCTGCAACTTCCATCACCGGTTTGTTTTCTCTTTGATCTGGTGCCAGTTGAAACACCACCGCCTCCTCTACTGCTACTGCCACCTCTAAAACTTCCTCCCCCTTTTTAACATTATCATCGCCATGGGAAATGAGATTCTTCTCTTTATTAACAGTTATTTCAACATCTTCAACGACCTCAATTTTCCTTCCAAAGTAATTAGCTTGTTCTAATCGCTCAGCATCAGCTCTGCTCATATGACCCTGTATCTCAACCATTTGACTTTGGATCAGGCTCATTCCATCCATGACTTCTTGATGAAGTTCAATGGCGTTTTCCCTTTCGCAGTCAAGAAAATCGGTCTTCCATTTGAAGAAGTTATTTTCAAATTTGGTGTATGTCTTGTTGAGGATATTGATCTCATATGTGTTCCTCTTCATGGCTTGCTCCATTTCATTATGAGTTTTAAGAAAAGAGACAAATTCCTTCTTGTTTGATTTCTAAGTCTTCAAAATCTTCACCATGTTGGATTGCATTTCAGCAACAGTCTTCTAAAGAGTTCTCATCATTGCTGTCATTGACTTCATAAGCTTTGCACCACCAACAGATGTTCCTTCATTTGATGAAATCTCATGAGAATCTGCTGGAGCGGTCCAAATGGGACTGAAATGAGTGTGAACATGTAGGGACTGCTCTGGTTCATCCTTCTCAAAATCACTTTAAGACTTTCTCTCTTCTTCATCACCCATATTATCTTCACATACCTTGTGAATTTGATCGGAAGTACCGTCTGAATGATGAGAGAGGTTAGCAACATCATCATGAATGTTCGCAGTAGTGATATCCGGATATGATCGAGGATTGGGTGTACCGGGAATGAAACATTGAGACAAAGGAAGCCCTTCGGATGATTGATCATTTTTATCTTGTTCCCTCTCAGATGAAGAACTCTTCTTTGATTCCTTGTCATTTGAGGGTCCCCCTCAGATCGTGCTTCATTAGGCTAACTGGTTTCAGCCTCCTTCTCTAGAGATGCCTCTGATTCGAGAATAGGGGACTCCAATATTTCTTCTTCTTGGGTTACAAGAGTTTGAACAGGTTCTATATCGACTTCTTCTTCTTCAATTATAGGATCGGGATGAACTGGTTCCACAATCTGTTCAATTATGGGTTGAGGCATTAGACGTTTTTCTTCAATAGAAAGGCTTCACAGCTCAATGAGAAGAGCGGCAACTTGCTCATCTTCTAGAGGAGAAAAATCACAATCATCAGATAGTTGCATAGGTTCATCTTCATCTAAAGGGTTTCTAAAAGGATTCCCAAAGCAATTTGCTTCATGAACGTACCTGAGAACGATAGAAATGTAGTCTTGTATTATTTCATAAAGTCTTTTCAGAGCCTTCTCCTCTGCATCATCATTCCTTTCCAAAGGATTGAAGTTGGCTTTTCTGGCTTGGAGGATTGAAAAGAGAGCCCGACCTCTCAAATTTGCTTCAACCAGCTCTTTTCTCTTTAGAGTTTCATACACTTCCGATGTTTTAGCCCATTTTAGGACTCTCTTTTCAACGTTGACCAGCTTCAACCATTGATTGCTTATGCCTTTTCACTTGATGACCTCATCATATCTAATGGACATTATGTTCAAGACCCAAGTATCAAAGATCTTGATCTTCTCAGCGGCCTTTACATTAGCCTGATCCATCATTAGGTTAACGATGCATATTGCCTCTAAGACCTCCTCATTTGAATTGGTTGCAATATACTTGCCTTTTCCAATAACCTCAACAGGTTTTGGAGTAGGCCTTGGTTCCCCAATTGTTATTCCAACAACTTTTCTAGTGGCTCGCATTACCTCGTGAGCAGAAAGAGGTCTAGAAAGAGACCATGCGTGACTTCAGACTAGACAATCTTTCAAGTCACTATGAACTCTACTTGAACTAGTTTGGGTACAGGGGCTCTTCAATTTGCAAATAAAAATCTTTTTCAGATGCAGCACGAGCATCAAGGGTAAGAACAACACCTTGCTCTAGTTCGACAGAAACTGTAGCTTTAACAGCTACTGAATCGGGTTGACGGACAAGAGATGGAATCCTATCAAGATTTTCAATGTTTGGACCAACTAGCTCAACAGTTGGCCTGGCAGCAAGTTCCACTACGGGAATAGAAATAGACAAATCTTGTTCTAACACAGGAACATTGAACTTAGACACTTCGGCCTTAGATTGAGTAGGGGCTACCTTGAACGAGACTTTCGAAGACGTAGACGCCCTGGGCGCTTTTGATTTTTCTCCTCTTGAAACTGAGGACTTCGCTGATTTTCTTAACTGGCTCGCTGCAGGAGACAGGGGAGACATCAGAATAGCAGCAAGTGCGGAGGGACCTTGATTAACTTTGGAATCAACTATTCAAGATTCCTTCTTCAAAGAACTTTTCTGACTAGTAGAACTAGCCTCTGATTCATTCATGGTTCTTGTTCTTTTGGCTCCTGTCGACAAATTAGAATCCACTGGTTGTTTGGAACGAGTGATAGATCTTCCACCCGTATGTTGGCTTGATGCTCCAGATACGGACTCCTTGGTGTTCTTCATTCGAACAAGAGTGTTGGCAACAGTAAATACGTTGAACACCCAGGAAGAGTTGATCAGCTCAGAATCCCCAATAGGAACCCCTAAGTGTTCCAACATTCGGCTAAATTGAGCAACAAAGCTCACACTTTCTATATTCTTGGGATCAATCATCGCGCACATGTTCAGGAACAACGTTGAGGCCCAGTTGACCTGAATCCCTTTGGAAATGGCTGTCATATAGTCAAAACAGCTGAAGGAAATTTCTGTATTATTTACCGTTGCAACCATAGTCGCCGATTTAATGAACTCCCGGACTTCCTTCTCGTAAAATATGAACGGCCCGCCGAGATACTTCCCGAGACCGGAGTATTCCAGAGATATGAACATATCAACCACATCTTGCTGATCGATCGTATACACAGAAGGAAAATCCACCTGCAAAGTACAATGTCACAAGGTGATTCTCTTGTAGCCCATTTTGAAAGAAGACGAACAAACACAAGATGAACAAGGGTTTTTAGAGAGAGAAGATTGAAGAAATCAAGGGTTCTTGAGAGATTTGAGAGAGAAAAAGCTTTTCAATCTCATGCAGAATGTCCTTATATAGATTTCCAAGAATCGCATAGATTAACCATCACTTTTCCTAGGGGTAGGACCCATCAATTAATATTAGACGTCCTTTCGAAACAGTCATCATTAATTTTGGGGGTATATTAGTCATTCTCTCTGAACTTGAAATACACGTGTCTTCATGTTATTCGGAGATGACTATTTTTTTAGCGAGAAAATTAGATATCACAGCACGTGGGACAACTGTCATTGATTAGTCTAATAAACATGTAGTTAGACGTTTTTCTTACTTCTCCATTTTATGAGATCTAAACGTCTATTAGACGCATGGGTCTAGTAGACGCAAGCGTCTAATCACGTGTCTTATAAACGTCTAATGTCTATTAGACGTAGACGTCTAATTACACATGAATAACACATATTAGACGTGTATTTGGTTAGATGTGAGCATCCAATTGCTCTTGTCTTATAAACGTCTAAACGTCTATTAGACGCAGACGTCTAACCGCGCAGGTTATTAACCAAGACACAAAGGCTTAGATGCATAGAGTGTAAGTAAAAATACGTCTAAGTACATGCTTTTTCTTGTAGACGACCTCGTCTAATAGACCAATTAAAGCATTTTGTTTGCGTGTATCTTTATTTTCATAATAAAATTTCCCTCTCATTTTGTGCATGTACACAATGAATAAATAAATGTTTTGAGGTCCTTAAGACCAAAAATATTTTTGAAACATACAAGACTTAGTCCTCTAGAATAGCAAAGGCCATTGTTGATCTCCTAAAATGTATACTCAGAAGAGTATTCTCCATGCTTCCTTCCTGTAGCTTTCCTGTATCACTTACACAAGAAAATATTTACAAACTTTGGTACCCACATTCAATTAGGTCCTCGATCAATTAGTCCCTTAGGAATCCATATTTGAGTAATTTTGATGGATTTCCCATTTTGTGTTGTAATTAATGCGTATGATTTTGAGATCAGCAAACAGATCGATGAGCGAGATCTTGTTGAGGTATTTGGATTCCCTCATAGCCATTGTCTTTATGTCCCATTCTCTCGGAAGAGCACGCATGACCTTGATAGCAAGCTCCCTATTGTTATAGGTCTTGCTAAGAATAGATAGAGTGGAGACAATTTGGCTGAACCTTGTGTCGAACTCATTCATCGTTTCTCCGGGACGCATTTTGAAACTGTCGAACTGTTGAGTGGCAACCATAATCTTGTTCTCCTTTGTTTGCTCATTGCCCTCACACAGTTGGGTAAGTCTGTCACAGATCTCCTTGATAGTATCACACTCGATGATGTAGTTGAACATACTGTCATCAAGAGATCTGTACAAAACGTCTAATTCCATGTTGTTGAGGTTGTTCTTCCTCTTGTCTTCACTGGTCCATTCGGATTTATCCTTATCAATCTTGATGGGACCATCTGTGATAACACTCCACATATCGTAATGAAGAGAAGAGAGGTGAGCACGAACTCTCTTCTTCCACACGATATAGTTTTCTCTTGAGAATGTGGGGATTGCGGTAGCACTGACATCTTTGGTTATGGTCGACATTCTTAGTGAAAACTTGAGAATAGAAACAAGGCTCTGATACCAATTGAAAGGATCGGTGAAACCAATAGAGACAGGGGTCTAGATATTGATGATAACTTCGTGCAAAAACGGTTTGATAGAAATCCTGTTAGGAATTTAAATCACTTTCTATTCTTCACAAACTTTTGCAAACTCTTGAACGATTCAAGTGCGGAAACGTTTGCTCAGGTTTGAAGCTAAGAACTGATTAAGGAGAAGATGATAGAATGTAAATGAGACAAAAAGATGTTTATGGATATTCGGAGCAAAACTCTACTATGTCACCCCTTCTTCCAACCACCGGAATGATTCACTATACTTTAATTAGAATAAAATACAGTTGCAAAGCTAGCTCACTATTGAACAGAACAGACTCTGTTCAACTTACAATATATTGAAAAATATCACTCAACTAGACAATACTTTGATTCTATCTCTCTCTTGATGTACAAACACAGTAGAAAGTAATTCGTAAGATTGTAAGCTCAGCGAGCCAATTTCTGTATCAAGTGTCAAGCGGTCCGTTGTCCTTGGGATCCTTAAATAGAGAACAAGTACCAACAGTCGAATTTTCTATAATGACACATGGCGAACACCCATTGGAAAGCCTCCATAGTACACATGTGCAGCAGACTCTGTGCATAAAGATCATGGTCATACCAATCTGGTAGTCCGCCGAATATTCTTCTAGGATTGTCCTACAAGAAACAAGTAGTGGGAAGAGTATTTGTTTTCGTGGCATTAATTCATTGGATGTAAATGACAGTCATACTAATCTGCAGGGAATAATGGAGCAGGAGTAGCGTACAGTTAGTTGATCGTGGGTAGACGGATGCTAGCTTCCAGCAACTATTGAAGCAAGACATTATACGTTCTCCAATTAGATTGACAAGTCTAATGAAGTTAGACGCCCCCGTCTAATAGCAGGATCCATTAGACTACCGAGTCTAATGGAGTTAGACGACACGTCTAACTACAAGTCCCCTCAGACTAATCTGAAGGTGTTAGACTACACGTCTAACTACGATTCCCTTCAGACTAATCTGAAGGAGTTAGACTGCACGTCTAACTTTCATCTGTTAGACTGCACGTCTAACTACGCCTGTTAGACTACACGTATAACTACGCCTGTTAGACTGCACGTCTAACTACGAGTCCTTTCAAACTAATCTCAAGGAGTTAGACTGCACGTCTAACTTTCATTTGTTAGACTGCACGTCTAACTACGCCTGTTAGACTGCACGTCTAACTACGTCTATTAGAATGCATGTCTAACTAAGTCTGTTAGACTGCACGTCTAACTACGCATCTGTTAGACTACACGTCTAACTACGTCTGTTAGACTACATGTCTAACTGCGCATCTGTTAGACTGCACGTGTAACTACGTCTGTTAGATTGCACATCTAACTACGTATCCGTTAGACTGCACGTCTAACTACGTCTGTTAGACTGCACGTCTAAATATATCTGTTAGATTGCACGTTTAACTACGTAACGGTTATACTGCACGTCTAACTTCATCTATTAGACTGCACATTTAAATATGTATATGTTAGACTGTACGTCTCACTCAATGCGTCTAATAGCCAGTAAGTCTAATGAACCTTATTCAGACTTAGTCAAATTTAGAACGTTTTTGATACACCTGCACAAAAACAATTAGACAACTTAGGTTAAGTTTTATACAAACTCATCATCAAAATTTCGTTAGTCAAAGTGATTTGATCCTTAGTCAAAATAATTTGACCCAACAGAAAGGTCGATTGAGGAGGGGTAATTTCAAACAATTTTAACCTCCAATGAGCTTATCCCTAAAATTATATCCGATAGCTGGCAGTCTTATCTAGGGCAGGATAAGGCTTCTAGATAGAGGGCTATCGTAGGTGCTGACGAGAGGAGCACATGGCCAAAAAAATCAAGGGATTTGATCGCCTATATAGGAAGATAGAGCTTTTGGAAGATCGCATGCCGACGAGGTCGTGTTTCCGGCGAGGCATGCGTCCCAGCGAAGAAGACGGTTAGAACGACGTTGTTTCGGCTAACGACGTCCGACGTTCCTTTGGCGGTCAGAAGTGAACTAACGGGATTAGTTAGTCCTGTTAATTGATCCAATGCAGAAGCGGGCTTGGCTCTGTTACATTCGACTGCGTGGGAGGATCTGGGCTGTTGGATGAGATCTGGGTGCTCATCTATTGGTTTAGAATCATACTACAAAATAAATTTTGTGCTACACCGTATTATATAATTTTATTTTTATTTAAAAAGTTATTATAAATATTTTTAATTCCTTTTAAATTGTTTTTTACCTATTCATAAAATAAATTAAATAAATAATTAAAAAGAAGTATGACCTAGTATAAAAACTGAAAAAAATTAAATATAAATAACAATATATATAAATGAATACCCTAATAATTGATAAATATCAAGGCTAATTAATTAGTCAATTTATGATAGTACACGAGCATATATAAACTATATGTATTTAAATAAATCAATAATACAATTATATACATCTAAATAACATTTATTCATTTTTTTATCTTCTTATAATAAATAAATAATAACAATCAATTAAAGATTAATTTGAGTGATGATTTTTATAATATATTTAAAACTTAATCAAATATTTTGCTTATTTTGTGTATCATAATTATATTTATTAATTAAAATATTAAAATATTATTTATTATAAATTTTTATTTTTATTTTATTATTATATATTAATATACTTTAAATCTTTCTATCATAAAAAAATCTCAAATCTTTAAAATTATTATTTATCATTAATATTTTTTTTTATCTCAAATCTTCAAAATTATTATCAATCATTAAATTTTTTTCTCCCCTACTCCCAAGTTAAGGATCATCTTACGGAGCAACATGAATAACCCAATCGAAACATGAATAACCCAATCGAGGTCTGTGTTTAAAGTGAACCCAGAATAATGCATTAAAAATATACAAATTATGAGAAAAATAAGTGAACCCATATATATTGAAACATTGACTATTATGGTAGAAATAATTAGTGGATATAGAATTGTCATACACACATCCCACTAAGTAATTATTAAGAAAATTTGACAAAAAGATAATAGACTTTAATATTATTTTAGTTGATGAAGATTCTTTACTTTAAGGTGGTTTGATATTGGGTTAAAATATATATATATATATATATATATATATATATATATATATATATATATATATATATATATATATATATATATATATATATATATATATATATATAATAACACACTTTCATTTAACATTTGATTGAAGACTCACTTAATTTATACGTTTTTATTTTTAACTAAAATTTTAAATAATAAATATAAATAAGGTGTACATGTTTAATTTGTCTTATAATCAAAATATATAATTATTAAATAGTTAAAATTAATATTACAAATTATTATACATATTATTAGTTTATTACACAGTAAGTTAATTATCTCAGCTTATAGGCTTAATCAAATCAAGCAAAAAAAAAAAAAAAAAACAGCTAAAGAAACACACGCTCTTGAGTTCCGACAGCTAAGATCTGAGATTCTAATCCGACTGATCTGGAACTGCGTTTAGATCCAACTTTTTTCTTTCATCTTCTCCAAAGGCGTTTGCAGAAAAGTGAGGCTCTATCTTTTTCGATGGCCAATCGGTACTACTACTACTGGTCTTGGTGTGAAAATACTTTCGTGCAGAGTGCAATTGGCGGAGGACAGAAAAGAATTCTTCTACCTCCTCATCCTGTACAGTAGCTTTTGCTTTCTCCTTCCTTATTTTTACCTTACACTCATCACCATCTCCATCTGTTTCTCCTCTCTCATTCCCTCTTTTCCTTTTGCTATTTTTATCCCTCCCCATATTTTCTAAATTCAGATTTAACACCTTCTATTATATATATAAATAAAAAAGAACGACCAAGACTTTTTTATGGCTGCTTTACGTCACTTCTTTGATTTTTTCTTCTCTCTACGCACTCATATATCTCGTACGTATCGGATGACGTTTTGACTGTTGCGTAAGACAACGTCATTATCATTATTTTCGTTATTCTGTAGAACTTGTTTGAATTGGATTATTGTTATAACCAAAGTTATAAAAATAATGATTAATAATAATTTTTAAAAGATATATAATATTTTTTGATAAAAAAATACCTAAATAAATATTAATATATCATAATAAAATAAATAATAATATTTTAATTAATCAATTATATAAATAAAAATATATTTTTTAAATTTTAAATTATCTAAAGAACTCAATAGAAGACCTTACTATTATAATGTTACTGATAAATGGTCATGACTCATTCAGAATATCAATATTGGATACCTACCTGTATATTCACATTTATATTCAACTTTCAAAATACTCACATTTTCCTTATAAACCAATTAATTAATTTATCAATTAATTATAAATTTATTTTTATAAACATATTAACTACTTAATTTTATAAATATAAACTATAAACAATTGAAATTAATAATCCTTAATTTAATAAATCTAAATATTATATATTAAATAATACACATCACATAAATATTAAAATAATACTCATATTTTATCTTTACATAATTTTATAAATATAATATATATAATTAAAATTAAATATACTAAATTAAATAATTCAAATATATATGAATTATATCCATGTTAAAATAAAGTTATATGAATAAAATTCAATTACAAGGATAAAATATATTTTTTATTTTAATATTTTGTAATGTATTTTATTTTAGTTTATAATATTTATTTGAATTATTTAATTTAGAGTAGATATATATTTATTAATTGACTAGTTAAAAATTATAAGTTTAATTTTAATTATAAATTATATTTGTAAAATTAAATAAAAATAATAATAAACATTAAAATAAAATATATAAAGATAATTTAAGTTGCATGAATAAAATTGAATTAACATGGTACCTATCTAAAATTGAAAATTTGTCCTATAATAAAATTGAATATATTATATTTATAAAATTAAGTAAAAATATAAATAAATAATTCAAATAAATATATATTATATAAAATGTATAAAGATAAAATAAAATAATATTAATAAAATAAAATATATAAGATAAAATAAAGTTTTATTTAATTTTTATGTAATATATTTAATTTTAATTTATTAATATTTATTTAAATGATTTAATTTAATTTAATATGCTTAATTTTAATTATATATATTATATTTATAAAATTAAATAAATATAAAATATGTTTACATTTATGTAATATATTTTATTTTATTTTAATATATAAAATAAATTTTAAATATTAAATTAAGTATTATTAATTTCAATTATGTATATTCTATATTTAATGAATAATTTAATTATTAAATTTAGAAAGAGAAAGGTATAATTAGTGGGTTAATCAGAATTTAGGAAAATAATGTGTGTTTTGGAAAAGAATTGTGTATGACACTTATTTTTTACTCCAATTTATAATTTTAAATATTTTCTAGTTATTGAAATTAATTTTTAAAATTCTTATATAGATCATTGTACAAGTTAAAAAAAAAATAATTAATTTAAAAGGATGGTTGTATGACCTTACTTTTAAAATAATTAAATTATGAACTATTTAAATAAATATAATATAATAAATATAAATTAAATAAATTAAATAAATTAAACCAAATCAAATAAATTAATATATATATATATATATATTGAATATTAATATTAATTTATTTAATTTTTTAAGAATAAAAAAAAATCTAATCAAACCAGTAGGAGACTCATCAGGCCAAAACTTTCCAATCAATCAAGCAGTTATGCATGACTAATATAATAGTTGAAAATTGATTGGAGAAGAAAATTTGAATGAAAGAATATGGCTCTTTTGACGAGGGTTTTTTTTTTTTTTTTTTAAATACTTATCAACTATAAAATCAAATAATTTATCATTTAAATACTAAAATTACCGTCTAATTTTATCTTTTCTCTAAATTATCATTCCCTCACCTACACCATATCTTCTAAAGTCAAAGGGCAAATTAGTTTTCAAATTTTAAAAACAAGTTTTTTCCTTTTTTTTTATCAAATAAAGGTTTTTTTAGATAAAACTCAAACAAAATTCAAAAAACCTCTTCTCAAACAAGCCTAGGAGAAGAATGATATGAACATAAATAAAATTAAATAATTTATCTCTTTTTTATCTAGGTACATTTTTTTCTTTTTCAACCATTCAAGTGATATCTGTCCATCCATCTCATATTTCCTTTCAAAAATTCATTACCCAATCAATCATAATAATAATAACAATAATAATAATAATTATTAAAGGGAACCATGCCCCTAATCAGACGGGAAATTTGATCAAATAACCTCAAAGATGAGGTTATTTGATCTGATGGTAATTTATTATTTTATTTGCGCTCGTGGTGCTCTATTTTTTTTATACGATTTTGCCCTTGTCGCGAAACGCTAAGTCACTTAGAGTTTCGCTAAGTGGATCAGGGGTTTGTATAAATACTCAAATATTTTTATTTCCTTAAATTTCTTTCTCTCTCTTCTCCAATTCTCTCCTTCACTTCACGGTGGCCGGCGACGACGACGGAGTTTCCTTCACTCCATACAAATCTATACAGATCAGATTTACAAGCTTTTCTAACATAACTAATTCATTTATGTTTATCTATTGCCGATTTCTAACCCTAAATCTATTTTGCATGCAGGTTTCTGATTCTAGGGTTTATGTGCAGGTCTCCGATTCTAACTATTTGAAGGTCGTCGAGGTAGATCTTCATTTCAGATGTGATAAACAGTTATGTTCTTGTTTACATTTTCTTCATTTCAAAAACCTTTTCATATTTCGTTTTGGTCGTATTTGTTGATTCTTATTTGTTATATGGTTCATATTGGTTCATGTTTTGAGCATTTCGTTAGGTTATTATTTGTTATTCGTTCATAGTTGTAGAAAATCTCTGTCTGATAAGAGCGTATGTGTTTCCGTTTCAAATCTGCTTACCGTTTCGCTACGGACTTACCGTCTCGCTACGGACTTACCGTTTCGCTACGGACTTACCGTTTCGCTAAGTAGTACCTCGCGATTCGCTAAGTGTCAAGATTTTTTGTTATTTATAGTTAATCATGAACTTCATTTGACAAGGTATCTACATCACTTCATGGTTATGAAGAGAACTTGTTTTAGTAAAATAAACCTTATAATTTTACATTAATCGAAACATTTAGATTCTTCAGAAAATGCCTTTGAAGAATCTATCATTAATGGAGATCAATGATAGCATCTTCAAAGGCTTTTTCTGAAGAATCTAATTGTTTCCATGTGAAATTATAAGGTTTATTTTACTAACACAAGTTCTCTTCAAAACCATGACTTTGTTGTTGATACCTTGTCAAACGAGATAGATTACCTATGAAACCAATAAAAAATTTTATACTTGACGATTCGCTAAGTACTACGAGCTCCAGCTAGGAGAATGGTTTGAATTCGATTTCGTTATTAAACAAATATAGTAGAGAAAACGTATTCAAACCATCTTCTCTTAGCTGGAGCTCGTTGACCTTGCGATTCGCTAAGTACCTCCCGATTCGCTAAGTGCCTCCCGATTCGCTAAGTGCCTCCCGATTCGTTAAGTGCCTCCCGATTTGCTAAGTACTTCCCGATTCACTAAGTGCCTCCCGATTCGCTAAGTGCCTCCCGATTCGCTAAGTACCTCCCGACTCGCTACGGAAGTTGAAGAGACGCGCGTACGCACACGCGCTAGACCTTATATATTCAAAAATTTCAGAACATTTCATTTCAACCGCCCGACTCTCTCTCTCTAACCCATTATCTCTTCACTGAATCTTGTCAAGGCCGATCATTTCTTCTTTCTTCTCGTTCGTCATTAAGGTTTGTTCATTCTTCTCCCCGCCTATCATTTTCTGCTTTTTTGTTCATGGGTTTCGGTTTTTGCATGTTAAGTGTTTCTGTTCAGTATATTTTTTTGCCATTAGGGTTTCTGTTCAGTATATTTTTTTGCCATTAGGGGTTCGCTAGGTACCTCCTTATTCGGTAAGTACCTAGCGATTCGCTAAATACCTAGTGGTGGCCGATCATTTTCTGGTTTTTTGTTTATGGATTTTGGTCTTTGCATGTTAAGTTTAGGTGTTTGTTTCAGATTTTTTGTTTAGGGTTTTTGCATGTTAAGTTTTATTGTTTGTTTCTGATTAATTATGTATGGTTAATGTTGTCTTATGTTCAGTTAATGGTTTCGCTAGGTACCTCTCGATTCGCTAAGTACCTCCCGATTCGCTAAGTGCCTAGCGATTCGCTAAGTACCTCCCGATTCGCTTTTATTAAGGATCCTGCTAACTATCCAGTCGCCGAATTCAAAGACTATTACATGGCATCACCACATAGATATATGCCAGAATGGTCAACAATTGACGATGTCTACATGCCTGTGAACATTAACCAGAAACACTGGATTTTCTGTGTAGCACGTCTTCAAAAGTACCGCATTGACGTGTACGACTGTGATGCCTATCTTTATAAGAATATGGATCCTTATTTGAAACTCTTCTGCGACATGATTCCACATATATTCGCAAAGACAATCACTCCTGGTTAGAGGGTAAGGTATCCTAAATTCAACTTCGAAGGCCCCATCCAACCAATGACTTACAAACGGTTACCACACCCCAAAGTGAAAACCGCTGCAGCTAAGGTTGGAGAAGTCCCACGGGCAACAGAGAGCGGGGACTGTGGGGTCTTCACGCTAATGGATATGGAACACTTGACCGCTAATCAAGCCGTCCACAATGTGACCTCAGAAAACATGGGGTTTTTTAGGAAGAAGATGTCGGTCAGGTTATTCCATCAGATTATGGAACCTTAGTGTAAACATTATTTTGTGTAAATTGGATAACTTATTTTGATGTATTGTAAACCTTGATGAATATTTTGGAAGTTGGATGATAAATTATTTTGAACTTGAATTGCAGAAAACCTTCAACGTAAAAAACAAGTGTAACCCTTGAATTGACCCTTCAACGTACAAAAAAGATAACCTAGAATTGACTCTTCGTTTCGCCAAGTACTCTTCGATTCGCTAAGTTAGTAGCCTTCGTTTCGCTAAGTACTCTTCGTTTCGCTAAGTACTCTTCGTTTCGCTAAGTTATTACTCATCGTTTCCTACTCATATACTACTACTAGAACATACAACATAAACTTTAAACCTGAATTAACAACATAGTATCTTACGCATAGTATCTTACCAATACCATAGTTCAATTAACAACATATATTACAACATAGTATCTATCAAGCTAAAGGTTCATATTGTTGAGATGATGAGTCATGCTGCTTAGATGATGAAGCTCGTGCAGTAGATGGTGCAGGCATCACTACTTTGCATGTTGCCCTATTATGTCCAAGCCCAGCACATGAGCTGCTTTGATGACAGTATTCTATAGGAATCCTCTACCGTTCCTCGCACAGCTATTAAAGCATTTTCCCTTGCCCTCCATGCCTTATTATAATTCAAAAATATCCCATAAGTTGTTTGCATGTCTTCAATTATTTTCTTAGGCAAGTGGTTATGATGATGGTCCATGTACCTGCTCTTCACGCACTGCCCAATAACCCATGCTGGTGTTTGCATTTTTTTCTTGGGCCTCGACAAAACTGAGCATGAGTGTTGTTGCTCAAATGTCCGGATCTCAAACATCTCAGAAATCTTACCTTTCACAGCCCGCAAGCTCCACTTGCATGTCTCATCCAAACATTTGAGTTCCCAAAGATTTTTTCTTGATTGGTCATCGCATATTTATATAGAGCAAGTTGAAGTTTTTTTTATTTTCAAACAACGAACCGACTTCCAATACGGTTTCACTAGTTAATGCCATCGCAAATGTGGGGTCTGGCGGTGATGTGTCTGTCGGGTCTGTCGATGGTGTACCCATTGAAGATCGTCTTGCACTAGATGGTGTACCCATTGATGATCTTCTTGCACTTGTTGGTGTACCATTTGATGCCTTTCTTGCACTAGTTGGTGTACCCAATGATGATCTTCTTGCACTTGGTTGTATAGGTATTGATGCTTTTTCACCACTATTAACATGCAAGTTCTGAGTAAGTGGGATGTGAGGCAAAGAGGTTTCTCCGGCTTCATTTTGACTTTCAACAAAGAATTCCAAGGGTACAACAGGTGGAACATATTTCTGAGTAAGTTGTGGTGGTAGTATACTTTCTTGAGTTGGGTATGTAAGTAGTGGTATCTTTTCTTTAGTAAATGTTGACTTCTCCACCACAGATACACACAATGGTGACACTGTTCGACCCAAAATCAAGCGTGATAGATATGTGTTCAAATCCCCATCATTATCAATAAAAACAGGTTTTGGATTTCTGATATTCGGAATATCATACTTCACTTGGAGCACTAAATCGTATGTTGATATCTGGAGATTAAGTCTATCGTAGAGTATATCAAGTAATTCAGCATACCGAGTACTTTGGGGTAGATCAAATGTTTTGATTGAAGATGCATCAAAATACAGTATTCCATCAGCATCAAGTTTCCACTCTCCATTATAGAAAACGAAAACTTTAGCTGCAATAAAAAACATGATTTGATTTAGAGACGGATAATTAATACTTCGCGAATCGCTAGGAACTTAGCGAAACGGGAAGGCCTTCGCGAATCGTTAGGCACTTGGCGAAACGGGATGGCCTTCGCGAATCGTAAGACACTTAGCGAAACGGGAAGGCCTTCGCGAATCGCTAGGCACTTAGCGAAACGGGAAGTAAACCCTAATCAATCTCAGAAACCGAACATCAATAAAACATGCTTAAAATAGACGTACCTATTGGAACAGTGCTCGTGCACGTCGTCGAGCTCATAGTGGATTTCGAACGAACCGTCGCCGCCGAGATCTCCGACGAGTTCGCCGCCGCCGCCGCCGGAGTTTAGAGAGAAGGAGGAGAAGAGCGGGAAGAGAGAGAATGAGAAGAAAAAAAATGAAAAAAAAGTACGGAAGTTATATTAAATAGTAAGGGTAATTTGGACATTTCACATATCGTCACTTCGCGAAACGCTAAGTCACTTAGCGTTTCGCGACAAGGGCAAAATCGTCCAAAAAAAATAAAATCACCACGAGCGCAATAAAATTATCTTTGAGGTTATTTGATCAAATTCCCCAATCAGACGACACATATGCTGGAAGCATGCCCCAATCAGCATACGCACATATGCTGCTTTCCACTAACATGTCATCACGCGGGTCGACCTCCATCACCTTCTTACTTCAACATAAACAAGCATAAACCATTTATTCTTGAGGCCGTTGGAGTATTTATTATAAAAAAAATCTTAAAGTCAGGATAAGTTACCATTTTGCAAACGGTTTGATGCCACGTCAAGATGAATCAATAGAGAATCCAACTACAATGGCCTCATGTCTCGTCATCAACGGGAATGACCTGATTTGCCCCCAATAAAGTTTTGAAGGTAAGAGGGCATTTATGAAATTTGTCATAAAATTAGTCGAATTGGGTCCTGGGGAAAGGGGTTAGCACATGGAGATGATATTTAAAAGCTTGAGATTAACCTAGAGCAAGGGGTTTTTGGGAGGAGGATCCACCATTGTTGAGAGGGAGAGCTTGAAGGATTTTTTTCGAATTTAGTGAATAACTATGTTTTAGGCTTGGCTAAGGATTCTAAGAAATTTCTAGAGTTGTTTCAAAGGTATTAGATCCACCGGTGAATTGCCATTTATATTGAAACACCATTTCAATGAAGTTCCATCTTACTTAAAATATGAGTTTGTATGTGAATTGATGCTATGTGTAATGATGTTTGAATGATTTAGGCATATTCTAAATATCATTTACAATCTATTTATTAAACTTAATCTCTTCCATTTTCCCTATATTCATCAAAATGTACCTATATTTGTTTTAAAGTTCTAGCTATGATGATTGGATCATTGATGTTTTCTTGTGGATTGTTGGGGTTATGTTGATGTGAATATTGTAACACATATCTAAGATGATGAATGTTTCTGTTTTAAGATAGCAGCACTATGATTCGAAATGGTATTCTTGAGATCTCACCTTCACCCTCAAATAATTTCAATTTTACCTATTTATTTTCTCGTACCATGATGACAACATAGACGCATACCCTATTAAAACATTGATACAAACCTTTAGTCGCATTATTACGTTTGGACTTATCCTTAGACGCATAAACTAGGGTGAATTAAATAAATGAAGTATAAAATAAATATTTTGTATAAAATGACCAAAAATTAATAAAAGAGACCATCATTTGATGGTCATAAGAGACATAACGATGTTGTCCTTTCTCACGTGTAACCAAGCCCCGAACCTTGATCATAATATCTTTTATTCGTATTCGAGAACGCTCAATATTTTCTTTCTCGGTTTCTTAAAGAGAAAATTGAGTGGCGACTCTTAAAAGTCAAAGATAGTCTAATTGATATCATTAAATTCTATGTCGGTTTCTCACCTCATTTTATATGAGATGATTTCTAAGGAAGTCAAACTCTCATATTGTTTTACGTGGTTCGAGAGGAATGTAAGCCATAATATTTAATGAAATCAACATTAAGTTAGACTATAGTTTAGCCTATCATTTTGGTTCCTCATCCCACTCGGGGTTTGAGAGGAAGGTAAGTTATGAGGTGAAGACTATCGAGTCGAATTAACACTTTAAGAAGTCGATCGTTTTTAGACGTTAAAAATTTTCTAGTGACTCTACTATGGATAGTCATTGAGGCTTAGCCTTAAATAAAATCTTGGCCATTTTAAAATATTCTTTTACACTTAAAAAAATAAAAAAATCTTAAAGACAAAAAAAAATAATCAAAACAAAAAAAGAATAAGGGTGAAAAAGGGTACATCACCCACCTTTGCCTTTTATGTGCATTGGTTTTAATCTTTGGAACATCTCCAATTATTTTAAGGTAGTACTAGATGTGTATTTTACGATGTCATCTATACACCTATAATATTATGTGCAAAGATTAGCCAATGAGGAATGACAATCTGTTACAAATGCTTGAGTGATGTTCTTTGAGTTTTGACCTAAGTTTCAAGATTGACCCCCTTTTCCAAGTGTGTTTTCCTTTAGAGGTATCACTAAAGTGGTTTGTGGGTGGGGGGGGGGGGGGGTGAGGGGGTGAAATTCCCAATTGAGGGTACGCTCTTTTACATCATATGCTTCGCTTGAGATGTCGGGGAGCTAACCTTCTCTTATGATTTAATTATACGGAAAAACCTGGGTTGCTACTATTCATCAATTGCCACATCAGAGGGTTGTTTATATGACTACTATATATATAGATACGTGTATGCATTATAGTCAAGGTGGACGTTTATGAGTACATTCAGATTTAAGACAAATGATCACATTTTCTTTGTTTTTGTGTTTCTTTTGTAGGTGTTAGGATCGGTGTTGACAATAGAGACTGGGGTTTGACTATTGTTAACAACTTACAAACTTCTATTCAATTTTAACTCTGTTAGAAGTTAAAATCTATTTCTAATCTTCGCAAATCTTCACAAACTCTTGAAAAAGTTCAAGTGCGGAACAGTTTGTTTGATTTGAAGCTTCAAACATATGAATGTAAATGGTAGAAAGTAGAGAACACAAGGTATTTTATGGATGTTCGGAGATAAATCTCCTACATCACCCATTCTTCCTCAACAAGAAGGATATTCACTAGAAGACTTAGATTTGTAAAGAACACACTACACAAACCCAGTCAGAAACCACAGGACTTAACAACTGTCTGCTTCTGAACTCCTAGTTAACTCTTTGTTGAACAGAACAGCCTTTGTTCAACTTACAACACTGAAGCTTCACACAGAAAGAACAATGAATGAATTATAGAGTAATCACACAGTGAGTAGTTAATTCACACATAAACTTGAGAGAGATTAAGCAATTAGATAGCAAGAGCTCAAGCAAGATATTACAAAGAGAGATTGATGGATCAAGTTATCAGTTGTTCGTCCGTTGTCCTTGACCATCTACTTATTCTTGAAGTGCACCAATGGTCGAATTTTCTACTACGACACGTGGCATGTGTCCGTTGGATGGACGCCAAATAGTACGATAGTACATTAAAGCCCGTGCATGAGGATCGTGACCATACATAATAGGTAGTGCACCAAATGTTCTTAATGTAAGCATGAAAATTAGACTTACCCTATTTTCAAAATAATATTATTATGTTTAATAATATTAAAATAGTATTTTGAAGTTTTATATTCAAAATAACTTGAAAGAAAGAATTAAAACCTAATTAAGGATTAATTATTGTGATATTAAACCTTAATTAAGGAAACTTTCCAAAATTCCAAAAATAATTTGAGTATAAAATATTTGTATATATTTTACCCAAATTAGACCAAGGAAGGGGTTAAAAATATTTAATTAGGATTTATTCATGATTTATGTTTAATTCATGACTTAAACTAATTAAATAAAATACCCCAAAATTGCCAAAAATTGCCAAAAAATAAAACATGATCATAATTGTTATTATGAATCTTGAAATATTTTTTGTGAAATTTTAGGTGAAAAAATGGATTTAAAAGGAATTAGAACCACGCGCGCGCGCCTCCACCGGATCAACCAAAGGGATGGACTAACCCCGTTAGTCAAGACCGCTGACCACGGACGGAACGCAGACGGCATCAGGAGAAACTACGTCGTTTCAGCTGTCTTCTTCGCTGGGACGCAGGGGTCGCTGGAATCGCGACCTCTCCGTCGAGTTTCTTCCAGAAGCTCTAACTTCGGCTACATGCGATCAAATCCGTTGATTTTTTCGTCCATGTGATCCCCTTGTCAGCGCCTACGTTTCCCCTTATCTAGAAGCCTTATCTTCCCCGGGATAAGACTGCCACGAATTAGGGATAAGAACGCCAGTGATCAAAGATGAGTCAAATTGACATTCTACAACCGACCTATCCACCCTATAAATACTCCCCTACCATCCTAATATTAATCCATCAAACAATAACAACAAATTACACATCAAATCGCCTCAATCGAAGACCTAGAATTTCCAGTCAACAATAGTTTTCTATAAAACTTTCTCCGATGAGCCAAGCTTCGATCTAGGCTTCTGGATCACTTCCAATACTGCCCAGAAATGTTTTCCAGTTGTTGGTATGATTCCAAAAGCCTTGATTTTCGATTTGTAATTCAAAATTTTGAATTTCTTCACATTTTCTCTTTGATCACTTTAGTCGTGTTCTTATGCTTGATTGTGTGATTTCATATATATATGTAAGCTTTTTGTTGAAAGAAAACCGATCAAATCAACCTAGAACAGAATTTTGCAAAAATTAGTTTTAAAATTGGATTTTTTGAAATGTTGTGTTTTTGGTTTAATCTGGATTTGTTGATCAAGATAGTTGCTATACATGTTTGTATACATGTTTGAATGATTTCTATACAACTGTAATCAAGTTTTGATCATGCTTGATCAAACTGAAAATTGAGAAAAAAAGATTGAAAATTTGAATTTTAAAATTCTGTGTTATTGCTTTTAATCTGATTTTTTTTTTGTTCAATTAGTTGTATTACATGTTTATATACATGATTGGAAAAATTTCTAAGTAAATATAATCATGTTTTAAATATGTTTGATTAAATTGAAATTTTGGAAAAAGGTAAAAAAACTGGATTTTTGAAATTTTATGTTCTTGCTTCTAAGTTGAATTTGTTGATTCAATTAGTAGCTATACATGATTCTTAACATGTAGGGATGAATTCCAAGTAACTGTTTCACCCTTTTGATCATGTTTGATCAAATTTGGTTTTTGAAAAAAGTTAAATTTTGATTCAATCTTTAAAAACCATTTTAATGATGTAATGATGTTCTTGTTTAGGTATGGATTAACTATATTAATCATTTCAAAGCTAATGGAATAAAAATCAGGCCTTGAAATAGCCTAATTTAAAAGATCCCAAAATTTGACCTAGAAATGGTGTTTTAAAATTGATCCTCTTATGATTTTTAAAATCGTGATTTATGTTAGGGTTTTTGTTCTTCATTATCATATGAACCTACTACAACTTACGGATTTTGATTTGGACATCCCAATCAAAAGTTATGGCATTCTGAAGTTTCAGACCAAAACAAGAGCTCTCGGTCCTGGAATTTTGCTTTAAGACCGAGAAAACATGTCAGGACCGTGCCACCTGACCGAGAAAACCTGTTAGGACCGTGCCTCCCGACCGAGAGAGTTGGCTTAGGACCGACAAAACTAACCTAGACCAAATTAACCTAGGATAAACCTTGCCACTTGACCTAGGATTGACCTTGACACCTAACCTAGGACCAACAATTAAGCCTAGCCTCATCTTAGCCTAGGACAAACCTTAGCCCTAGCGTAGGATCAAACCCCCACTTAGCCTAATACCGTTACATCCCTAGGCCTAAGTCCAAACCCTCACTCAAGATTGAACCTCTCAAACCCTACTAAGCTCAAATTGACAAGATCAGACTCGAACCTAGGATTTAATCCTGGCCTGTTTGGTTACAATTTTCAAAAATCCAAAACTATTCTGGAACCAAATCCCATTTTCTAAAAATGGTATTCTCAAGATCAGAAAGTAACTCTCAAGATTCTATGGGATATTTCTCAAAGAAAATGTGTTGCTAAGCTCTTTTTTGATTATACTCTCTAATATCTTTTTCTGATATTTTCAGGTTTTGTTGAATCTAAACATCAACGCAACATGTACACATATTCTTTATATAATTTTGTACAATTATTTAAAGTCTTTCCTCATTTAGGACCCTTGGAATACTAATTAAAGATAAGGAATGTTATAATTAGATTTATAGAAGCCAAACTTTGTCTATTTTAGAAGGATTTTAAAAACAGTCCTTAGGCGGGCGTAGAGAATATAGCGCGAAAGCCCTTTCCCGAGCGTAAACAGACAACAAACCACTTTTTTAGAAACTCTGGTATAAATACGTTTGTACACGTATCATTTTATTGATTTTCATAAAATCTCTTGGCGACTTTGATTTTCAAATGAATAATCTTTAAATTGATTATGTTTAATTGGTTTAAATCGGGCCAAGTTAAATTGTTATTTAGCCTCCTAGATTATTAATGTTTAAACAAAGGATTAATTATTTTACATAATTAATTTTTACCGCTCCAGGTATTTTCAAAATCTTTTAAAAACTAAATGTTTCATTTTAAAATATGCCTGGCACGTAAATCAAGGTTGAAATCATTGAACATCGAGCTACCTCGTGGTAGTCCTTCCATATTGCCACGTGTCTCACAAGCGTGTGCTAAGATACGGAAGGGGACATAGACCGAGGGGGAATCGGTATCACAACTTTCATGGCGAATCTACAGGGGAATACTTGTTATTTTATAAAGAATAAAATAGAAAAAGTTCTAGCTATTTATAAATTGATATTTATAACATTCCACTCTCACAATAGTCCACCTCATGGGGTCCATCACCCCAACAGGTACTTAGGTTTTACCCTAAAACTTATCTTGGATGGGTACATCACCCAGACTTACGTGAAGGAGTACCAGGTCAGAATTATGTACTCCTACAATAACGTGAAGACCGATCATACTAGTTTGTGACCGAGAGATGTTGCGTGAGAAAAAACTAGGAGCTCGGAGTGAATCCCTCCTGTTGGCTTTGATACATCCTCCAGGATGCGATCTTAGCGATGGTGGGGAGAAATTCCTACCTAAACCTCGATAGAAAACCTTAGCACACAAAACCTGGTTACTTTATCCAACCGTTGTTTGGACGCGCCCAAACAGCAAGGCCTCGACAAGTCAACTCAATACGTGCTTATTTTTATAATAGATATACTAAAACATCTCTAAGCATGTTTTCTTTCATCAAAATTATTCGACATGTTTGTCAAAGTTGATTATGCTCGCAGAATGGCCTTGTTAGACAACGAGGACCTCTCTATGTGGACTCATCACTTCAACGAGACACTGTGGTACTATGACTCCTTTGGGATCAACACCGCTCTCAACTACAATAATCACCGCCTCAACCATGGCTTCATGATGGATATACATCGCAGATGGGATCCAGTGCACCTCGCCTTTATACTAGGGGATCGCCATATTTGCCCAACCATTGAAGAGTTCAAGGCCATCATGATGATCAGAAGCAAGAACATCCTAAGGCTCAAATCCTTGGTCGAGTCCATGTCTCTTACAGAACTCCTCCAAGATGAGCTTGGCTACACAAAAACTGTGGCAAACAAAATCCTCGCCAGAACTCACTTGGACTTTCCTCGCTAGGTCAAAGTGGCGACCCAAAACGGAGAAATCCCTCCACTAAGCTTCGACGCTTCTCTGCTCACCATGTCCATTATGGTAGCTCACTTTCTTCTCGCTCCCTCGAGCAATCGCCCTCCATCCGCAAGGATCCTAGAAGTGGTCTATAATCTTAGATGTGGAAATAAGGATCCTACTAGGATCATTCTGGCAGAGACACTAATGGGTCTCAACGAGTCATACTAATCCTACTCTCTCAATCAAAGAAGAGCTCCTATCATCATCTACATCTGGCTTCTAGAGAAGATGGAGCGCATTCCTCCTCCACTTCCTGGAAACGTGATGGGTACTTCCCTCCAGAATCGACGCTACAGGCATATCAAACCAAAGCTCCTTGTCCACGACGACGATCCCATTCGAGAGATTCTGCCATGGTACGGTACCAAGAAGATGATCCATCTAATGAGCGATCAACCTATCATTATACTCATGGGCCTCGAATGGATTATTGCATACTACACCAGTGAACTATTTAAACAGTTTGGGCGCAACTGTATGCCCCCTTGCCTTGACTGCGTGGTAGTCATAGATAGGCTAATCCAGCACAATGACTTTTCCGACTATCTGGATCTTTGGAATGATTGTGTCAAGATGGGAATCCCTAAGGATCGCAAGGACTACATCGACCAAATCATGGACGAATTCCACCTCCAACAAGCAGAAGAAGAAAGTTAAGGCTTTGTTACCTCCACTCGCTTTAGTCGAACTCGCTCCCCCTGAAGAGGAGCCCCAAGTTTCACCCTTTATGCACAAGGCGACAAAAAACTTAGAAGCCTAGTATAGTCAACTAGACAAACCCCAAAGAACTCCGAAATTTTGAAATGTAACATCGGAAGTTCTTTCTTTTGAAAGCAAATATAAAACCTTACGGGATGTTTATTTATAGGTCATGTTATTTGCATACGCATTTTCTTTTGTCGTTACATTTACAATACCTTCTCTCTCCTACTATCATAGTCATCCACGATGTCTATGTTGACGGATGCCGAGTTGCTCCCTTGGGCGAAGCACTTTCGTGAAAATCGGTGGTACTTCGAGGACTACGGTCTCAACTCCATCCTGAAGTTTCTGAAGTACGAAGTCAATCCCAATTTCATGATGGAAATGCAACAAAGGTGGAATCCTAATCAAAGAGCCTACATCCTCAGTAGCAGTATCATGCGTCCCACTATAGAAGAATTTTGGCATATTCTCATGATAGATAACAAGAATGTTATACATCTAAAGGCATTCCTAGAATCGATGTCTATCAAACGACTTCTACAAAAAGAGTACCACTACTCTAAAGAAAGCTCTGATGCCATCATCTCCGGCATGAGCATCAACTTTCTGACTTGGGCCGAATTAGAGATCAATGACGGAGAAGTCCCGATAAAAGCAGGATCATCTATAATCACGATGTCTATCCTACTTTCTCACCACTTCATTAGGCCAGCGAACGACAATCCTTCTTCAAGGATCATCGAGGTGGCACATCAGTTGCGGAATAGGCAACAAAGATCCTTCTGGCATTATATTGACAGAAACACTCATGGGTCTGAATAGCTCATATGAATCTCCCACCATGAGTAAGAGGGGCTCTCCCTTGATCCTATACATCTGGTTGCTTGACAAGCTCAAGCGTTTACCGCCAGTCCTATCTGGAAACACTCTATCCCCCTTTGTTCAATACCAAAGGATGAGGGAAGCTCTCCATGAAATCTCGATACTGGATGATAATGAAACATGGGACATCCTTCCCCGGTACCCCATCAAGAAGATGACCTTCATGATGAACGACAATGATATTGTCCTACTCCTGGGTTTAGAATGGATCACCTACTACTATACCCATGAACTATTCAAATAGTTTGGCTATAGCGATGTCGAACTTGTTGTTGCAATAGACAGACCTATAACCCAAAGACTCCACGCAGAATACCTCAGTTAGTGGCATGATGCCTTCTAGATCAATGTCATGACAAAACGAAGGAAATACCAGGATCTTATCACCAACCAGTATGAGAGAGCTCACCAAACTGAAGCTGAGGAGAATGCTCATATCGAACCAGACTATGTCTGGAATTAGGAAGGTTTCGCTTTCATCTGACACTTTTTCCCATTTAGACTCTTTTGTAAAATATAAATAAGAGAGTCTCTCTGTAACGAACGCTGCGAGTATGTTTATATATAGCTCTATGTTTGTCTATTTGATCATGAATGAGAACTTTACTTTCTTGAATTCATGTCTCAAATTTTGCATTTGTATTGTACTACATCTGTAAAGCTTCATCTATCTCTATCTTCTTAACAGTGCGTCAGTCGCTTTCGTACAAGTATGGCCCCACGAAAAAGAGATCCAAGAATTGGACGTTTTGTGCGCCAAGTCATGGCTGAAGGAAATCCAAAGAGTGTTAAGGACACAGTATCCCCAACTGAGTTTGCTGAGATGAAAGCTACTCTTCAGCAAGTCACTGAACAGTTGGTGCTATTAACGAGCTTGATGACTAAGCCTACCATCCCGGTCTCGGAACAGCCATCTTTGTCACGACAACCGCCACTAACTACACTTATTGCCATTCCAATCAAGATCAATCCTCAGAATCATCGCGTGGAAGAAGCCTCTCTCTATGAAGAGCCTCCTGAAGATGATAACAGGTCAGCAAGGACTCAGCCAGAAGTTGCTGACAACCCCAACACCCAAGAAGTGGCAAACCCTTCGATCATCCATCCTATGGAATACGAGATCCAAATGGATCAATTGAATGCTAATTAGGACATTTTCCAAGAGCAGCTCAATCAATTGAACAAAGACAGTTTGTATGAACATCATGATTGGAAAAACGTCATGAAAACTGTCGAACGAGTAATGATCCCTTTTGGGATAAATCTACCTTCTCTATCAAAGTATGTAGGCAAGACTAACCTTTCTTCTTTCTTCCAGATATACACCATGGCCATGACACCTTTATATCTGGGAGAACCAACATTCCTCCATTTATTTCCCCAATATTTAGATGGTGCGGCCCTTCGTTGGTATCACCAAAAGAAGATAGTTTATCTTCAAACTATCGACGAACTCGCGTTAGCCTTCATCGAACATTTCAACATGCGTCTCAGCTTAGAATGGCCAGAGAAGAAACCCAAGAATGTCAAGCAAGGCGAAAACGAGAAATTCACGGTCTTTATCAAATGGTGGAAAACGGTTGCTGAAGAGATTGATTCACTACCTAGCGAACAAAGATAAATCGACATGATTCTGGATAATGTTAACGGTCGATATTTTGTTGGATTCACCGTCAAGACTTTCCAAAACATGAAGAAGCTCCTCAAAATAGGCAATAACCTCGACGAAGCCTTTGATAAGGAAAGGAAAGAGGGTAAAACTGTGAAGGCCTATGCTGCTCCTCCGCGACCTCAAAGGAAGGACAAACCGAAGTTCACCAGGTCACAACTGCCTGTCAGGCCCTACTCCTCTTAAGCCCGGTCCAAGCAAACCGATATTGGCTAAAACAAATGTCCCGACGACGCCTAAACCACCAATTCGAGGGTCCCAAGACCTCCCAGAACTTTTGATGATCTAGGAATAAATCCGAGTCAAGCTTTTACCCTCCTTCAGCAACGGAATCTCATGAAACCCTTAGGTCCTCGAGAAGGGGTAGAGTCCCTTGGCAGGTTTGAAGGGGCATGGTACGCATATCATTAAATGAAGGGGCACTCTACTGATAATTGTAGTGCCCTTAAACATCAATGTCAAGACCTGATTGATTAGAAAATCATTCCTAAACCCGAAATCGCGAGCAATCCGTTGCCCAATCATCAGGTCAACCTGATTTCTGCCAACGAACCAGTTAACCCTCTAGAGGTTAATATGGTCAATCCATGGCCCAAAAAGGAGGATCGAGGAGCTCCACCTCTGCCAGCAATACTCCAGAATTGGTGGATTATTGACAACCCATCTTTGAGCGCTCCTAAGATAGTACAACGAGAAGTCTCAACAAACCGGAGCAGAGCCGACTTCTAGCCTAGTTCATGAAAAACAACCCCTACAATTAATCTTTCTGGCCCATCTAACGATCCAAGAAGATAAAACCCCAGAGCTTTAAACCTGGTGATAGTCTTCTTGCTCAACACAAGAAGACTAATGCCAACATTTCTATCTGGGAAATCCTGATGTATTCTATCGAACACAAACAAGCTATTCTGAATGAGCTAAACCAGGCTAGTATACCAGCTAACACAACTCCTGAAGGGTTGGTTGGTATCATCTCATTAACTCCTCAGATCAACATTGTTGGGTCAAATTATTTTGACTAAGTGTTGAAATAGTTTGACTATTGGAATTTTGATGATGAATGAATTATATATGTGTCTAATTGTTTTTAATGAAGGTGTATTGAAATCAAATTACATTAGACTTGGTTCTAATGAGGTTCATTAGACCGATTTGGTATTAGATGCATGGTGTTAGACGTGCTGTCTAACTAGCGAAGTTAGACGTGTAGTCTAACTAAGCGGTGTTAAACTTGCAGTCTAACTAGAGTAATTAGACGTGCAGTCTAAGTCGTGGAGTTAGACGTGCAGTCTAATGGACTCGTAATTAGACGTGCAGTCTAACTCATGGAGTTAGACATGTAGTCTAATGGACTCATAATTAGACATGCAGTCTAACTCGTGGAGTTAAACGTGCAGTCTAATGGACTCGTAATTAGATGTGTAGTCTAACTCGTAGAGTTAGACGTGCAGTCTAATGGACTCGTAATTAGACGTGCAGTATAATTCGTAGAGTTAGACGTGCAGTCTAATGGACTCGTAATTAGACGTGCAGTCTAACTCGTGGAGTTAGACCTACAGTTTAATAGAACCGTAATTAGACGTGCATCTAATGGATTGTGAAAGTTAGACGTGCAGTCTAACTCCTTCAGACTAGTCTGAAGTGGAACCGTAATTAGACATGCAATCTAACTCATGGAGTTAGACGTGCAGTGTAATAGAAAGAGAAAGTTAGACGTGCAGTCAAACTAGTGAAAGTTAGACATGCAGTTTAACTCCTTTAGATTAGTCTGAAATGATTGTAATTAGACATAAGTCTAATCCCATTAGACCAGGTGGTCTAATGGATTCTGTTATTAGACGGGGACGTTTGATTTCATTAGACGAGGTCGTCTAATTGAAATACGTCTAATGCTTTGCTTAAGAAGTTGCTTGAAGCTAGCACCCGCCTACCCACATGCTATAGCTGAACGTTACTCCTTCTCCACTTTCTAGTGAAGATCAGTACGATAGCCCGATGCAAGCGATCAACTAATGACACGTAAACGAATATCCTTCCCACTACTTGTTTTGCAGGTAAATCTCTGAAGAATATTCGGTGCACTACCTGTTGTGTACGGCCACGATCCTTGTATTCAGAGTCTGATGTGTACTATGGAGACGTTCCAATGGAAGAGTTCCACGTATCATTATGAAGATTTGACCATTAGTACGTGTGCCTTATTTAAATATTCTAAAGGACAACGGACAATCTCTCGAGCATTCAATCTATCATTCGCATTCTGAGAAAAATCCCTAAGATCAAGCTTTTGAATATTCAAACTGTTAGCTGCTTTCCTGATTGTACTGTGTGTTAATCAAGAGAGAGTGAGAATCAAAGCATCGTTTTAACTGAGTGATATTCATCATATTGTAAGTTGAACGGAGTCTGTTCTGTTCAACAATGAGCTATTCATGCAAACTTTAGTTGATTCAAAACATATTATAGTGAATCCTTCCGGTGGTTGGAAGAAAGGGTGACGTAGAAGAGTTTGCTCCGAACATCCATAAACAAACTGCTGTGTTGTTCATTTCTGTCATCTTCTCATTCTTGTTCATAAGCTTCAAACCTAAGTAAACATTTCCGCACTTGATTCTGTTTCAAGTGTTTACAAGGGTTTGCGTAGAATAGAAAGTGAATCAAATCCCTAACAAGATTTCTTTTAAACCGTTTTCATAAGCCTTCATCAATCACCAGACCCCTGTCTCTATTGATAAAGCCGATCCTATCAAACATGATAAGTTTCGAGGACAAAGACCTACCTACTCCAGATAAACCCCATGTTAAGGCTATTTACATTTCTGTAAAGATGGCTGATAAAGTCAATCCTATGACTCTGATCGACAATAGTTCAGCATTGAACATATGTCCCTGGAACACTCTCCAAGAACTAGACATTTCTCCTGATAATGTCATCCCCTTAGACTTGTGCATCCATGGCTTTGGCAATTCTCGTCGATAGATTATGGGCAGACCTAACAACGATCTACATAATTGATGTACCTATTGAGGTAGAATTATGCGTAATCAACATGCGACCATCATACAACCTGATCTTGGGACGACCCTGGTTTCATCAGGCTAAGGCTCTTGCCTCCACCCTACATCAGAAAATCCGTTTCATAGCTAACGGAAAACTTGTGACCATAGAAGGTGAGAAATAAATCACATCCATAATGGGTTTAACTCATTCCACTAACCCAGAGATTGAGTTAAGTGGATTCCACATCTGTCCTATACTTAGGCAAGGTCAAGACTCATTTTCCACTCTTAACTTCACTCCTTACATCGCAATCTCCATGCGTCTCATGTGGAAAATGAGATATTTCCCAGGAATGGGTCTAAGGCCGAACGCTACCGGCATGACTTCTTTCCCCTGGTCTTATTACAACTTAGACAACTTCGGTGTTGGTTATGCTCTGACAGAGGGCGAGGAATCCAGGAAAGGTAAAATTTCTAAACAATTTATACATATTCCTCCAACCCTAAATGAACAGTTTGTGCGAGAAGGAGAAACCACATTGTGTTTCGATTTCCCTAAACCTTTCTTCAATCGAGTTATACAAAATCGCTCTCCAGGTTTCGAAATCTTTCTAGATTGTTCTTTTGATCCTAATTCATCTCTTAATATGATTAGGAAAAGGTCTACTTTTGGCATGAAACCCTGGAAAAGCTTGTTAGAGATCTTTCTTTGACGTTCAAGAACGTGGTTGTTGATGAAGACTTTTATAAGTTAAACTCCACAAACCTTCTAGTAGTTGATAAAGCTCCTGTAATCAGCCTGAGTGTTGATAGAAACATCACACCCGTTTTGGACTGTGAAATAGTGTCTGATGTTCTAATAAATAAAGAACTTTGTAATGACAATCCTGATGAGATGTCATCTTCTTTTTGTAATAAAGCATCCAATAAAATGCCAGAGTACAATTTCGAATATATGTTAGATAATGATAATGTTTCATTCAAGTCTGAATTTAATTTCGAAATGAAAAACTTCTTGGAACACAAGGACGAGATCGTTTCCATAGCCGAGACGACAATCGAAGTAAACCTCAATACTCAAGACGATCCTCAAATCGTGTTGATTGGACAAAGCCTGAGTGATGAAGAGCGTCATCAAATGATCGAATTACTAAAGACCAACAAAGACGTGTTCGCTTGGTCTTACAAGGATATGCCCAAAGTGGATCCTGCAATCGTTCGACATCAAATTCCTCTTTATCCAGAGGCAAAACTCGTTAAACAAAGGTTAAGATGGATGAAAACCGAGGTTGTCGCCAAGGTTAAATAAGAGGTTTAGAAACAGTTGGAAGCAAAATTCCTCGAAACTGTGGACTACTTCACATGAATACCCAATGTGATTCCCATCTTGAAGAAGGACAAAAGGATGCGCATGTGTATAGACTACCGCGATATGAACAAAGCTAGTCCTAAGGATATGTTTCCTTTGCCCCACATCGACATTCTGGACGAACATGCTACTAGTAATTAGCTCTCGTGGATGGATTCTCAGGATATAACCAAATCCTGATTGCGGAAGAAGACAAAGAGAAGACTACCTTTATTACGGAGGTAGGCACATTCTGTTTCAGGGTCATGCCTTTCCGTCTCAAAAACGCTGGAGCTACCTATCAACGAGCAGTAACGATGATCTTACACGACATGATCATAAAAAGAGGTGGAATTCTACATAGACGATATGATCGTAAATTCTAAGGATCAACAAAGTCATATTCCCAATTTAGACAAATTCTTACAAATAATTTGAAAGTATCGGCTTCAGTTGAACCCGAAGAAGTGTGTTTTCGGAGTCACCGCCGGTAAGATGTTAGGATTTCTCATCACTCAACACGGAATAAAAATCGATCCCTCAAAAATCGAGGCCATTACGGCTATGCCTGCGCCTCAGAATGAGCGAGAAGTCCGAGGCTTCCTCGGCAAAATCTAGTTCATTAATCGGTTCATCAACAAACTAACTATTACTTGTGATCCTCTTTATAAGCTACTGAAAAAGGATCAGAAATTCTAATGAGATGACACCTATCAACAAGCTTTTGACAAAATCAAGAACTATCTAAAGTCACCACCGGTCCTTGTGCCTCCAAGGCCCGGTAATTCTTTAATTCTCTATCTCACAATGACAAACTCGGCTATGGGTAGCCTGTTGGCTCAAGAAAACGATGATAAATTCAAGATTTCCGTATATTACCTGAGCAAGAGAATGACTGGGTATGAATTGAACTATTCAACACCTAAGAAAGTGTGCTGGGCACTCGCATGGGTCACCAAAAGACTAAGACATTATATGCAAGCCCACCCCATCAAGCTAGTGTCCCCGCTTGACCCAATCCATTATCTATTTTAGCGAACACTACTGTCGCCTAGATTCGCTAAATAGATGATGATGATATCCGAATATGACATCACATACACGACCCAAAAATCTGTTAAAGGAAGCGTTGTCGCGGACTTCCTAGCAGATCAATCTATCATAGTCTAGCCTTCTTTCGAACTCTACTTTCATGATGAGTCCATAATGTCTATCTCTTCAGACACATGGAAGTTAATATTTGATGGAGCCTCCTCCAAACATGGCTACGAAATTGGAATTCTCTTAATAGATCCCCAGGGAACCTACAATCCCATCTCTATTAAGTTAGAGTATTCCGTAACCAATAATGAGGCTGAGTACGAAGCATATCTCTCAGGTATCAAAACCACATACAAAAAAGGAGCAACTAAATTAGGCATAGTCGACGACTCTATTCTGGTTATATCTCAGGTTAATGGAACATGGAAAGTAAAGGAGAAAATCTTAAACCTTATCACACTTGCCTACTCCGTTTTATTGACAAGTTCGATCATGTGTCTTTTGTACACGTCCTAAGAAGCTGTTAGGAATTTTAATTATGGCCGAGCCTTTCAAGTTCTTTAATTCAAGAAACAAGTTCTTGATGTTCGGGACCAATGATGGAATTCAACACTCTAGCGCAGCGGACATAGAATTAGAGGTGAATTCGAGGTTAGGGAGAGAAGAGCCGAGGGGGAGGGGAGAAATACCACTAGTTTACACCTAGCGGTCCAAGAAGGGGAGGAGGGCCGAGAGATAACTTAAACACCAAGTTCCAAAATATCAATTCATAGCCCCAAAAAGTGGGGTGGGCATCACCATTTAAAGAGGCTGAAGTACCCAAGAGTCGGTTACAAATTTGTTATAACAACTTACAAAATAACAGAATTCAGTTTTAAAGAAATAAAAGAGAAGATAAAAGATGAATTAATAAACGGAACATAAATCTGGCCCAATTGTTCCATAGGACCGAGGAGGGTGCGCTTTCTTATTCGAGGATCGTAACATCATCTCCCCCATCAGAAGTTCGTCGACCCCGACGAAGAGAGTGTTGTCTTGTTGGCCTCCTTGCAGCTAGCATCTCTGGGCATTGAATACTTATAACTTCTGCATCCTCCCAAGTTTGGTCTTCTGTTTGGGCCCCATCCCAATTGATTAACAACTGTTTTTTCATTTTTCCTTGCACCATTATGTCTTGTTCACCAACAATTTTTCCGGTCCTGTTTGGTTGTGTGCTAAGTTGGGGAATATTTTCTACAGCAGCAGGGGTACCTTTGAATGATTTTAATTGTGAGACATGGAAGACATTATGTATTCAGTTGTCGGCCCCGAGTTCCAGCTTGTAAGCAACTTCCCCAATCCTTTCCAACACTTCAAATGGCCCAAAATACTTTGGTGAGAGCTTGTGGAATAACTTCTGGACAGAACGTTGTCTATATGGATGTAATTTCACCAATGCCCAGCTACCCACTTGCAATGTGACATCTTTCCTCTTCTTGTCCTGCTGTTGCTTCATTCGATTCTGGGCTCTTTTCAAATGGAATTTTATGAGTTGGAGTGAGGCTTCCCTGGCCGTTAGCGATACATCCACCTCTTCCACTCTCGAGTCACCTGCTACATAGGGTGTGTGGACCGGGGGAGGATATCCATATATGGCTTCAAAAGGAGTTGTTTGTATTGCTGTATGAAAATTAGTGTTATACCACCATTCAGCCAAAGGCAACCAGCGTAACCAATCTTTCGGTGTCTGGCCAGCCATGTAGCGTAGATAAGTGACCAAGCATTTGTTGACTATCTCGGTCTGGCCATCCGTCTGGGGGTGATAAGCTGAAGATAAAGCTTGTTTTACTCCTTGTATACTTAAAAATTCCTGCCAAAAGGTGCTTAAGAACACTTTGCCCCGATCACTAATGATGGTTGTTGGCATTCCGTGGAGCTTGGAAACATTGTCCACAAATAACTCAGCTACTGTCCAGGCAGAAAAGGGGTGTTGCAGACTCATAAAGTGGGCCATCTTCGATAGTCTGTCAACTACCACAAATATAACACTTTTACCTTTTGACTTAGGCAAGCTTTCAATGAAATCCATGGAGACCGTTTCCCAGAATCGATTGGGAATTGCTAAAGGCTGAAGCAGGCCCCTATATGCTGAGTTATCAGATTTATTTTTTTGGCACACTTCACAGGTCCGAACAAATTCCCTAATGTCTTTAAGCATTCCTGGCCAATAGTAAACAAGTTGCATTTTCTTCTGGGTGACCAGGGTCCCCGAATGCCCCCCTTCTGCTCCCAAGTGTATGGCTGCAATTAAGGTATTTCTGAGGTCGTTTCTTCCCCACCACCAGCCGGTCCCTTTTCCTCAATAACCCGTGGTCGTATGAGCATTCTGGGTGAGAATCAACATTAGCCAGAATTTTACAAATGACTTTGGTCAAGTTGGGATCTTCTTCATAACTTTCCTGAATCTATTTTTGAACAGCAGTATGATAGACCGAAATTCCTGCACATTGAACACCTGCTACCCGCCTAGACAAAGCATCTGCCACCAAATTTTCCTTTCCCTTTTATATTGAACAACAAAGTCATATCCCACCAATTTATAGAGCCATTTCTCTTGAGCCGGGATTTGAACTCTTTGTTCCAGCAAGTATTTAAGGGCTTCATGATCGGTTTTTACAATAAATTGCTTGTACCTAAGGTATGATCGCCACTTCTCCACCGCAAAAGTTAAGGCCATGAGTTCTTTTTCATACGTGGATGATGGTAACTTTTCTGGTTCAATACCCTTGCTTATGAATGAAATTGGTCGACCTTCTTGCATTAGAACTGCCCCTATACCAATTCCGCTTGCATCGGTCTCTACTACAAAGGGAATATCGAAATTTGGAAGCGCCAGGACCGGAGGGGAAAGCATACGCTGCTTCAACAATAGAAATGCATCTTCAGCTTCTTTATTCCATTCAAATTGACCCTTTTTCAACAGGGCCGTGAGTGGTCGTGCTATAGAGCCGTAGCCTTTTATAAATCTTCTATAGTATCCGGTCAGGCCAAGGAACCCTTTCAATTGCTTAGGAGATTCTGGAACTGGCCATGTGCTCATTGCTTCTAACTTTGCTGGATCTGTGGCTACACCATTCTCGTCAAGGATATGGCCAAGATAGGCAATTTGCTTGCACCCAAAATTACATTTCCCCTTGTTAAGGAATAATTCGTTATGTTGCAATATTGAAAGTACCTTATGTAGGTGTTGGATATGTTCCTTCCAGCTCGGGCTGTATACTAGGATATCATCAAAAAATACTAGCACAAACTTCCTTAAAAATGGTTTCAGGGTCGCGTTCATTAAGCTTTGGAAGGAGGACGGTGCATTGGTTAGGCCGAAGGGCATCACCAAAAATTCATACAGGCCTTCGTGAGTACGGAATGCTGTTTTGTGGCAGTCACCTGGGTGCATCCTTATCTGGTGGAATCCTGAGCGCAAATCGAGCTTGGAAAAAAACCTGGACCCATGCAATTCTTCCATTAACTCTTCAATGACCGGGATAGGAAACTTATCCTTAATGGTTGCTGAGTTGAGCCGCCTATAATCAATACACATTCTCCATGATAAGTCTTTCTTTCGGACCAACACCACAGGGGCGGCAAAAGAGCTGTGGCTTCTTCTTATGACTCCCCTGTCTAGCATATCGTTGACCAAATGTTCAATTTCTGTCTTCTGCAGGGCAGGATATCGGCAGGGACACATGCATACAGCTTCCGTGCCTTCCTTTAATGGGATACGGTGATCTTGTTCCCTGGCGGGTGGTAAGTTCTCAAGTTGCTGGAATATTGGGCTGAAATCATCTAGCATTTGCTGAAGGTGTTCAGGAATATCATCTGGTGGCCTTGTATGGAGCGAGAAAAATTGTGCTTCGTTTTCATTTCTTATTTGGATCATGGCAGCAACATTGCCTTTCTTTAATAGCTTCTCTAGGTGATCACCCCTCATTAAATTGATTTGTGTATGGGGTATGCCTTGCAAGACCGTGGTTATCCCTTCCCTTTTAAAAGAGAGTGTTAATTTTTCAAAGTCCCATTTTGAAGGGCCTAGAGTAATCAGCCATTCGATTCCCAGCACAATATCATACCATGTCATTGTCAATACCTTCATATTTTCTTGATAAAACTTGCCTTCCATAGACCATTTCAGATCTTGGCAGAAACTAGAGCATAAAATGTTAGAGCCGTCTGCCACTCGGACCGAGAGCACTTGGGTAGGAAGTATGTCATGGCTAATATTCTTCATTATCCTGCTATTAATGAAATTATGAGTGCTGCCTGTATCAATTAAGATCACGACCGGTAGGTTCCCAATTTTTCCAAGAATCTGGAGCGTTTGAAAGGTTTTAGAACCCGTCAATGCATGTAAGGATATGGCTAATTCTTCCACTGCGTCAGGCTGCAAAAGAGAATCATCAAGATCTACCTCCGGAGCAGGTTCTTGGTCGGGTTCTTGATTTTCTTGATTGGCCGAGACCATGAATAACTTTGATTTACACCTGTGATTTGGTTGCCATTTTTCGTCTCAAGAGTAGCATAGGCCTTTCCTTCTCTTTTCATCCATTAAGGCTGGGTCCAATTGCTTAACATGGCCCTGATTTGTACTCGAAGAAGACCCATATGACGAGCTCGGCTTGATGTATGGGGCTTGGTTCGTGCTTTGCCAACTTGGTTTGACGATGATGGATTGGGCAGTAGTGGTGGCTCGGCGCTGTACAAATTTCCATTGCTCATTAAAGACCGGTACGTTGCTTCTTGGACTTTAGCCATGGCCATGGCTTCGTTTAGAGAATCCGGGAATCGCAACCTGATACAGTTTGCAATTTCCTCCCTTAGACCGGACAAATAACAATCTATGACGTACTCCCTTGGCATGTTGTAGAGTTTTTGAGAGATCGACATATATTGCAGATTATAATCTTGAACCGACCCAACCTGTTTTAGATTCATCAACTGTCTCATTGGAGTGTCGTGTATAGAGGGTCCGAATTGGGTCATAAGATCTCTCTTGAACACGTCCCAAGATAGGGCCTCCATATGATCTCGATTCTGTAGATAAGATCCATACCACATTCTTGCTTCGCCAGAAAAGTGAATGGGTGCAATTTCTAGTTTCGTGGCATCCCTAGTTTTATCCACCCTGAAAAATTGCTCGGCAGATATTAGCCAGCCCTCGACATCCGACCCATCAAACCGAGGAAAATCGACCTTGGTTAGCCGAGTAGGAAGAGCATAGTGTTGATCGCGGTTCTGGCCAGGGTGCGGGGACCTAAATGGTGAAGGACCGTGGCAAGAATTATCATCATAGGGTCTGTAGCGGGGTTCTTGCACGTTTCCAGATGCCCCGCTTTCAAGGGCCGCCATTCTTTCTTCAGCAACATCAAATCTACGGTCTATGGCAGCTTGCATTGCTGCTGTTTGCTGGGACAAGTTTTCAATCAGGGCCTTGAGCGCATCCATTTCTGATTGCTGGCGAGTTTCTACCATGTTGAGAATCGGCCAACTCTGATACCAAGATGTTAGGAATTTTAATTATGGCCGAGCCTTTCAAGTTCTTTAATTCAAGAAACGGGTTCTTGATGTTCGGGACCGATGATGGAATTCAACACTCTAGCGCAGCGGACATAGAATTAGAGGTGAATTCGAGGTTAAGGAGATAAGAGCCGAGGGGGAGGGGAGAAATACCACTAGTTTACACCTAGCGGTCCAAGAAGGGGAGGAGGGCCGAGAGATAACTTAAACACCAAGTTCCAAAATATCAATTCATAGCCCCAAAAAGTGGGGTGGACATCACCATTTAAAGAGGCTGAAGTACCCAAGAGTCGGTTACAAATTTTTTATAACAACTTACAAAATAACAGAATTCGGTTTTAAAGAAATAAAAGAGAAGATAAAAGATGAATTAATAAACGGAACATAAATCTGGCCCAATTGTTCCATAGGACCGAGGAGGGTGCGCTTTCTTATTCGAGGATCGTAACAGAAGCCAAAATCGCTTTGTTCATACTTTGGCCACGCTTGCAGCTATGACCTAAATTCCTGTTGGAATTAAGGTGAAACCTCTAAAGATCCATCAGAAATGAAAATCTGATTTCGAAGTCGGAGTGGTAGCCTCTGTTCAAGTGCCCACCAAACCATGGTTCGATATCCTTCAAAACTACATAGTGTATGGAGAATATCCGTCCCATTTATGAGCTAAGGAACAAAGAACCCTGCGCCAGTATTTCACCAACTATGCTTGGATAGCTAACAAGCTATATAGATGATATTTTGATGGTCAAAACATGCTTTGCGTTGATGGTCTCGAGGCACGACGGATCATAGCAGAAGTACACGTAGGTGTGTGTGGTCCACACATGAATTGACTCGCCCTTGCCAAGATAATACTCCGCCTTGAATATTATTGGCAAAACATCGAACAAAATGTGAAAAGTTGTCACCAATGCCAAATATATGCTAATCTAAAGCATACTTCAGCATCTTTACTATATTGCATGACATCACCATGGCCCTTTTCGACATGGGGCATTGATGTCATAGGGAAAATCTATCCCCATGCTTCCAATAGACATGAGTTCATACTCGTAGCCATCGACTATTTCTCTAAATGCGTCGACGCATCGTCTTATCAGATCCTCATGTGTACTCAGGTAGCAAAATTCATTTGTGTTAACATCATAGCTAGGTACGGAGTACCTCATGCTATTATCTCGGATAATTGAAGACACTTCCAAGGAAAGGTTTTATCCCTTCTCAAAGAAATCAAGATTGAATATCACAAATCATCACCCTATCGACCCTAAACCAATGGCGCAGTCGAAGCGGCAAATAAGAATGTGATCAGGATCATCAAGAAGATGACCAATGCATATAAGGATTGGCATGAAAAACTGTCATTTGCCTTATGGGGATATCGTACAACTGCTCGAGCATCGACAGACGAGACTCCCTATTCTCTAGTTTACGACATGGACGTCGTACAACCCATTGAGATTGAAATCCCCACACTGATAATCCTATTGGAATCTCACGTTCTTGAAGAAGATTGGGTAAAAGCTCGATACGACCAGTTGGTGTTGATGGAAGACCATAGATTGGATGTGTTATGCAAAACCCAGACTTACCATAAACGAATGGACGATACCTTTAATAGAAAGGTCAAACCCATAAGCCTAAAAGAAGGTGACCTGGTGCTCAAAGTAACCCGTGAACTGTTAGACCCTAGGGGCAAGTTTTGACCACGATGGGAAGGTCCCTACCTCATCAAGAAAATCCTCTCTAGAGGTGTGGTTTGCCTTTCAATAGTTGAAGGCAAAGAATTTATTGCTCCTAGCAATTTAGACGCCCTAAAACGATATTATGTCTAATATCGTTTCGCGATCACGGCTCCCGATCCAGCCTTAGTAGGATTACCACAGCTCTAATCTAGCCTTAGAAGGATTACAACGGCTCTGATCTAGGTTTAGCAGGATCACGATGGCTCCTGATCCACCCTTACCAGGATTAAGTCCTCTTGGACCAACCAACCTCCAATGGTGTATGTCTATTCCATAACTCCCATCAGTTAGTCCCCAACTCATATGGAGGCGTGAAGGACGAAACAAAACAGGACATCTTCAACATCATGGGCATCAAGGAAGGCAGATTTCCCATAAGGTACTTAGGAATTCCGTTAATTGCGAAGCAGATCGAGATCTCACACTGCAAGCCGCTGATTGAAAAGGTAAAAAACACGATATCTGGCTGGGCAGCGAAAAAACTTTCTTATGCAGGGAGGATCGAACTTATCAAAACCGTGGTTATGGGCATAGTTGGCTATTGGGCGCAGCAAATGGTCATTCCGAAGAAGGTAATGAAGGAACTCGATACACTAATGAGAAACTTTATCTGGGGTAATAGTGGAAGAGGAGGAAAGAAAGTCAAATGGACCGCTCTCTGCAAACCGAAGGACGAGGGAGGCATCGACTTGAAGAACTGTATCGAGTGGAACAAGGCTCTAACCTTCAAGCATCTGTGGGCTTTGGAGCGCAATCAGGAGTCACTATGGTTCAAATGGGTGCATACGAGATTTATGAAACACGAAACTAGCATCTGGACCTGCAAAATTCACGAAGGTATGAGCTGGTCTCTAAAAAAGATTCTTAAACTAAGAAGCGATATTGTAGATCTTTATGACATCCGACTAGGGGACGGGAAAGACACTCTATTATGGCACGACCCTTGGTTTGAAAACCAGCCTATCATCGACAAGGAGCAGTTTCAAAATACTCGTATCAGAAGGGACTGCGCAACAGTGAAAATCAGAGACATCAAATACGGGAATTGGAACTTGCTCTTGAGAAGAATTCCAGAAGGAAAGAGGATACTTGATCATATAAGTAACATACAACTACACGACAGACCGGATATTCATGAATGGAAAGCTGAGGACAATGGGAAGCTGGTATTGAAGAAAATATGGGAGGTAATCCGGGAGAAAGCGCAGAAAGTAGAATGGGCTCCTCTTGTATGGTCAACGAAGATTATCCCTCGACACCAGTTCATCCTATGGCTCGCCTTCTGGGAAAGACTCAACACACGTGATCGTATCAGTAAGTATATGAGCATCCCGGACGCGAGCTGTCTTCTATGCATAGGAAATGAAGAAACCATAGATCACCTATTCGGGAGCTGTTGTATTGCTTCGGAGCTTTGGGACAGATTCTATAAAAGCCTGGAGCTGATCAGTTTCCCGAGCGAATGGAATGAAATCAAAGAAGCGGCACTACTCAAAGCCAAGGGAAATAGATTTGCAACAAGCGTGTTCAAGTGCGGCTTTGGAGCAGTGGTGTATAACATTTGGCAAGAACGGAATGCAAGGGTATATGACAGAACCCGTAGGAGCATTGACGAGTTATGGAAAGATATTGTATCGGATTGCAGCTCCCTCGCGGGAACGTGGAGAGGAATTCCAAGCACGGAGCAGAACTGGAATATCTGCAGGAACTGGAATTTACCGTTTTTTAAACTCACTAGAATTGAAAGCATTGTAAACAGATAATTCATTTACGTTTTTAGCTTTTATTCAGAATGTTACGACTTCAAAATCATTCTAGGCCTGTCTAGAATGATCTCTTAAACTCGTGGTTTTTTTTCCCGTTTTTGGGAATTTTTAATGAAATGACGCTAAGTCGTTTCCCCCCCCCCCCCAAAAAAAAGAGTGGACTAATTGACCTTTAGTCTTGTATGACTATGTCAACATTCTTAAGGATTTGTCCCTAGCCTCTAAAGGACTAATCGAACCACTATTCTTGTAGGACCATATTACAATTCCCCGAAGCTAGTCCCAACCAGGAGTGGACTAATCGAAGCTCTATCCTTGTTAGGCATTTCCCCAACAGTTAGTCCCTAATTGAGAGTGGACTAATCAACCTCTAGTATCGTATTACTATATTGGAAATCCCAACTAGTCCTCAACTTTGGATGGACTAGTCGACCACTAGTTTTGTACTACTATGTCATCATCCACAATGGGAGAACTACATGAGACCCGATTCTTCCAAAGAAAATAAAATAATATATCAAGAACAAATGGAAGATACGTAGGAAGCCTTTGTACAAGTCCGGTCTCAATGAGCTTAGTAAGCTCAAATAGCTCAGTAAGCTCAAGATGCTCAAACTCAAAATAAATGAACTATTTCTAGTTCTAATCCCACAGGGTCCTAGGAAAGTGGGAAACCTGGTTCTTTCCACCAACTGGTGATAAGGATTTTGGGAAACAAGTAAGGGCGAAAGTCAAGAGTATTTCCTTTAACCTGATAGAAAAATTAAGTAAGTTAATTTTCTCAAAACCGGCCACACATTACAAGTTTTGAATATTTATTCTAAATAATCAAAAAGGGAGAAATTGATAGAAAAATTAAGTAGATTAATTTTAAACCGGTTAGAAAATAATTGTTATAACTTATGAAAAATATATGTTAAACCGCTAAGTTATATCAAATATATTAACTGGTTTAAATATAACAAGAAGCTGTTGTAGCGTAGTGGTAAATGCCTCTGCCTGTCACACAGGTGACCAGGGATCAAATCCCACTGGCTGCAAATAATATTTAAAGTTTTGCTGTTTCAGGGAAATTGAGCAAAATCCATTCGGTTGGAAATATATATACCGTTCCGGTTGTTTGACTTCGGTTTGAAGTAAAAGCAACCGCAACCGGTTTGTCCAAGAAGCTCAGCCGGTTGGTCAACCGGAGTTCAGTCAAGGAGTCCGGAACCGGTCAGTAAAGTTCAGTCAAACCGGATTGGTCAACCGACACTTAACTGCAGCCGCTCCAATCATAAATATGTTCCGGTTATTAAATGAGTCGCTCAGTCATAAATATGTTCCGGTTGGTTAAATGCTATCAAGTTCCGGTTGATTAAATGAGTAATCCAAATCCAGAAGCAATCTCCAGGCAGCAGGTAGCTGTCAGGCATGCTTGTCCAAATCCAGAAGCAATCTCCAGGCAGCAGGTAGCTGTCAGGCATGCTTGTCCAAATCCAGAAGCAATCTCCAGGCAGCAGGTAGCTGTCAGGCGGCCGGCTAAGAGCTGCCATGTGTCCAAAATGCAAACCGGCTAAGTGCATGTCTGCCATGTGTCCAACATGCAAACCGGCTAAGTGCATGTCTGCCATGTGTCCAACATGCAAACCGGCTAAAGCGCATGTCTGCCATGTGTCCAAATTGATCTGTCCAAGAGGGAAGGCGTGCAAGTCTCTTGATCATTACCAGGAGAGAGAAAATATGACCGTTGAGTCCTCTCAGCTATAAAAGGAAGACGAGACGTCTTCATTTAATGCAGCAGCAGCAGTGATCAAGCGAAAAATATCAATCACATCTTTTTAAGAAAATCATTAAGTTAGAGAGATAAAGTCATATATTCCAAAAACCGGTTTGCCTAAAACCGGAAGCTTTTTTGTGTGTTGTTTTGTTGAGTTGTTGTATTACATCAAAGTGTGAGTTTGGTGTAACCGGCGAGTAGCGAAGTTGGGCTCGACCGGAAGTGTAATTGTAACTCTAAAGAGTTAGTGGAGATCCTTCTCATAACCTGAGAAGAAGGGGTGACGTAGGAGGGTTTGCTCCGAACATCCATAAAAAATCTTGTCTCGTGTTATTTTCTTTATTTCCAGCTTACTCACTCTAAAAACCGAACTATTACCAACCTAAACATAATCCTTAACCAAACCGGTCCATCTATCTTCTCTAGTCGATCACTTACAAATATCATCCAAAGTCTTGTGTGTTGCTTCAAGCCGAAACAAACTACTTCCGCACTTGAACTCGGTTCAAGAAGTTTGTAACGGTTTGCGTAGTGTTAAGAAAGGTTTTAGTCTCTAACCGGACTATCACCAAAGTGTTGTGTGTGTTGTAAGCGGCCACCCTTACCGAAACCGGAAAACACCCCGGTCCTCCAAGGGCGTCCCCGATCCTAACAAGTGGTATCAGAGCGAGGATCTTAACACTCAAGCAACCGAATATCATCATGTCTTTCATCAACGAGCCCCCCATGTTCTGCATCGAAGAATATGTTGATTGGAAGATACGGATGGAAGTGCATTTGGCCTCACAAGACGACGACATGTGGTATATTATTACCGATGGCCCGATAAAGATTGATAAGCCAAGATACAATTGGACGACGGAAGATAAGAAGATGAATAACTTGGATAATGTTGCCAAAAACATTTTGTTCAAGTCGTTGGACAAAAACATGTTTAGTAAGATCAAGCTGTGCTCTTCTGCTAAAGAAATTTGGGAGAAGCTGATCCAACTGTGTGAGGGTAGCGACCAAATAAAGGAGAACCGGAAAGATCATAAGGCTCTGATAGCTTATGAAATCAATAGCAAATGGGCCGATAGCGATTCGGACGACTCATCATCCAGCGACGGCGATGATAAAGTTGATGCATGCTTCATGGCAGAGAAAGAATCTGAGGTATTTGATTTCTCTTCTGAAGAATTTACTAAAGAAGACTTAGTTATTGCACTCAATGACATGGTCGATGAGTTCAAAAAATTGTCTGTTTTAATACCGACCCAAACAAAATGTGAAACCGGAAAGTCAAGTGGTACCGCTGGTGAGCCAAGCGGAACCGAGACTTACGAACCGGTTGGACTATCCTTAGAGAATGAGAAGCTCAAGGAGACAGTCCAATCGTTAACCGAAGAAAATGAGAGAATCAAATATGTCACGGCTTCTTGGAAGAGATCTAGTGAAGCGGTAAGCCAGATGTCTAATTACCAAAGACATCCCAAATGTAAATTTGGTATTGGTTATAACAAATCCGCCACTCACAATCACTCCAACGGGATGAAACTCACAAAAGACAATCTTCCTTTCATAAGATTTGTCAAGAGTTCATCAACCGACAATGAGGCACAATGTGACTCAAAACCGGAAAAAGAAATAAAATATGTAAGTCCAACTGACTCGGAAAAATGGCTTCATCCTGAGAGAAGGAAAGCCAACCGGCCAGCAGGTAAACAAACCGATACACACCCACAAAATAAGGCACTCTTAGGACAACAGAAAGATGTCAAGCCAAGCACCGGAAAAGTAATTAGAACCATAACCGGGAAAGTTATCCGACTTATTAAAGTCTGGATTCCCAAGGGACTAATAAGCCACGGACCCAAAGAAAAATGGGGACCAGATTCTTTATTGTCTATAAATGCAGGTAAATCAAGACAGAAGCTTGGAAGAGATAGCATGGCATCCGGACAGCCGGCTGCTGACGAACACATCATTTGAAGGGAACAAGCATGAAGTGGCTAACATCCTCACAAAGCCACTTCTCGAGTCTAAGTTTTCTTCCCTTAGAAATATTTTAGAATTGTTAGATTACAAAATTTGAAGAAAATTTGTTAAAAAAAAAAATTCTTTAAACGAAACCGTTTTTCCAAAAACCGGCCAAACAAATATAAGATTTTTTAAAAACCGGCCACACATTACAAGTTTTGAATATTTATTCCAAATAATCAAAAAGGGAGAAATTGATAGAAAAATTAAGTAAGTTAATTTTCTCAAAACCGGCCACACATTACAAGTTTTGAATATTTATTCTAAATAATCAAAAAGGGAGAAATTGATAGAAAAATTAAGTAGATTAATTTTAAACCGGTTAGAAAATAATTGTTATAATTTATGAAAAATATATGTTAAACCGCTAAGTTATATCAAATATATTAACTGGTTTAAATATAACAAGAAGCTGTTGTAGCGTAGTGGTAAATGCCTCTGCCTGTCACACAGGTGACCAGGGATCAAATCCCACTGGCTGCAAATAATATTTAAAGTTTTGCTGTTTCAGGGAAATTGAGCAAAATCCATTCGGTTGGAAATATATATACCGTTCCGGTTGTTTGACTTCGGTTTGAAGTAAAAGCAACCGCAACCGGTTTGTCCAAGAAGCTCAGCCGGTTGGTCAACCGGAGTTCAGTCAAGGAGTCCGGAACCGGTCAGTAAAGTTCAGTCAAACCGGATTGGTCAACCGACACTTAACTGCAGCCGCTCCAATCATAAATATGTTCCGGTTATTAAATGAGTCGCTCAGTCATAAATATGTTCCGGTTGGTTAAATGCTATCAAGTTCCGGTTGATTAAATGAGTAATCCAAATCCAGAAGCAATCTCCAGGCAGCAGGTAGCTGTCAGGCATGCTTGTCCAAATCCAGAAGCAATCTCCAGGCAGCAGGTAGCTGTCAGGCATGCTTGTCCAAATCCAGAAGCAATCTCCAGGCAGCAGGTAGCTGTCAGGCGGCCGGCTAAGAGCTTCCATGTGTCCAAAATGCAAACCGGCTAAGTGCATGTCTGCCATGTGTCCAACATGCAAACCGGCTAAGTGCATGTCTGCCATGTGTCCAACATGCAAACCGGCTAAAGCGCATGTCTGCCATGTGTCCAAATTGATCTGTCCAAGAGGGAAGGCGTGCAAGTCTCTTGATCATTACCAGGAGAGAGAAAATATGACCGTTGAGTCCTCTCAGCTATAAAAGGAAGACGAGACGTCTTCATTTAATGCAGCAGCAGCAGTGATCAAGCGAAAAATATCAATCACATCTTTTTAAGAAAATCATTAAGTTAGAGAGATAAAGTCATATATTCCAAAAACCGGTTTGCCTAAAACCGGAAGTTTTTTTTGTGTTGTTTTGTTGAGTTGTTGTATTACATCAAAGTGTGAGTTTGGTGTAACCGGCGAGTAGCGAAGTTGGGCTCGACCGGAAGTGTAATTGTAACTCTAAAGAGTTAGTGGAGATCCTTCTCATAACCTGAGAAGAAGGGGTGACGTAGGAGGGTTTGCTCCGAACATCCATAAAAAATCTTGTCTCGTGTTATTTTCTTTATTTCCAGCTTACTCACTCTAAAAACCGAACTATTACCAACCTAAACATAATCCTTAACCAAACCGGTCCATCTATCTTCTCTAGTCGATCACTTACAAATATCATCCAAAGTCTTGTGTGTTGCTTCAAGCCGAAACAAACTACTTCCGCACTTGAACTCAGTTCAAGAAGTTTGTAACGGTTTGCGTAGTGTTAAGAAAGGTTTTAGTCTCTAACCGGACTATCACCAAAGTGTTGTGTGTGTTGTAAGCGGCCACCCTTACCGAAACCGGAAAACACCCCGGTCCTCCAAGGGCGTCCCCGATCCTAACATAACCAAACTACGATTGATCTCCCAAATCAAAACCCTGAGTTTCCAGAAAACTCCTATCGATGGATATCCTTAATAAACTTGTTTTCGTGTGATGTGATTATCCAGAAAACTAACTTTGAAGGGAAGGCTTTTGAAAAAGAAATGGAATAAACCTCCAAAAGCCAAGCGAAAGCCGTAATTTGAGAAATGACGTCTCATTCCCCTTTGTATAAGAGAATAGATAAAACTAGACTGAAGGCTCCAAAAAACATATATCTACAAAAAATCCCCTACAGGTCGAGGTGAAGTCATCGTTCATACTCACTCGGGCAGCTGCTCCAATAACTATCGCAAGAGTAGAACGTATCGATTCCTCCCGAAACCCACAGGGACCAAAAAAGAAAAGAAAATACTCCCGTGTAGGTTGAGGTGTTTAAATCACCGTTTATGCTCACTCGAGCGGTTTTCCCAACGTCTATCGCAAGAGCAAGAAGTATCGATTCCACTAGATATACCCCGAAAGTAAAAAAGAAGAGAAAATTTCCACAACCGAAAGTTGAAACTCTCTTTGTGATGATACCCAGAATAATCAAACTTTCGAAGAATTGCGGCCCACGACAAAAGCAACCAAAAATACAACTAAACATGATTCTCATGGTTACCTTCCACACAAGTTAATATCTTGGATAATCTTCTGCACGAGATCAAATTTATCATCCATTTCTTAACATAGGAGAATAAGGAGCTCGAGATCTTTTAGAAACGAGACAATCGATTTCACCATAGGAATGCTCATATCTTAGCCCCGAATACGTTTCGAATCCACGTCACCCTATTACATAAGTAAGACAAGGATTTTTCTTCTTTCAAACCTTGTCTTAGACAAAATTAAGAATAGTTTGTTCCCCAAACAACTTTTTATTAAAACTCTCCACTTTACAGAGTGATAAAACAACTAGTTAATGTGTCAACTAGGTTATGAAGAACACGTTATAAATCCAAAGGAAAAAAAGTTTATGTTAAACCATTCCCTTAACTCCCCAAAGGGGCGACAATTTCACCCATATGGGAAGGACCCTTCGCAAGGCCAAAGGAAAAACCCTATGGGAAACTCCCTGATTGTTAAATCCCCACGGAGTTAATGGTTTTAATCCAGTTAAGAAGGACACTTTATCAGGCCCAAGAAAGATAAGTTATCGATCAGGACAACTCCTCTCGTAAACAATCCCTATTGGAAGCAATAGGTTCAATGAGATGTGAAGGTCACTTCGTACAAGACCTTTTTAAAACCATAGTAATAGGCACAGAAGATCATTGTTATAATTATTAAACCCTATTCCAATAGGCATCTATATAGGTTATTGTCATGACCTATCCCCAACAGATTGGCGTCCACATAAGAGTTATTGTTATAACTCATCCCCAACAGGTTGACAACCATAAGGGTTATTGTTATAACCCATTCCCCTCAAAGAGAATGCTTTCGCGTATCCCCGCAAGAGTAAACCCTATCTCTTGATAGGTATCTGTATCGGTCATTACCATGACAACTCCTTACTAGAGTGATTGTTGTCACTCATCTTGTCTATAGGCTATTATTATAACCTATATTCTCGGCACGATTGTAATCATCCCCACAAAGCGATGGTTTCTACAGTCCCCACATTAGCGTGATTGTTATCACTACCCAACATGATTGTTGTCACGTCACCTAGAAGGTCTTCCTTCATCCTCAATGGAGAATTCTTTTCATTCCCTAGAAAAGTCCTAGTTGTGGATATCATCTCCTATAGTAAGTCCTATCGTATTATAGGAACCCTCAAGAGTCATTATAATGAATTCTCTATAGTAGTGGATTCAATTTGTTGATGGACACGGTATGATTGTTATCATTATCCCCAAGAGTTGTACCTCTATCCCCGTGGGATTGTATTCCCAATCGAGCATTCCTTAGGAGAGTCCTACCTCCTCATAGGTAGTCTTACTGGCACAAGACTCTTCCCCACAAAGAGTTCTTTTTAATCCCCATGTGAGTCCTATTTGTTGATAGGCACCATCTATTATTGTTATGACAGGATTATTATAGTAATCCATCCACAGTTGGAGTCCCATTTACTTCCCAACAGGATATGACTATTGTCTTAGCATATCCTATGCAAGATTCAATAAAGAAGAGAATAATCCATTGTCATGACTCGTCCCCACAACACCTTGTCATCTTCCCGGCGCATGATAAGACTATTGTGATAGTCTATCCCCGATAGAAGACAACAGGCGAAGAAAGATCACGTAATCTCCCAACCATGAGTCATTGGGATGACTCCCCACCAACAACTGATGCCATCCAGGTTTTATCCTTCTACCTTACTGTAGGTTATGGTGCAAATTTTTATGATCAAACCTCGAACCCACGTTTTCTAAAAACTAAGACTGTTTTATTAAAACTCGGATCGAGAGTGGCATTCTGTAAGCATGAAAATTTGACTTACCCTATTTGCAAAATAATATTATTATGTTTAATAATATTAAAATAGTATTTTGGATTTTTATATTCAAAATAACTTGAAAGAAAGAATTAAAACCTAATTAAGGATTAATTATTGTGATAATTAAACCTTAATTGAGGAAACTTTCCAAAATTTCAAAAATAATTTGAGGATAAAATATATGTATATATTTTACCCAAATTAGACCAAGGAAGGGGATAAAATATTTAATTAGGATTTATCCATTATTTATGTGTAATTCATGACTTAAATTAATTAAATAAAATACCCCAAAATTCCAAAAAAATTCCCCAAAAAATAAAACATGATCATAATTTTTATTATGAATCTAGAAATATTTTTTGTGAAATTGTTGGTGAAAAAATGGATTTAAAAGGAATTAAATTCGATTTTTAATAACCTTTTAAATAAAATTTAAAATTGCATAATCATGTGTTGCTGATTTTATGTTTAAACTTTGCAGCATGATCCTAAGACCATCAGAAGAGGGTCCAGATCTCATCCGACAGCCCATAGCACACTAGACACTCAACTGTAGCAAAACAACACGCGCGTTCCCGCACTGGATCAACTAACGGGATGGACTAACCCCATTAGTCAAGACCGCTAACCGCGGATGGAATGCAGACGGCGTCAGGAGAAACAACGTCGTTTCAGTCGTCTTCTTCGTTGGGACGTAGGGGTCGCCGGAATCGCGACCTTGCCGACGAGTTTCTTCCAGAAGCTCTAACTTCGGCTATAGGCCATCAAATCCGTTAATTATTCGTCCACGTGATCCCCTCGTCAGTGCCTACATTTCCCTCTTATCTAGAAGTCTTATCTTCCAAGATAAGACTACCACAAATTAGGGATAAGAACGCCAGCGATCAAAGACGACTCAAATTGGCCTTCTCCAGCCAACCTATCCACCCTATAAATACTCCTCTACCATCCTAATACCAATCATCAAACAATAACTACAATAAATCGCCTCAATCGAAGACCTGCAATTTCCGGCCAAGAATAGTTTTCTGCAAAACTTTCTCTAGTTAGCCAAACTTCAATCCATGCTTCTGGATCACTTCCAATACTGCCCAATAATATTTTCCAGCTGGTGGTATAATTCCAGAAACCTTAATTTTCAATTTGTAATTCCAAAATTTGAATTTCTTCAAAATTTCTTGTTTGATCACTTTGGTCGTGTTCTTATGCTTGATTGTGTGATTTATTTGTAGAGAATCATTATATATATCATGTGTAAGCTTTTTGTTGAAAGAAAACCGATCAAATCAACCTAGAACAGAATTTTTCAAAAGTTAGTTTGAAAATTGGATTTTTTGAAATGTTGTGTTTTTGATTAAAATCTGGATTTGTTGATCGATATAGTTTCTATACATGTTTGTATACATATTTGAATAATTTCTATACAACTGTAATCAAGTTTTGATCATGTTTGATCAAACTGAAAATTGAGAAAAAAAGATTGAAAATTTGAATTTGAAAATTATGTGTTCTTGCTTTTAATCTGATTTTGTTGGTTCAATTAGTTGTATTACATGTTTGTATACATGATTAAATGATTTCTAAATAACTTTAATCATGTTTTGATCATGTTTGATCAAATTGAAATTTTGGAAAAAAAAAAAGTGAAAAAACTGGATTTTTGAAATCTCATGTTCTTGTTTCTAAGTTGGATTTGTTGATTCAATTAGTAGCTATACATGATGATTCTTAACATTTAAGGATGAATTTCAAGTAACTGTTTCACCCTTTTGATCATGTTTAATCAAATTTGGTTTTTGAAAAAAGTTAGATTTTGATTCAATCTTTAAAAACCATTTTAATGATATAATGATGTTCTTGTTTAGGTATGGATTAACAATATTCATCATTTCAAAGATAATGGAACAAAAATCAGGCCTTGAAATGGCTTAATTTAAAAGATTCCAAAATGACCTTGTTTTAAAATTGATCCTCTTATGATTTCGTGATTTATGTTAAAACATGTCTAGGACCGTGCCGCCCGACCGAGTGAGTTGGCTTAGGATCGACAAAACTAATCTAGACCAAATTAACCTAGGACATACCTTGCCACTTGACCTAGGATTGATCTTGACACCTAACCTAGGACCACCAATTGAGCTTAACCTCATCTTAGCCTAGGCCAAACCCTAACCCTAGCCTAGGATCAAACCCCCACTTAGCCTAAGATCGTTACAGCCCTAGGCGTAAGTTCGAACCCTCACTCAAGATGGAACCTTTCAAACCCTACTAAGCCTAAATTGACAAGATCAGACTCGAACCTAGGATTTAATCCTAGCCTGTTTGGTACAAATTTTCATAAATCCAAAACTATTCTAGAATCAAATCCCATTTTCTAAAAAATGGTATTCTCAAGGTTAGAAAGTAACTCTCAAGATTCTATGGGATATTTATCAAAGTAAATGTGTTGCTAATGTCTTGTTTGATTATACTCTCTAATATCTTTTTTCTGATATTTTCAGGTTTTGTTAAATCTGAACAACAACGCAACACATACACACATTCTTTATATAATTTTGTACAATTATTTAAAGTCTATCCTCATCTAGGACCCTTGGACTACTAATTAAAGATAAGAAATATTTTAATTAGATTTATAGAAGACAGACTTTGTCTATTTTAGAAGGATTTTGAAAATCGTCTTTAGGCGGGCGTAGAGGACATAGCGTGAAATCCCTTTTCCGAGCGTAAACAGACAACGAACCACTTTTTTCAGAAACTCTGGTATATATACGATTGTACACGTATCATTTTATTGATTTTCATAAAATCTCTTGGCGACTCTGATTTTCAAATGAATAATCTTTAAATTGATTATGTTTAATTGATTTAAATCGGGCCAGGTTAAATTGTTATTTAGCCTCCTAGATTATTAATGTTTGAACAAAGGATTAATTATTTTACATAATTAATTTCTTACCGCTCCAGGTATTTTCAAAAAATTTTAAAAACCAAATGTTTTATTTTAAAAGATGGCTGGTACGCAAACTAAGGTTTAAATCATTGAACCTCGAACTGCCTCGCGGTAGTCCTTCCCTATTTCCACGTGTCTCACAAGCGTGTGCTAAGCTATGGAAACGAGACATAGACCGGGGGGGAAATCGGTATCATAGCTTTCTTAGCGACTCTGTTGGGGAACACTTGTTATCTTAAAACGAATAAAATAGACAAAGTTATGGATATTTATAAATTGATATTTATAACATTTCACTCTCACAATAGTCCACCTCATGGGGTCCATCACCCCAATAGATACTTAAGTTTTACCCTAATACTAGCCTCGGATGGGTACATCACCCAGACTTACGTGAAGGAGTACGAGGTCGGAATTCTGCACTCCTACAATTACGTGAAGACAGATCATACCGGTCTGTGACCGAGAGATGTTGCATGAGGAAAAACTAGAAACCCGGAGTGGATCCCTCCTGCCGGCTTTGATACATCCTCTGGAATGCGATCTTAGCGATGGTGGGGAGAAATTCCCATCCAAACCTCGACGGAAAACCTTAGCACACAAAACCTAGTTACTTTATCCAACCGTTGTTTGGACGTGTCTAAACAATAAGGCCTCGACAAGTCAACTCAGTACGTGCTTATTTATTATACATGCATACATTTATAATAGATATACTAAAACATCTCTAAGCATTTTTTCTTTCATCAAAATCACTCGTCATGTTTGTCAAAGTTGATTATGCTCACAAAATTGCCTTGTTAGACAACGAGGACCTCCCCATGTGGACTCATCACTTCAACAAGCCATTGTGGTACTATGACTCCTTTGGGATAACACCGCATTAAACTACACTAATCACCGCCTCCACCATGGCTTCATGGTGGATATGCAGCGCAGATGGGATCTGGTGCACCGTGCCTTTATATTAGGGGATCGCCAGATTTTCCCAACCATTGATGAGTTCAAGGCTATCAGGATGATAAGAAGCAAGAACATCTTGAGGCTCAAACCCTCGGTCGAGTCCATGTCTCTCATAAAACTCCTCCAAGATGAGCTTGGCTACACGAAAACCGTGGAAAACAAAATCCTCGCCATAACTCACTTGGACTTTCCTCTTGGGTTAAAGTGGCGACCCAAAACGGAGAAATCCATCCACTAAGCTTCAGCGCTTCTTTACTCACCATGTCCATTATGGTAGCTCACTTACTTCTCTCTCCCTCGAGCAATTTCCCTCCATCCGCAAGGATCCTAGAAGTGGTCTATAATCTTAGAGGTGGAAATAAGGATCCTACTGGGATCATTCTGGAAGAGACACTGATGGGTCTCAATGAGTCATACTATTTCTACTCTCTCAATCAAAGAGGAGCTCATATCATCCTCTACATCTGGCTCCTAGAGAAGATGGGGCGCATTCCTCTTCCACTTCCTGGAAATGTGATAGGTACTTCCCTCCAGAATCGACGCTTCAGGCATATCAAACTAGAGCTCCCTGTCCACAATGACGATCCCATTCGAGAGCTTCTACCATGGTACAATATCAAGAAGATGGTCCATTTGATGAGCGATCAATCCATCATTATACTCATGGGCCTCGAGTGGATTACTACATACTACACCAATTAACTATTTAAAAAGTTTGGGCGCTACTGCATACCCCCTTGCCTTGACTTCATGGTAGACATAGATAGGCCAATCCAACACAATGAATTTTCCGACTATCTGGATCTTTCAAGATTCTATGGGATATTTATCAAAGTAAATGTGTTGCTAATGTCTTGTTTGATTATACTCTCTAATATCGTTTTCTGATATTTTCAGGTTTTGTTAAATCTGAACATCAACGCAACACGTACACACATTCTTTATATAATTTTGTACAATTATTTAAAGTCTATCCTCATTTAGGACCCTTGGACTACTAATTAAAGATAAGAAATATTTTAATTAGATTTATAGAAGCCAAACTTTGTCTATTTTAGAAGGATTTTGAAAATCGTCTTTAGGCGGGCGTAGAGGACATAGCGCGAAAGCCCTTTAGAAGAGGCTTCTTTAGAAGAAGAGGGGGAAGAGGAGACAATGTGTGAACCAACAGGAATAGAGTGAATGAGATTGGCACGAAGACTTATGTGAATCGACTACTTTGGTTCTTTATCTTGGGTGGATGCTCGGGGAGCATTGATCATTGCTCTGAATTCATCTCTAGCTCCGTAGATCTTAACACAAAGCTCATTGACATATCCTGAAATGTCTTCAGTCCGAAGAATATGTTCAAGAAGGGAACAAACGGTCCTCACAAGAAATAGACAATTGATGGTTAAAGGAATAGACAATATCTCTTCAGACGAAGAAAAAGAAATAGCATTTTCAGCTTCAGAGACGACTCGGTGCCATGAACGTATTGATTGGCAGTGGAGTAGAAGGACTCCATGAGCAAATTAAGGCGGTTAAGAACCTTCGCCTCCGTTTTAGCAGACTTGTCAAAGGGGTTAAAGCTAGTATTCCTTTGATTAAGTAGAGGATTGAGAGAATGCTCCATCGCGTCTGCCACGACTAGTTCTTTTCGCTTAAGAGACTTGTGGACATTTATCGTTTTTACCCATAAGAGAATAGACATCTTTGTTTTAAAAAAATCCTTCAACTCCTTTGCAATATTTTTTTTTGTGAAAATTTCGGCGTATGGGGAGTAAAGTCTATGGCTCATCCAAGTAATAAAACCTTCAATTTGCTCGACCGCTTTCACCTCAACATCTTCAATGATCAAGTCGAAAATCAGATTGGCTTCGGATGTGTGCTATGGAGTGTCTTCAGACACACCTTTTCCTTTTCCTGAAACTTCGATAGGTTTAGGAGGGGGCACTAGGTCTCTGAAAAAGATTCCTGCACCTCCCCGTGATGCTCTAAGCATAGCGAAAGGAGATGTGTTCTTAGTGATAAAACTCTCTGGAAGAATAGTGGTAGTAGGGACATTAGTCGTATGGATGGGTGCTTCTGTAGAATTTATGGTAGCAGTAGCCGAAGGCATAGCCTCCTACTCTGTTTCAGGTAAAATAGTTTCAATATACCAGCAGCATCGGCCACTACTGGTTTAGTGTGGAAGACAAGCATGTCTTCCCCATGAGTGTTCTCAATATTTACACCAATTGTCTCAGTAGTCGGTCCAGCTGTCTATTCAACTACGGGAACTTCAATAGAAGGCACTTCGACCACAAAGATAGGTGAGGTTACCTTGGATGGCGTTGGCTGAACATCTTTAGATGCCTCCGTCTAATCAGTTTAGAAAGCTTCTACATGCTGAGTCATGTAAGTTTATGTCTGACCAGCGGCAGGAGCAAATGTCACAGCCCTCTCCTTCATTGGGCTAGCTAATGGGGACGGCGAGATCGAGTATAGAGGAATGGAGGCTATAGGTTTTCCCTCGAATCTCGCCCTTTTTGACAGGAAGTCAACTTCTCTAGTTTCTCTTATGGGTTCCCTCTTGCGACCATTGGAGCTGGCATCAGACTCCATAACAGAAGGCCTAACCTTCTTAGTAGGGGTCTTGCGACTAGAAGTTGCAGGACATTTGGACCGAGTGATCGATTGACCACTTGTTTGTGGAACTGAAGACTCGGACTTCGAATCCTTGACCATCTTCATTCGTAGAAGAAAGATCTTCATGGTGTCGATTGTCAATATTCAGCAAGGTTTAACAGCCACACTCCCACTTACCGGAACATGTAGATGCTCCAAAAGCCAACTAAGTTGGACTGAGAAGCCCAAACTCTACTTGCTCTATGGAGAAACCATCTAGCAAAGATTTAAAAATAAAGCGGATGCCTAGTTGACTAACATCTCTTTGGTTAAAGCCACCATATAATCCAATCGGTCTTGAGTATAAGTGTCAAAAGAACCTACTCTTCTTTGTATCGATTTCACCACAATATCGTTTAAAAGACATAAGGGGTATTTGATAACTTTCTTCTTCCCGTTGATGTTTATCGGACTGTTGATGTCCGAGAATAAGATCTTCATTTAAGAGAGGATCTCGACTGGAATCATCATGTCGAATGAATGACCTTCCAATAGAAGTTCAAAGAACTCGGCAAATGAGGCTTCAGAGACAGAAATAAGAACGCTCGTCACTATCGCTTCAATAGAGTCTCCAACAATCTTCCTGTAACTAAAGAACTCCCGGACTTCCTTTTCATTAAGAACGAAGGAACCACCGAGGAACTTCTTAAGGCCAGACGCCTTTAACGACTTGAACATCTCAACTTCCTCTAGCTGTTCATATTGGTAGACAGATTCGAAATCTACCTACAATGTGTTGTAAGAGAATGGAATAGTTTTCTTAGCAGACATCTTTGAGTTTGAAGAAGAAACGATGAAGAGTTTAGGTTTTCTTTATAAAGAAGGCAGAGAAAAATCTAGGGTATTGAGAGACACGTGTCTTCAAGTTATTTGAGATTAGAAAAATGACTGTTCAATTTCTGGGTGGGAGAAGTACATGGACAGCTCATGACACGTTGGATAGCTGTCTCACTCGTCCGAAGATAAGTCGTCTAATGACACACGTAGTTAGACTTTGTATATGCTATCTACATGCCTTGCTTCTAGGCTAGGTAGACGTGTGTTTAGAAGGCGTCTGATTACGCACGTGTACAGACGTCTAGAAAAAGTCTGGACGTCGTCTGATCACGCACATCTACAGATGCTTCAGACATCTTCCTTACATTTAGACATCTGACCAAGCTTATATGCAAGTTTCTTAAACTCAACTTGTCTAAATACACGATTGAGACATCCGTCTACACACGTCTGTCCAATCAATTTAGTCAACAAATTTCCTCCTCAATTTGTGCATGATTAAAAATAAAAAATTAGTTTAGATCTACAAGACCCAAAACATTTATGAATTAAGAAAACTTAGTCTCGGGGAGTGGCTTCATGAACACGTCTGCCACTTGTTGATCCGTTGGGACATATTCTAGATAAATATACTTCTAACTAACATGCTCCCGAATGAAATGGTGTCAGATGTCGATATGCTTCGTCCGAGAGTGCAACATCGGGTTGTATGTAATCGTTATGGCACTAGTGTTGTCGTAGAAAATCAATGACTCGTCCGCCTCAATGCCGTAATCCCTTAGCTGTTGTTGAACCCACACGAGATGAGAGCAGCAACTGCTTGTCGCAAGGTACTCCTCCTCTGTTGTAGAAGTGGCGACGGACATCTGCTTCTTGTTGAACTAAGAAATCAGACGATCACCAAGGAACTGGCAAGTCCCATTGGTGCTATTCCGATCAATCTTGCAGTCTATATAATCTGCATCAGAATAACTAATTAAATTGAAACTGGAATACTTCGGATACCACAGTCCCACATTTTGAGTTCCCTTTAAATACTTCAAAAGACGCTTAGTAGTAACGTAATGAGATTGTTTAGGTTTAGCCTAAAATCTTTTACAGACACCGACAACAAACTAGATGTTTGGACGACTAGCAGTTAGTTAGAGCAATGAACCGATAATCCCCCGTATGCAATCATATCGACACTCTATCCATCTTCATCCTTGTCGAGCTTTCTGGAAGAATTCAATGGAGTGGAAGAAGCATAATAGTTCTCCATTCCAAACTTCTTTAGCAGCACTTTAGTGTACTTAGCCTAATTGATGCATATGCCATCTTCAAGTTGACGAATTTGAAGACCGAGAAAGAAATTCAATTCTCCCATCATACTTATCTCGAATTTGTTCTGTATTAACTTAAGGAATTTCTCACATAATTTGGGGTTTGTTGACCTAAATATGATATTATCAACATAGACTTAAGAAAACAAAATGTGAGAATTTTTAACAAATCTAAACAAAGTTTTTTCTACTATGCCAATTACAAAATCATGATCAAATAAAAACTCTGTTAAAGTATCATACCAAGCTCTAAGAGCTTGTTTAAGACCATATAAAGCTTTGTCAAGTTTAAAAACATGATTTGATGAGGAGTGATCTTGAAATCCATAAGGTTGATCAACATACACATCTTCATTTAAAATTCCATTTAAAAATGCACTTTTCACATCCATTTGATAAATTTTAAAATTCTTGAATGATGCATAAGCTAGGAAGATTCTGATTGCTAAAAGTCTAGCAATAGGGGGCGAATGACTCCTCGAAGTCAATTCTCTCATAATATCTATAGCCTTGAGCTACCAATCGGGCTTTGTTTCTCACAACCAAACCATCTTCACTAAGATTGTTTCGAAAAACCCATCTAACTCCAATAACCGATTGATCAGTCGACATTGGAGTTAGATGCCACACTTTATTTATTTCAAATTGATTCAACTTCTTTTGCATTGCATTAATCCAATCCGGATCAAGCATGCTTCATTGATCTTCTTTGGCTCAATTTGAAAAATGAAAGCAGAGTTTTCATCAAGTAATTGGTGTCTAATCCTAAGAGGAGCATTATGATTACCAATTATCAATTATAGTAGATGATTTCTATTCCATTTAAAGCTTGGTCCCAAATGATTAGATGTCTGGTCAGTCGGCCCCGCGACGTCCGAACTATCAGTCGTCTGCTGACTTGTAGTTTGGACGTCTAATTGAATCTCAACCATATCAGCCATCTAATCACACGAGTAAATCCTATTAACCAGAGTTTCATCATCACTATCAAATTCAAGACTTGTCGCTTCTAATTTGTTAGCAATTTCAATGAATTTGTCAGAATTATTTTCAACAGATTCATCACAAACAACATGATAGGACTCTTCAACAGTTAGTGTTTGATTATTAAACAATTTATAAGCTTTATTAACTGAAGAATAGCTTAGAATGATTCCAGCATATGCTTTAGCATTAAAAGAAGTCAAATGATTTTCCCATTTGTTGTGAATAACACTTACATCTAAAAATTTGAAAGTATGAAACTTTAAGAGTTCTTCTATAAAAGAGTTCATAAGGTGTTTTGCTAAAGCGTTTATTAATCATTAACCGATTTTGAGTATAGCATGTTGTGTTTATGGCTTTTTCCTAAAGCTTTCGAGGAAACACCAAAGTCGACTAGCATAGATCTCGATGCTTCCTTTAGTGTTCTGACTCTCCTCTCAGTAATACCATTTTTCTATGAAGTTCTAGTACTAGACAACTCGTGTCTAATACCAGACTCTTTGAGGTAAGAAGATAGGCGTCTGTTGGTGAACTCGGTTCCCCGGTCACTTCTAATTTTGATGATACTTAAAGATTTTTCGTTTTGAAATCTTCTAAGAATTTTTATCAAATTCTCAGCAGTTTGATCCTTATAAGGTAGAAATATAACCCAAGTAATCTTGAAAAATCATCAATTATGACCAAAGTGAATCTCATTCCTCCCAAGCTTTTGACTAAAATTAGACCGAACAAGTTCATATACAATAGTTCAAGGCATCGGTTGGATTGAGATTTTCCTTTACTCATAAAAGTTGATCTAACCTGTTTGCCCAACCGGCAAGCAAGATATACTTTGTATTTTGAAAACTTCTGTTTAGGTAAACTAGAAACTAAATCATGTGAACAAATGTTATTAATAGTTTTAAAATTAAGATGATTTAATCTCTTATGCCATAGTTATTTTTGATCGTTTTGGCTATCATGCATGCAAATTTTGTAAGAGTTTCCTACTATACTTCTGGTCAGCAGGGTGTTGCCCTGCTGATCCTTAACCAGACATGCATGAGTTTGAAAATCAACAGTAAATCCATTGTCACACAATTGGCTTATACTAATCAAGTTATAACACAGGTTCTCGACAAGTAGTACGTAATTGATGGTGAGGTTTCCATGAATAATATTAACCTTACCCACGGTCTTACTCTTGTTGTTATCACCAAAAGTGATCTTAGGCCCAGTGCATTTATTATTTCAGTTAGAAACCATTTATCACCGTTCATGTATCTAGAGCAGTTACTGTCCAGATACTAGACGGATTCTTCCAAGCAGCTGACCTTTTGTACCTATAAATAGACACATTTATATCTTTTAGTACCCACATTCAATTGGGTCCTCAGTTAATTAGTCCATTGGAAATCCATAATTGAGTTATCTTGGAAGATTTCCCATGTTGTGTTGTGAGTAATACATATGATTTAGGCTTAGCGACGTCTTCCTGCTAGCAGTTGTTCCATTAACTTTAAAGGATGGTTTTTGTCTAAAACTCCTTCATTTTTTTGTCAGGTTTTGGTTTGCCACACTTGTTGATTGCTCCCTTTCTAGGCTTCAGCCAACTTTTAGTTGGCCTTACATAAATAATCTGATCTTTTAATATTAAGTCCTCACAGCTTGGATCAGTCCCTTTATCAGTTAAACTATCCAGAAAAAGCTTATAGCCTTAAGCTTGTCTTTCACCGGGTTTAACTTTTTACAAGACTTGTCTGGGCTGAAATTATCAAATATTAAATCGGATTTGCATCCAATAGGCCTCAACAGACTAATCTGCTGTCTGACTGCATCTCTAGATCTTTTCCAGGAACTAACCACATAAGTCAAACGTTAGTTTTTAGAAGAAAGAGTTTAAACATTTTCCTTGATTTTCCCATTCTCAGATGAGAGCTCTGTTATTTTGTTTTCAAAATCTGTTGGTTCAGAAGTTTGAGATAAAGAGATGTTAACAGTTTCATTTTTCAATCTCATCTCATTTATAGAATCTGACAACTTCTTTTACTGAATGACCATGTCATTAAGTTCAGTAGTTATCATCTCTTGTGAACTCTTCAGAGGAGAAGTCAAATACCTCAGATTCTTTCTTGTTCTTCTTCTCATCCTTTCTCTTGTTTTCACAGTTTGGCTTCCTGAATTCCGCCTTGAAGTGTCTTAGTTTATCACAGTTAAAATATTTCAAGTTAGCCTTATAATTACTCTTATCATTATCGTTATTATTAGAAGAGCTTGAGTTAGGATTTCTCTTTTTTATGAATTTACGGAATTTCTTCACGAAGAGAGCCATGGCATCGCTGCTGATCTGCTCGACAACAGTCTTCACAGTCGTGGGAGCAGGTGGCTCCTCAGCATTCACCAACACCTTGGTATAGATGGAAGATGTGGAAGGTTCCTCTTCATTCCTAGAGTTTATTTCAAACTCATAGGCCTTCATATCGGCTAGCAAATCATAGAGTTCAATCTTTTTAAGGTCTTTAGACTCCCTCATGGCCATTGTCTTAATATCCCACTCTCTAGAAAGAGCTCGCATGACTTTGATCGCAACCTCTCTATTTTTGTAAGCCTTGCCCAAAGTAGAGAGAGTAGTGATGATCTTGTTGAATCTCTCATCAAATTCAGTCATCATCTCTCTAGGATGCATCTTGATGTTATCGAACTACAGTGTGGCAACCATGAGTTTGTTTTCTTTGGTTTTCTCATTGCCCTTACATAGTTGAGTTAGCCTCTCCCAAATTTCTTTAGTAGTGGGGCATGTGATGATCTTGTTGAACATATTATCATCAAATGTATTGTAGAGAATCCTTTTTCCCATGTTGTCGAGGTTGTTCTTCCTTTTATCTTCACTAGTCAACTCAGATCTCAGTTTCTCCTTTATCATAGAAGTACCATCAAGGTTAAGAGTGGAACTGGCATTCATTATCTTCATTGGACCATTGGTGATGATATAGCACATGTCATCATTTATGGCATATAGATGAGCTTGCACTCTCACTTTCTATCCGTTGTACTTTTTCTTAAAGAATATAGGAACCTTGTTGGTGAAAGTCAGAGACATGATTCAGAAATCTGATGGTGCTTGAGAATAGAAAACAAGGCTCTGATACCACTTGTTAAGATCGATGTTGACAATAAAGACTTGGGTCTGACTATAGTTAATAGCTTACAAACTTCGATTCGATTTTAACTCTGTTAGAAGTTAAAATCTGTTTCTATTCTTTGCAAATATTCACAAACTCTTGCACAAGTATAAGTGTAGAACAGTTTGTTGGATTTGAAGCTTGAGACAGATAAATGTTAATGGCAGAAAGTATAGAACAAATGGAGTTTTATGAATGTTCAGAGATAAAACTCCTACGCCACCCCTTCTTCCTCAATAGGAAGAATATTCACTAGAAGGCTTTGATTCGTATAGAACATACTACAAAAACCCAACCAGAAACCATAGGACTTAACAACTTCCTACTTCTGAACTCATAGTTAACTCTCTGTTAAACAGAACACCCTCTGCTCAACCTATAACACTGAAGTTTTACACAGAAATAACAGTGAATGAATTACAGAGTAATCACACAGTGAGTAGTTAATACACTCTTAAGCTTGAGAGATTAAGCAATCAGATAACAAGAGCTTAAGCAAGATATCACAAAGAGAGATTTATGGATCAAGTTATTAGTGCTTCGTCCGTTGTCCTTGAGCTTCTACTTATACTTGAAGTGCACTAATTGTCGAATCTTCTACTAGAACACATGGCATGTGTCTGTTGGACGGTCGCCAAATAATATGATAGTATATCAGAGCCTGTGCATGAGGATCGTGGTCGTACAGAACTAGTAGTTTGCAAAATGTTATCAAAGATCGTGTTGTACTAGAACGTGCAACACCGCGTGAGCAATTTGAGTATTAGCGTATGTGGCAGTTGCTCATTTATTATGATCAGTTGGCTTGTCAGACTACTGATAACGAGAAATCTAGACGAGCCAAATACAGAAATAGACGCTCCTTCGGACGTTTGATCAAGGTTAGACGACGTCTAACTACGCTTCTTCTTTAGACTACGTCTAAGAAGGTTAAACGACGTCTAACTATGCTTGTTCTTCAGACCGCGTCTAAGAAGGAAAAACGACATCTAACTACACTTATTCTTCAGACCGCGTCTAAGAAGGTTAAATGACGTTTAACAATGCTTATTCTTCAGACCACGGCTAAGAAGGTTAGACGACGTCTAACTACGCTTCTTCTTCAGACCGCGTCTAAGAAGGTTAGACGACATCTACTCGCACACTACTAAGACCACGTCTGAAGTAATTAGACGACGTCTACTAGTGCATTACTCAGACCATGTCTGAAGTAATTAGACGACGTCTACTCGCGCATTATTCAGACCACGTCTGAAGTAAGTAGACGACGTCTACTCGCGCATTACTTAGATGACATATACTCGCGTATTAATTATACCACGTGTGAAATAATTAGACGACGTCTACTCGTGCATTACTCAGACCACGTCTGAAGTAATTAGATGACGTCTACTCTCGCATTACTTAGACCACGTCTGAAGTAATTAGACGACGTCTACTCGCTTATTACTCAGACCACGTCTAAAGTAATTAGACGACGTCTACTTATGCATTACTCAGACCACGTCTAAAGTAATTTAGATGACGTCCGAATATACAAACTTCTTCAGATCTGTACCTGCACAAAAGTAAGTTACCTAACTTAGTTTTGTTCAACTTACAACTTAGTTTTATTTAACCACATCATTAAAATATGTTGTTATTATTTCTTAAGTTAATTAATTATTTATCTCTTACTTGATTTACTCTTTTCCTTATATAATTTAATCCAGCAGTAGGCATGACTATGTTAGACGAGGGAGAGTTCAACCCAAAAGCGTTCTCCCTGATGAAATTACAATGGTGGATCGAAAGTTCAATGTTACTAAGTTGGGAATACACTATAAATGGAGACCGTATATATGCGTGAACTGCAATATCTTTAAACATTCTACAGTGAAATACCTGAAATTAATGACCAACCAAAAAGAAAACCATGAACAATAAAAGAATAATGGAGAAGTAAAGCAATAAAAGTTTCCTAGTGCAAATGAAATAGTGGTGGAAAAACAAGCAGTAAAAGAAAGCAATGCCAAAGGAAAAGAAGTTCAAAACTTAGGTGAAGGAACAAAAGGAAATCAAACACAAGAAGAGGTAAGGGAGAAAGGAAAGGAAGACGTTGAAGGGAAAGTTGAAGCACTAAAGGAAACATAAAATGCAGACAATGGAAACCCAGAAACAGAGCATAAAACAAAAGAGGTAGGAAACAAAGAAACCATAGGCAAAGGAACTTCAAACTCCTCGTCTAACAAAACTTTACAGGTCCCAATGTAGACGAGAGGTACACAACATCCTAGACTTGTAATTCAATACAAACCACAAATATTGAGGATGATTGCAAGAAAAAGGAAAGGAAGGAATAAACACATTGTCAAACTTTCTTCATGAATATAATGAAATTGAATATTATGGTCTTACTAAACCCATCAAAAGGAAGGAAGTTAGAAGAATGATTAAAAGGCTGGAAATCATAATTATGGGTATACTAGAGACGAGAGTAAGGAAAAATGAAATTGATACTATTAGTAAACACCATTTTCTAAGCGACTAATTTTATATTCACAATTTAGATGGGTGTAAAAGTAGAATCTGGGTTGAATGGATTAATAGCCTAGTTGAGGTCAAGAAGTTATTCGATAGTAAGCATGTCATTAGGGTGGAGATCCTAACAAAGGCGGAATATTAATTTGATTCTATCTATGGAAGCAATATAGTAAGTGAAAGAAGATAGTTATGGAGAGAGATCAATAGTAAAGTCGATGATGATGAGGCTTGGATCCTAATGGGCGACTTTAATGTCACCAGATTCATCCAAGAAAAAGAATTAGAAACATGAATCACACAAGACATCATGGACTTCAATGATTACATTCACTGGTGAAAAAGGGGTCAAAACCGAGAGTAAAAACTCTCGGTTTTGACCCTATAACTTTCGGTAAAGACACCTTACCGAAGGTTTTAGTAACTCTCGCCATCCCTCGGTATTGACTCTCTCGGTTTTTCCACAAAGAGAAAAAACCGAGAGTTATATGAAAACTTTTGGTTTTTCTCTTTGTAGAAAAACCGAGGGTTTTACTAATAACTTTCAGTATTTCTCTTTGTGGAAAAACCGAGGGTTTAGAAATAACTTTCGGTTTTTCTCTTTGTGGAAAAACCGAGGGTTTTAGAAATAACTTTCGGTTTTTCTCTTTGTGGAAAAACCGAGGGTTTTACAAATAACTTTCGGTTTTTCTCTTTGTGGAAAAACCGAGAGTTTTTATATAACTTTCGGTTTTCCTCTTCGGGTAAAAACCGAGAGTTTTCTAATAACTCTCGGTTTTCTCCTTTTGAAGAAAACCGAGAGTTTTGTAATAACTCTCGGTTTTTCATCAAATTAAGAAAACCGAGAGTTACATGAAAACTCTCGGTTTTTACCCGAAGAGGAAAACCGAAAGTTTTCATATAACTCTCGGTTTTCCTCTTTTGGGTAAAAACCGAGGGTGTGTCATATAACTCTCGGTTTTCTCTTTGGGTAAAAACCGAGAGTTTTCTAATATCTCTCGGTTTTTCCATTTGAAGAAAAACCGAGAGATTTCAATATTACTTTCGGTTTTTTCCCGTAAATTTTTAAAAACGTGCGGATTATTTTGCTCGCAACCAAAACCTGTTCAGCCAAACCAATATATCAATAATAAAAAAAATGCAACATACATACATTAAACGATCACATTTATTGATCATTAACATTACAAAATTCGAAACCAAACTAATATTCCGAACAATCTGTTATAAATTCAACTACTAATGAAAACATGTTCATAATCGAAACAACCTTAGCTTGTGGGGGAGGAGGTGGTTGTTGCCTCATAAACAATTCGATTCTCTCCATTCTTGCATTCATCTCTAATTTCTCCCTCTCCATTCTCTCGTTCATCTTTAACTTCTCCCTCTCCATTCTTGTCACCATTTCTTCCTTTTCCGCTTCCATTTCTTCCATTTTGCGCCTTCTTTCTTCATCCCTCTTCTCCAGTTCCTCTAGCTTGAGCTTCATTATTTGATTCTCTTCTAACAATCGCTCATTGTTTCGCTGTGAACTGTTTTCACTTCGACGATCCTCACGAAAGTGTGTGGGCTGGACGCCTGATCCCATTCCGAACACTACCCCGTGTTTTTGTTGTCCGAACACCCTCTCCGTCAATTCAAAATCTGATATTCCCGCTTCGTTACTAACAACCTCCTCCATCTCAACCTGCACAATTCAAATAAAATATCATTTCTATAATAAAAAAACTAGGCATATTCAATTCACTTACAATTTTCTCTTGCACGTGTTCGTCCGGGACGGGTGTTGGGTTTTCTTTTGTCGGTTTAGGGGTACGGGTCCTCTTGAATACTTCAATTACAGACGGTGCCCGTCCCATTTCAATCGCCTGTTGAAATAAATGATATATATAATTAATAACAATCTTTAGATTAAGTTATTAGAAATAATGTACTTACCAACTCGTCTTCAATTTGTGCAAACGGTCTACTTCCCGTTCGATGCGGGAATTTCAACTTCTTCCTATTCTTCATATTTGTAGAACTGTTTCTCTGTATTTGAAAAGAAAAATGAAGTTAGATTAATTATTATCAATTTTTATTTGAATTATGAAACTATACCTTAAATGTTTCTGTGAAGAAATGATTGCGACACACAAACTCCCAATCATCTCGATCGTAGTCCGGTGGAGGATTAGCCAGTACCGCCGCCTCGTCTACTTTGTGGACGCGGATATATGTCTTGTTTAAATCCGACCGCCATCTATCCCATATCTGATTGGCGTGTCCCAATCCGGTCTTTCGGAAAGACTCAATATCACCATTAGTGGCTTCTAACGGATCCTGAAAAAAATAACATCCGAATGTTAAAAATTATTATTTAATGACGTAACGTATAATCAAGTAATAAGTATTACCTTGATAGCAGTCCATAGTGAATCCAATTGGTCTGCACTTAAAGCCTGCCACTTTAGAAGACGGTGTGAGACGGCTGCGGGGTCCCCACATGTCTAGACCACCGTGTTCTTCCCACGTCTGTACCGCCTGACCTCCCATCCTTCTCCCTAAACGTAAGAGGAATCCTTGTCCCCGCTAACCTCTTAGACAGCGCAATATTCTTGTTCTTCCCCCGTCTCTTGCGGGCAGAAGATTCTTCAAAATTATCAAAATCATAATTAGATATGTCAATCAATTTAAACACTAACTAATTTGTAAACGAGTTACCTGTCGATGATGGGTCGGGAGTGGTCCTGTGCTCCTCCTCGCCATCCTGCTCCCCGATAGGCTCCTCGAGACCCTCGTCTACTGCCTCATCGCTATCCACCATATCAGCAAATGTGCTATCTATAAACTCTTGGAGCTCATCATCGTCTTCAGCCTCGTCTGTTCGGGGAGGCGCAGTAGCTATCGGGACCACAACAATAGCTGGTTGGTCTCTAGAAGATGATCCTCGGAGCTTTAAGGACTCGGATTGGGCAAGTAGGTTTTGGTAGCTTTTATCCAATTTCTTGGGTGTCTTCCTCATACTCTTCCAAGTTGTTTTAGGACCTTCAGACATTCTTAATTCACACAATTAATAAAATTGAGTGAATAATTGAAATAAAGTAGTAATAAGAATGAATATAAAGTTAAAAACATAAATCTACCTAATTAATTAATCTGAACTATATGTTTGTAAACCGCGGTTTTATTTTTGTCATAATCTTCCAACCGGGTCGGGATGACATATCATGGGCGTAGAATACTTGTTTTGCTTGACTTGCCAATATATACGGGTCTTGACTCTGGGTTTTCAAAATTCGGTTTACATTTACACTTACGAAGCCATATTTATCCACTTTCACTCCTAGTTCCCCCGAGTGTGTATCAAACCACTTACACTTGAATAAAACAACTCGTTTGTGAGAATAGGATTGTACTTCGATTATATCCGTCAAAACTCCGTAGTATGACATAGTTTCATATCTGTTGTACCCCTCAACAACCACCCCACTATTTTGAGTGGTCAAACCTTCGTCGTGTTTTTCTGTACAGAATTTGAATCCGTTTACTTTATACCAAACATACATAGACGAGTACATACTTGGACCTTCTCCTAAGATCTTGAGGTCTCTTGATATGTCGTTAATTTCTGTTAAATGGGCGACCTATATATGTATCCGAAATGAAGTTGTTAAAATGAATAAAAAGAGTTAGGATATATGGCTTATAATTTACTCACTCGATGCTTGAAATATGCGGCAAACGTTTCTCCACTGGACTCGTTGTTATAATCTCTGCAAATAGATCAAATATTAAATAGCATACTCTTTAATGCTAATTAGTAACAGCAACATCGAATCTTACATGTAAAAAGGTTCTGCTTCGGGACAATTTTTCAAAATGTAAGAATGAGCTGTCACTCGATCGATATAATCCAAGTTGTATACTTTTCCGTTAGATAGGTCTACCAACGATGCAAATATTGAAATGCCCGAGATTTCAGGTTGTGCATTTTCTTGCTCTTGTTCCTCCATATATCTGGCACATAAACTAATACTCTCATTAACAAGATAGCTCTCACTTATAGAGGCTTCGGGGTGGTTATTATTCCTCAAATATCTTTTCATTGTACCCATGTAATGTTCAAACGGATACATCCATTGATACTGAACAGGTCCTCCAAGCAAAGCCTCAAATGACAAGTGAACCGGGAGATGCATCATGATGTCGAAGATTGACGGCGGAAAAATCATTTCAAATTTGCAAAGTGTCAATGTAATATCCATGTACAATTGTTCGAGGTCCTCTTGAATCAACTCTTTGAAGCACAGCAACCGAAAGAAACGAGACAAATTTACTAACGCATCATACACATTATCTGGAAGTAATCCACGAGTTGCTAAAAGAATAAGATATTCCAATAAAATGTGACAATCATGACTCTTTAATTCCGAAATCTTTTTCTCTTCCAAATTTACACAACCGCCGATATTTGGGCAAAATCCATCGGGCAACTTGAGATCTTTCAAGAAGTTACAAAGCCGTTTTTTTATTTTCGGATGTCAAAGTGAAAAGCGCTTCAGGATAATGAACAACTCCTTCATCATTTATAGGATGTAACCATGATTTATGCCTAAGAGTTCTAAGTCTTTACGGGCTTTAGGACCATCCTTAGTCTTCTCTTTCACATTCATTATTGTTCCCAACACGCTATCACAGATATTTTTCTCAATATGCATCACATCCAAATTATGTCTCAATAATAATGATTTCCAATAAGGCAGACGGAAGAAAATGCTAAGTTTGTTCCAATTGTCTCCCATTGTTTCATGATATATCTTGGTTCTCTTGCTCAGATCCGCACTAAGAATTATGTCTTCTAGGTCTCGTGCTTGCTCGTAACTTTCTTGCCCCGTTAACAATCTAGGGGGATCTCTATAATCAGTTCGACCATCAAACGACTCTTTATTCCTTCTGTATTTGTGCTTCGGTGGAAGGAAACGTCTATGACCCAAGTAACATTGTTTGGAACCATGAACCAATCGAAGGGATACCGTGTCGTTGCTACAACAAGGACAAGCGAATTTACCTTTCGTACTCCAGACTGATAAATTCGCGTATGCGGGAAAGTCGTTAATGGTCCACAACAACGCCGCTCGCATGTTAAAGTATTGCGAGGTGTGTGCCTCAAACGTTTTCACACCTGTTTGCCACAGTTTATGCAACTCTTCGATCAATGGCTGGAGAAATATGTCAATTGCATCTCCCGGACTCTTTGGACCCGGAATTAACATAGATAAAATGAAATTGCTAGAATCCATGCAAGTCGTGGGTGACACATAATAAGGAACGAGAATAACCGGCCAAACACTGTATGATTTTTTCCCATTTGCAAATGGCTGAAACCCATCGCTTGATAAACCCAGTCTTACGTTTCGAGATTTTGAAGCAAAATCTGTATAATTTTCATCAAACGTCTTCCAAGTTAAGGAATCAGCGGGATGTCTCAACGTATCACTATAAACTCTTCCTTCTTTATGCCATCTCATCATTGAAGCCGTTTTTGAGGACATGTATAGTCTTTGCAGTCTTGGTATTAAAGGGAAATATCTCAACACCTTTTTTGGAATGAATTTCCCGTTTTGCTTCTCCCGAACTGTCCCACTTGTTTGGTCGACTTTCCATCTTGAAAGACCGCAAACTCTGCAAGAATCTTCATTTATGTCGTCCTTCCAAAATAGCATACATTTGTTCTTACATGCGTCTATCTTGTCATATTTTAGCCCGATATCAGTAATGAATTTTTTTACTTTCGTAGTATGAGTTTGGCAATTGAGCGTCAATCGGTAATATGTAGTCTTTAAGCAGACGCAGCAACATATCGAACGAAGAATTCGTCCATTGACATACATTTTTTATGTGAAGTAGTTTCAGTAGTGCCGATGATTTCGTTATTCGAGCACCTTCATACAATGGCCGTTTGCAATCATCAAGCAATTTATAAAATCTATGCGCATCTTCGACTGGTTCATCGTTGCTCTGGACGTCACTAACGTTGGGGAACATATCGTTTATAAATTCGTGCATATAACTTTCTTCGTTGACCTCTTCATTAACTATATTATTCATCTCCGGTCTCGCATCGTTGAATTCCGGCACGGCATCCTCTGACTGATCATCGTCATCATCATCATCATCGAAGTCATCGGCATCTTCATCGACATCGTCATTCACCACTTGAGTAGTACGTCTTTTTTCTCCATGAAAATACCAATACTCATAATGCACATTTATTCCATAAACGATGAGGTGAGTCTTCACTTCGTCTATTTCCATAAACGGCGTGTTCAAGCATTTCACGCAGGGACATTTCACGGTTTGTCGGGATGTACTCCTAATAGCATACTCGAGGAATTTGTCAACACCTTCCTCGTAATCTGGATGATCTCGACGTAAGGTCATCCATCTTTTATCGGGTACTTCCATATTTCTAATAAAATGGAAAACAACCCGCATTATTATTAACTTAAATTTGTCTAAATTAATTAGGCTTACATAATGCTAACATAATTTCTACCTATTCTATCATTATCCAACCAAAGTTCAATTTAATCTAACATTATCCAACCAAAATTCCACATAAACAAACATTATTTCATTCATATACATTTCAAACATAATCTAACATTATTTCATTCATATACATTTCAACAATATCTAACCAATATAGCACGGCAGTCTTCAATCTGGCCTAATTCAAATAACCAATCATCATTAATCTAACCAATTTTTTAAACTAATCAAACCTAGTCAAACACTATTTCAATCGTACATAATTCAAATAATTTAATTCATACCTAAAATCCAATATAATACAAACAATGCAATTCTAATCTAAAATCTAATTTATTCATACATAAACCAAATCTAACATAATCAACTCTAATTCAAACAATTCAATTCATACCTAAAATCCAATATAATCCTAACAACATAAAAATCCTTAAAAACTTACCATTTTTAAAAGTTGTGCCGGCGACGGTGGAGGAGGCAGCTGAAGGTGGAATAACCTCGGCGATCTTTAAGAGACAGACGGTCCTAATCCAAAATCAGACAAAATCAAACCATATTATCTATCTTAAATTTAACATAAATCCAACAAAGTTCAAACTATATATATCATATACCAAACAAAATATAATCTAACAAACCTAATCTAACAAATCAATATAAAAACCAAATATAACCAAAATATTGAACATATAACCTAAATCTAACTGAATAACCAACAATCAAACTAATATAATCAAACCAATATAATCAAACCCTAAAATCAAAAAGACAACCTAAAATCAAACTAATTGAACAATCTAACTCATATAAACTAAAATCAAACTGAATAACCAACAATCAAACTAATATAATGAAACCAATATAATCAAACCCTAAAATCAAAAATGTAACCTAAAATCAAACTAATTGAACAATCTAACTCATATAACCTAAAATCAAACCAATATCAAACCTAAAATCAAACTAATTTAACAATCAATCAAATCAATATCAAACCTAAATTCAAACTAATTTAACAATTTAACAAACCAATATAAAACCTAAAATCAAACTAATTGAACAATCTAACTCATATAACCTAAAATCAAACTAATTTAACAATTCATCAAACCAATATCAAACCTAAAATCAAACTAATTTAACAATCAATCAAACCAATATCAAACCTAAATTCAAACTAATTTAACAATTTAACAAACCAATATAAAACCTAAAATCAAACTAATTGAACAATCTAACTCATATAACCTAAAATCAAACTAATTTAACAATTCATCAAACCAATATCAAACCTAAAATCAAACTAATTTAACAATCAATCAAATCAATATCAAACCTAAATTCAAACTAATTTAACAATTTAACAAACCAATATAAAACCTAAAATCAAACTAATTGAACAATCTAACTCATATAACCTAAAATCAAACTAATTTAACAATTCATCAAACCAATATCAAACCTAAAATCAAACTAATTTAACAATCAATCAAACCAATATCAAACCTAAATTCAAACTAATTTAACAATTTAACAAACCAATATAAAACCTAAAATCAAACTAATTGAACAATCTAACTCATATAACCTAAAATCAAACTAATTTAACAATTCATCAAACCAATATCAAACCTAAAATCAAACTAATTTAACAATCAATCAAATCAATATCAAACCAAAATTCAAACTAATTTAACAATTTAACAAACCAATATAAAACCTAAAATCAAACTAATTTAACAATCTAACTCATATAACCTAAAATCAAACTAATTTAACAATTCATCAAACCAATATCAAACCTAAAATCAAACTAATTTAATAATCAATCAAATCAATATCAAACCTAAATTCAAACTAATTTAACAATTTAACAAACCAATATAAAACCTAAAATCAAACTAATTTAACAATCAATCAAACTAACCTAAAATCCAAAATCTAACTAACCTAAAATCCCAAATCAAACCTATATAACCAGAAATCCAAAAATCTAACCTAAAATCCAAAATCTAACCTAAAATCAAACTAACCTTTGCGGCTGTAGGTTGAATCGGATGGCGGCAGCAGGAGGCGGCGACTGTCTTCAATCGACGGCGGCAGTCTTCAATCACCGGCGTCGTCGATCCAAGCGGAGGCAGCGACTTGGCGGCGGAAAGGCTTCTTCAATCAGCGGCGGCGTCAATCGGAGGAGGGCAGCGCTGCTTCGTCTTCGATTGATAGCTGGAGGACGCGGCTGGGCAGGAGGCGGTGCGGAAGAAGAAGCGGAAGAAGATCGAATCGGAGAGAGAAATCGGGGAGAAATAAAACGGGGAAGAAGAAAGAAAAAAAAGCAGGTTTTGTTTTTTTTAAAGGTCATTTCCGAGTGTTAATCATATAACTCTCGGTTTTGACCATTTGATTAATTTCCGAGAGTTATATGATTACCTCTCGGTTTTGATCATTTGATTAATTTCCGAGAGTTAATCATAAACCTCTCGGTTTTGATCAATTAAATTCCGAGAGATATGTCTAAATCTCTCGGTTTTGAAATGTGTACAATTTAATTTAATTAGATAAAAATGAAAGTTAATTGTATAACTTTCGGTTTTGATGGTTATTTCCGAAATTTATACAATTAACTTTCGGAATTACAATTTCACAAATTGTTAAATTAATTGGTTTTTAACCTTCTAATGACTTTGAACATCATTATTTTAACACATTTGATATCCTTAAAACATTACACAATCTATATGATCAAACTTTGTACACATTCATATGATCATCAAACACAAACATACACTTCTTTATATGATTAAACACAATCATAAAGATTTTAACATCAAACACAATCTTCATTTTTAAAATATAACACACACTTGATTATATTAGTTAGGTGTCTAGATTAGTAGGTTTAAAACAAAATAAATTAACAAATTAGGAAGTGGTAAAACCGAAAGTGAATAGTATAACTTTCGGTTTTTATTGGTATTTGCGAAGGTTTTGAATAAACCTCTCGGTTTTGATCAATTAAATTCCGAGAGATATGTCTAAATCTCTCGGTTTTGAAATGTGTACAATTTAATTTAATTAGATAAAAACGAAAGTTAATTGTATAACTTTCGGTTTTGATGGTTATGTCCGAGAGTTATACAATTAACTTTCGGAATTACAATTTCACAAATTGTTAAATTAATTGGTTTTTAACCTTCTAATGACTTTGAACATTATTATTTAACGTATTTATATCCTTAAAACATTACACAATCTATATGATCAAACTTTGTACACATTCATATGATCATCAAACACAAACATACATATACACTTCTTTATATGATCAAACACAATCATAAAGATTTTAACATCAAACACAATCTTCATTTTTAAAATATAACACACACTTGATTATATTAGTTAGGAGTCTAGATTAGTAGGTTTAAAACAAAATAAATTAACAAATTAGGAAGTGGTAAAACCGAAAGTTAATAGTATAACTTTCGGTTTTTATTGGTATTTGCGAAGGTTTTGAATAAACCTCTCGGTTTGTACCCTTCCCCATACTTAGAAATTTTTTAGATTTTTTTAAATAGGGGTCAAAACCGAAGGTTTTCAAATAAACTTTCGGTTTTTACCCTTCCCCATACTTAGAAAATTTTTAGATTTTTTTAAACAGGGGTCAAAACCGAAGGTTTATTTGAAAACCTTCGGTTTTTACCCTTCCCCATACTTAGAAATTTTTTAGATTTTTTTGAACAAGGGTCAAAACCGAAGGTTTTCAAATAAACCTTCGGTTTTTACCCTTCCCCATACTTAGGAATTTTTTAGATTTTTTTAAACAGGGGTCAAAACCGAAGGTTTATTTGAAAACCTTCGGTTTTTACCTTTCCCCATACTTAGAAATTTTTTAGATTTGTTTGAACAAGGGTCAAAACCGAAGGTTTTAAAATAAACCTTCGGTTTTTACCCTTCCCCATACTTAGAAATTTTTTAGATTTTTTTAAACAGGGGTCACCCTTCCCCATACTTAGAAATTTTTTAGATTTTTTTGAACAAGGGTCAAAACCGAAGGTTTTCAAATAAACCTTCGGTTTTTACCCTTCCCCATACTTAGAAATTTTTTAGATTTTTTTAAACAAGGGTCAAAACCGAAGGTTTATTTGAAAACCTTCGGTTTTTACCCTTAGAAATTTTTAGATTTTTTTAAACGAGGGTCAAAACCGAAGGTTTTCAAATGAACCTTCGGTTTTGGCGATGCTGTTTTTTTTAAAAAATACGATGAAAAGTAAACCATACTAAAATAATTCATTAAAAACCTATTAAAACCAAACCAAACATAATAATAATTCATGAATATTAAACAAAACACATAAATATATTGTCATAGTTCGTACGGAAAAACTAATAAACACATAATAATTAAATCTAGAAATTATTAGATGGGGTGGGAGGAGGGGGTGGTTGATTCAGTCGACTCCTCAACACTACAAGTTCCTGTTCGAGATTCTCTAATCTCTGGGCCATTTCGGCCCTGTCCGCTTTAATTTCACTGAGCAAACAGCCTCTTTCCGCATCCCTTAATCGGATTTGTTCCATTTCCAGCGTCATCTGTCTTACCTCCTCCTCACGTGCCGCAATTTCTGATTGTGCTATCAGATTCTGGTAACACGGATGCAGTTTCTCCGGTGTACGCCGAAGTCTCTTCCATGATGAATCACCCATATCCTAAATGCATTTCAGATATATGTATATATATATTAATCAAACAAAATAACGTAAAATGGCATAAATCTAGATAATATATATATAAAAACTTAAGAAATCTAAATCTCATAATAAAAAAAACAAAAAAAAACAAATGAAACAAATTACCTGAACGAGAGAGGAGAAGAACCGGCGTGGAGGAGGCAGGCGGCTGCGGCGCGGAAGAGAGAGAAAGGAGAGATGAGTGTAATGAAAAAGTGAAAGGCTAGGGTTTGTATTTATAGAGATAGATGCCGAAGGTTTTAATATAACTTTCGGTTTTGATATTAGTCAAAACCGGAGGTTTATTAAAAAACCTTCGGAAATAACCATTACCAAATTTAGAATTTTTTTTATTTGAGCAAAACCGAAGGTTCTTTGTAAAACTTTCGGAAAAGAGAATTTCAAAAAAGGTAACACCGAAGGTTCTATGAATAACCTTCGCAATTAAAAATCCCCGGGATTTCAAAACCAAAGGTTTTTGAAAAAACCTTCGCAATTAACCCACATCCAACACTTAGATTTATTTTTATTTTTTTGGGAAGGTTAAAACCGAAAGTTCTACAAAGAACTTTCGGTAATAATTATTAAACTCGAAGGTTATACACCCCCCTCGGAATCTATTTTTAATACCGAAGGATTAGTTCCTCTTGAGAGTATTTAGGAGAGTTTTATAAAACCTTCGGGAAAAACCATCGGTAAAGGTCCTTTTTTTACTAGTGATTAGAGACATCAACTCTATTGAACCTTCAAGTTCATGTAATCTATTTTCCTGGCCATCTACTAGAGGATTAGAGGAAATAAGGAAGAGTCACATTGATCGTGGGTTGATCAACGAGAAATGGGGAGATCTCTACTCGAGAAGCCAAATACAAGTTTTATATCTAGGAATCTCTGATCATTACCTGTTGAAATTTTTCTAGGAAAGGGAAAAAGACTAAATGAAAGATGAAGAATTCAAAGGAGTATTGACAAAAAACCTGAAATACCAATATTAACAGGACAATGATGTTTAGTGTCTACAAAAAGATCATATTCTTGAAAGGTAAGCTCAACAAGTTCGACATGAAAAATTACATTGATATATTAAAAAGGGTTGAGAAAACATGAGTAAAATTTGAGAATATTCGAAGAAAAATCTTGGATGGAGAGCCTACATAACAATCAAATCGAGAAGAAAGAAACCCTGATAAGTTTCAGAGAGCTCTACTCAAAAGAAGAAAGTTTCTTCAAGTATAATTCTAGAGAAAGTTGACTTTTTTGGGAGACAAAAATACTACATTCTTCTTCAAAAATGCGCAACTTGAAACTTCAGTAACATAGTCCTCATATTGAAAGATTGTAATGAGGAAATGCTTTAGGAGCAGAAATTAGTTCAAAAGGAAACTATCAATTATTATAAGGGTCTTATTGGAACAAAAGTATGTAACGAAGGACTCGATGCCAAACTATTATTATAAGGGTATATTGCAACAAATTGTTTTAAGAAGAATTAACAATGAGCATACTGATAATATGGTAGCAAGGGTCAATCAAGAAGAGATCAGGAAAGCTTTTCTTACAATGAAAGGAGGTAAAAGTCTAGTACCAGATGGATACAATGCAACTTTCTTCAAGGAAAATTGGGAGATAATTGGAAAAGATGTATATCAAGGGGTCCTGAATTCATTAAAAATAGAAATTTTCTTAAGCAATGGAACATTACAATATTGAATCTTATCTCCCATAACATACTTCATATGCAGAGTTTATTGAAAAGTTATGGGAAGAAAGTTATATCTCTTAGAGTGACTTTAAGAATTGACATTCGAAAAGCTTTTTACTCGATAAGAATCCATCCATGAATTTCTTTATGTTTTTTGTTTTCCTAACATTTTTATGAAGACAGTGGCTTCATGAAGGGTGAAAGGGGAGTAAGACAAGGATATCCTCTCTTACATTACCTCTTCGTCCTTATTATGGAAATCCTAGACTACATCTTTAAAATGCTCCTAAGGAACCATAAATTCAAATTTCACCCCTATTGCAAGGAAGAAGCAATAACACACATTAGTTTTGTTGATGATTTGTTCTTAGTGGCTCACGCAAATGTCGAATATGTTAGTACAATCAAGGAAGCACTGTCAATATTTTCTAGTATTATAGGTTTATTAATTAATAAAGACAAAACTCAGACTTTCTATGGAGGAGGAGTGAAGGAGGATTTGAAGTAGAATATATTTAATATCATGGGAATAAATGAAGGAACACTTATAGTCAAATATCTTGGAGTCCCTTTATCTGCAAATCAACTTCAAAGCTCACATTTTTGCCCACTTATTGAAAAGGCCAGAAATTCTATCTTGGGTTGGGCTACAAAAAGTCTGTCATACACAGGAAAAATAGAACTTGTGAAAAGAGTTACTATGAGAATCATTGGCTACTGGGCACACCAAATAGTCATTCCTAAAAAAGTAATGACTGAACTAGATAATTGGAGGCAAAAAGGTCAGATGAGAAACTGTATGTATCCCAAAGGAAGAAAGAGGACTTGACATTAAAAATTATGTCATATGGAATCAAGCACTCACAATCAGAAATATATAAGGCCCTTGAAATGAAAGTAGATTCATTTTGGGTCAAATGGATTCATAAGAGATTCATGAAAGGAGAAGCTAGCATATGGACATGCGAAATATAAAATGAAATGGCATGGTCCTTAAAAAAAATCCTAAGAACAAGAGGAGAGGAATATCAGATTATGAAGTTTAGAATTTTTTATAGAAGGGGAATATTATTCTGAAACGATTTATGGCTAGAGAATAATCCCATAATTATTTGCGTAGAATTCCAGTATATCCGAGTCAGAATCCGGAAAAATTGTCTCTTGTACTTAGTTAAAGATATTCAAAAAGAAAAATACAGTTATATTTTGAGGAGTGTTCTAGAAGGAGTTAGAATTCTAAATATGATCAATAATATGTAATTAAATAGAAACACTTATACAAAGAGTTGAGATATTGTTATGAATGGAAATTTCGTGGTAGTAAAAGCATGAGAGATCATTAGAACAAATGAGGTGGTTGTCGGTTAGCATAAAGTAGTATAGTCTTCAAAGGTTATATCTCGACATAAATTCATCCTTTGGTTGAAATTCAAAAAAATATTGATGACAAGAGACAAAATTAAAAAGTATATGAATATTCCAAACGTCAATTTCCCAATCTGCGTAGTAAAAGAGGAAATCATTGACCACTTATTTGGGGAATGCGTGTTTATATCCAAGCTATGGATAAATTTTTCTCAGAACATTAATATCATTAACTTTCTAAGTATATGGAACAAATCATAGAGCTTGTAAAGAAAAAGGCTAAGGGCGATAACATCTACACAAATATTTTTAAATGCTTTTTTAGAGCCCTAGTCTATCATACTTGGAGAGAAATAAATACAAAAATTCATAACATGAATAAGAGAACAGAAGGGAATGTTTGGGATGATATTATTTCTGATGATAACGCTCTGATACATACATGGATGAGAATTCTGATTAATGAAGACTGTTGGAATCTTTGTCAAAGGTAGAATATCCCCTATAAAATAATTAAAATAAAAGGAATGTTAAAATAGTTCTTGTTTGATGGCTTGTTTGTAATTCAATTATTTGTTGTTCTGTTTGTTATTCAGTTGTTTAAAACTCAATTGGTGTTTTCAACAAAGCTATGGTCTATCTAGCTTTGTTTCTTGAAACTCATTTCTTTTTTTTGGGAATTTTATTTAATGAAATGGCACTAAACAATTTCCCCCCAAAAAAAGCTTGAGATTAACCTAGAGCAAGGGATTTTTTGAGAGGAGGATCCACCATTATTGAGAGGAAAATCTTGAAGGGTTTTTTCGGATTTGGTGAATAGTTATGTTTTAGTCTTGGACAAGGATTCAAAGAGATTGTTAGAGTTATTTTAAAGGTATGAGATCCATCGATGAGTTTCCATTTATATTATAACACAACATTTCAATGAAGTTCCATCTTACTTAAATATAAGTTTGTATGTACATTAATGCTATGTGTAATAATGTTTGAATGATTTAGGCAGATTCTAAATATCATTTGCAATCGGTTGATTAAACTAAATCTCTTTCATTCTCCTTATATTCTCCCAAATCTACATATATTTATATTAAAGTTCTTGCTATGATGATTGGATCATTGATGTTTTGTTGTGTATTGTTAAGGTTATATTGATGTTAATGATTGTAACACATTTCTAAGATGATGATGAAAGGATGAATATTTCAGTTTTGAGTGTTGGTTGGAGATAATATATTTGTCATTTCATTTTTTAGTTTTGTTTGAAAAACAGGGAAACGAAGCTGCAAAAAAAGAAAGAAAAAAAAGGCCAGCACCATGATTCAAAATACCTAGCATTGGTCGTCTACCTTTCACGCTATTATGCTAGCAGTTCTTTTGTTCTTAATCATGTTTAATCTAGCCTATATTCGGTCCGTTCGACGTGGTATCATTGAGATCTCACATTCACCTACATGTATTTATCTCTATTTCACCTATTTATTTTTTCATTACATGATGACAACCTAGATGCATGCCCTAGGAATAGATTGATACAAATCTTTAGTTGCATGATTATGTTTGAATTTTTCTTTAAACACATATTCGTGATGAGAGAATTTGATGCCGAAATTTTCTCCGAAAATCTAAAATCTCTAGAGTTTTTCTCTCTCTTCCTTGACTTTAGTTCACATGCTGATGTCAATGATTGAAACTTATAATTATATGTACCCTAAGTCCTGAGTTCGAGCCCGTCAAGAGACAAGTTCTACACTTAGTTATATGGTTAAGTATGTTTGCGGGTTATATACTTAATTTGTTGTCGCATTTTTTTCAAGTCTAACCGTTTCCAATTTAAGATCAAGTTTAAGGGTGTAAACAAGTCAAGATTCTCGCGAGTAGCTCGGCTCGAACTTGATTTGACCGAGCTCAAGTTGAGTTCGAGTAGCTCGGTTATAAAAATTGAGCGCGAGTAACTCGTTATATATAGACAATTATTATAGGGAACGCGTATTTGGGGCCGCAAAAGTCGAATATTCCCTTTAAACACATAATATTATCTCTTCTCTTATTAATTAATTTCTCTCTCTAACTAATTAGTTTATCCCTCCTCTCTTCACAATTAATTGTTTTCCTCCCTTAACTACTTATTAATAAAAAAAAATTAAACTAATTTCTTTTCCTTTTTCTTTGATATTTATTATCTCTCATATTCTAAAATAACTCAAAACTTTACGACAATCTTCCACATTAAATATTTTAACAATATGTTTAAATAAAAAATAATATGTTGTATTTATTAATTAATTTCTTTTTTCCCTCCAACTAATTAATAAGTCTTGTTAATTTAGTTGAATTATGAATTTATATTTTTTATATTTTTTTTTATCACTTTTCAATTACTTTATTTATCAAATATTTTTCATTCATTCTTTTTTGTCCTCTTTTTTATTTTTCTTATTATTTTTTCTTTTGACTTATTAATATTATTTTAGTTTTTATTACTTATAGATGTTTATTTAATATTTTTATTCTCTATTTTTCATCATATTCTAATCATTGATCAATAAACCTATATTCTTATCAACATATCAGTAATGTGTTACTTTTTTTTAGTTTGGTCTAATATGGTTAGTAATTGCATGTATTTTTTTTAATAAATGTATTATATTTAAAAAATAGTTATTATGGAAAAGGGAAAAAATAATACAAATGAGGTGATTTAGAACAACAACAGTGCATGTTAAGAGTCTAAATAAAATCATAATTTCAAAATATTTTATTATTTAAAATAAAATTATTAATTTTAAATAGAAAACATACATTTTAAATAAGGAAGTTATAAATTCTAAGATATTTTTAATAGGAAATATGATATTTTTCACTTCCAAGTTATGGATTAACTCTAGTTTGTTCTGAATAAATATTAAATAGGAAATATGGTATTTTTCACTTCAAATTGTGGATTAACTTTAGTTTGTTCTAATTAAATAAGAAATATGGTATTCTTCACTTTCAAATTATGAATTAACTTTAGTTTGTTCTAATCGGTCGAAAAACGGTAACAAGTTGTCATACTCAACATAAGGAATGAGAGGGAGAGGTGTGGATGGCTCTAGACAGATTAGAGCTTCACAATAGGATGCCTCCGTCGAGTTTGAATATTGAAGCCATTGTCAAGACCATATATTCCTATGGCGTCGTCATTTGGGGGATTGGATTGGAATCGGAACTGGAACGCATGACGAACGATTTTGAGAATTCGTCATTTCCGGATTAGAGATCATGTAGCGATGGAATCTGTGAGTTTAAGTATTGATTGTAAGAAAATTGAAAGTTGTAGGTCTTTATTGTCTTTTATAAAATTAGGACTTACTTAATTATTAATGAGTTTGATTCTGTATATATAAGTAATTTAGGGTTTCTAGGCTAATTACTCCTTTATAAGAGTTTTTTTTGTAAATGTTAACATATAATATTTAAGATGTTTCCTCTTTAACAAAGATTATTGTCCTTATTTATTTTTCATAGTTTCATTTCTTCATAATTCTTCTCAGAAGATCCGATAGCCAAAGCCAACATTTTGTATCAGAGCTAGATTGAAGAACATGTCGTCGACAAGATCAACTAGAGAGGCAACAATCAAGATTGGAAGAGAAGTGAATGTGACGCTCTCCTATCTGTTAAGTAACTACTCGGTGTGGACGTTGAAGATGCGGGTAAACTTACAAGCACAAGGAGTCTGAGAAGACGTGATGTTTGACGAGGTCGACGAACAAAAAGATAAAATGACTCTCTCCTCCATATATCAAGCACTCCCTTAGGACGTCCTTCTCATGGTGGCTTATCGGGATTCCACTAAGCTAGCGTGGGAGACGCTAAAGACAATGCATGTTAGAGTAAAGAGAGTTAAGGAGGCAAAAGTGCAAACCTTTAAGACACAATTCAAGACAATTTGCATGAAGAATGGGGAATCAGTGGATGACTTCACCATGAAATTGACATCCATCGTGACTAGTATCCACTCATTGGGAGAGGAGGTGAAGGAGATCTCCGTCATCAAGAAGTTCCTTAGAGCCTTACCACAAACTTACATGAAGATCATTACAGGGATCGTGCAATTTGGTGACCTCAAGAATATGACCCTCGAGGAGATCGTCGGTCGTCTCAATGTCCATTAAAAGAGACTTCGCGACTATGAATACCAAGAGGAGGAGCACCTATTTCTCACGCATGATGAATAAATGTCACGAATGAAGAAAAATGAAAAAGCCAAATTTTCTTTTAGATCTTTGAGTTGCAGCGACAACGGTTGTGATAACCGAGGTCATGGAAAAAGGCAATGTCAAGGGAGACGTCATGTAGAAAGCTCACCTCGATAAGAAGACACCATGCCCCGCAAATACAAGAGCACAGTGAAGTGTTATGCTTATCAAAACAACGGGCACTATGCGTCTCAGTGCCTTAACAAAAGGTATGACGATGAGGCAACTAACTAACTTCTATGAAGAGGAACCATCATTAATGTTTGTTGAGGTAGTGACGAATGATTTGCCTAAAGACAATGATGTAAACCTCACTAGCTTGTATAACGAGGAGCCAATATTAATGTTTGCTGCGGGAGTGACAAATATTTTTCCTGAAAACGAGAAGACAAATCTTTAAGAGTTCATGCAAGAACCATCCAAGGAGAAACTGAAGGTGGTGTTGCTCAATAAAGAGAAAGTCATGGAGAAACTCCTCACAAGTGGCGATGAGTGTAATCACACTGATGTGTGGTACCTTGAAAATAGAGCAAGCAACCATATGATGGGCCATTTAGAGAAGCTCAATGAGCTCGACAAGAAAATTGCCGAAAATGTGAAGTTTGAAGACGGAAGCAAGACGCACAAGTTTCCTAATCCATCTTGCGAGAAAATCTATGTGAGCGAGATGTCGTATTTGAGAAGGAGAGGAAGTGGGAGTGGTGTAACGACAACAACAAGATCGTACAAAATTCCGTGGAGTTCAGAATCCTAAGAGATGTCTATGCAGATGTAGTAGAGATGGATCTTGATGAATTATTGTTGCTCACCACAACCGAGCGAACAACATATCACGAGGCGGTAGTCGAAGAGTCGTGGTATGATGCCATAAACAACGAGCTTGAGTCTACCAGGAAGAATAAGACATGAGAGCTCACCGACTTACCATACAGTCACAAGACTATCAAGTTAAAATGGGTTTTTAAGTTGAAAAAAGACAGTGAAGGCAACATCCTCAATCACAAAGCGAGATTGGTAGCAAAATGCTATGTGTAGAAGCAAGGGGATGATTTTGAGGAGACTTATACACTGGTGACGAAATTTGACACAATCAGGCTAATTCTTATCATCGTAGCTCACCGTGGATAGGAGATTCACAACTTGGATGTCAATTAAACATTTTTCAATGGTGACATCGAATAAGAAGTCTACGTCGCTCAACCTGAAGGCTTCATCATCAAGAATAAAGAGCATAAAGTGTACAAATTATACAAGGCTCTCTATGGACCACGTCAAGCACCAAGTGCGTTAAACACTTACCTCAACAAGAGAATGATGAGTCTCGGCTTCGTGAAGTGTTCTGAAGAGCAGGCTGTGTACACGATAAACCCTAGAGAAGAAGTACTCATTGTTGGTGTATACGTCGACGACTTGATCGTGACAGGATTATGCATCAAGAGTGTTGATGAGTTCAAAAAACAGATGATGAAGGAGTTAGAGATGAGTGATCTCGGGCTACTCTTGTACTATCTTGGTATCGAGGTGGACAAGAAGAAAGATATCATCGAGATGAAGAAGGAAACTTATGCAAAGAAGTTGTTAAAATAGTTTGCAACGGAGGATTGCAACTCGAGCAAGTATCCAATGGAAGAAAATTTGCAGCTCGGAAAGGATGTGGAAGGAAGCTTAGTGGATCCGAAGGAGTATAGGCGTATCATCGGGGTTCTCAAGTACTTGGCGCACACTTGACCCCGTATCTCTTATGTAGTTGGCATAGTGAGTCGATACATGGAGCAACCTACCACTCTACACCAACAAGAATAAAAACGCATTCTTTGTAACGTGAAGGGAATGACGGGCTATGGGATTCAGTTAAAAAGAGAACGACAAGTTGAAGAACTCATTGGTTTTACTAACAGCGACCTAATTGGTGACACATATGATAGAAAAAGCACAGAAGGGATGGTGTTTTATCTGAATGGGAATTTGATCACCTGACAATCTCAAAAGCAACGAACTATTGCTTTATCTTCATGTGAGGCAGAGTTTATCACAGCTACTGCAGCGTCTTGTCAAGGACTATGGATTAGAAACTTGTTGAGCGAGGTGCATGGATGCGAGCTAAGGCCGGTATCCCTTTATGTAGACAACAAGTCCGCAATAACATTAATGAAGAATGTGGTGTTTTATGGACGTAGAAAACACATCGACACTCGATTCCACTTCATTTGTGAATGCGTCGAGAACCGACAGATCGTTGTAGAGTTCGTAAGCACTAGAGAGCAGCGTGCATATATTCTTACTAAGGCACTAACAAAAGTCAAATTTGCAGAGATGCGAGAGATGCTTGGCGTTCTCGAACCAAATCAAGCTTACGGGGGAGATTATGAGTTTAAGCATTAATTGTTAGAAAATTGAAAGTTGTAGGCCATTATTGTCTTTTATACAATTAGGGCTTATTTAATTATTAATGGGCTTGGACTTATATGTATAAATAATTTAGAGTTTCTAGGCTAATTACTCTTTTATAAGGATTGTTTGTAAATGTTGATATACAATACTTAATACTCTTAAAACTTTTTTCTCTTTAACAAAGATTACTGTCCTTATCCATTTGTCAGAGTTTCATTTTTCCATAATTGTTCTAAGAAGATCTGATAGTTGAAGCCAACAGAATCGCTACCAAAAAGGAAAAATTATTGTCGGATTTTAAATTTTCTACCAATGAAATGCAGTTAGCTTTTATGAAGGAATGTTTGAATGAAGTTGGGCCGAAGCCGGCGGGGCACTTAGATGTCGATTCCTGTCTTCCGTGGAATTTACGGTCCAAGAAACCAGACGCGTCTAAGTCTTCAAGTGAGGAAATTAAGGGATTAAAGGAAATCAAAACTATCAACTATGAGAAGTAAGGAAATAAGAGATTTTCGATTTCTCTATCACAGAGTGAAATTGAGGATGATTTCATGGCGATGGTTGGTCAACGGACTCTTGGAAGGCCTAAGAAGAAACAAACCAAGAATGTGAAAAACCAATTGAATATAAGTAAAATTAAACTTGTTCTGCATAATCTAAATCAAACATATTTTCATGATCTAAATCATTGTTCCATTGTTAGTTTATGCAGCAGCTTTTTCCAGGTTTAGGATTAGCCAAAGTAACAGCCTGCAAGTACAAAGTTCTTGGTCATGGTAAGTTCTGATAAGTAATCCTAAGGATGATGATCAACTTTTTTTTAGGATTTTATTCTTAATTAATAGTATTTATATTGATCAAATAACTTGTATAACTCGTTTTGATAATGATTTGTTTATTTTTCTACTTTTCAGATTTACCCAACTTTTAAAAAATTCTTATGGTCTCTCATCACAATCAAATAACTCAAAATGACATTAAAACAACCAAGATCAAACAATCCTATTAATGCATTCTTTTAATGCTTGCGTTCTCTTGAAAATGTGTCTCATAAAACCTAGTTAATTATATTCAACGTTTCTCTTGAAATATGTTTGTTTGTATGATTTTCTATCCAATTAATATATATATATAATGACCCTGTTTGAGAACGCCCAGCTCCGACTTGGAGTAAGGTTTAGGCGATATTTTTTAATTTATTTAAAAAATATATTTTTTCACAATATTTTATTGAAGTATTCATATATATAAAATACTGTTTTAAAATATACTTTAATGATCGGGGGTTGGACCGGTTAGCGGTTCTCACTTGAAGGGTGGTGGTTAATCCGGTTAGAGATTAACACTAGGGTTTCAATACTACACAACCTGTCACAAACTCTTGAACTAGGTTCAAGTGCGGAAGATGTTTGCTTTCAGGTTGAAGCGGCACACGTTGTATAATAGACAGGGCCGGTTTCGGATGATGAAGATTTGAGAATTGATGGGTCAGTTTCGGTAACCTGGTGAATCGGCTTGAGTAGAGTTAAGTCGGTTATAGCGATGCGGGTCGGTTAGATAATGGAACCGGCAGAAAGTAAATGACAAAACAGATTTTATGGATGTTCGGAGATAAAACTCCTACGTCACCCATTCCTCTCGAAACCGCGAGAAGGATATTCACTAAGGAATATAAGTACAATCCGATCGAGACTTATTTCCTGCTCGATGACACTCTTACAATTTACACCGAAATTGTAAATCACACACTTTAACTTTTGCACTTAGGCTTTCTAGAACAACACAATCTTATTACTTGTAGAATAAATGCTCTTAGAATTTCTCACTTGTCTCACTATATATTTCTTGTCCCGCATTTACTCTTCTTCAACTGCCCCTTTATAGGTGAAATATGCCAACGGTCATATTTCACTGCCTTGAATCTGATTGGTTGGGCAGGGGTGCAGAGGTTCAGTGATTCAGAGATTCAGACCTGCGGTCGTTTCCTCGGACTTGATGGTCAACCTCAGACTTGGCAGTCTGTTCTTCCGGTATGTAAGACAAACCTGCTAGGTTTGTCTTTTACTCAATGTAGACACTGTCTGTTAGACAGTTGTCTGTACTTGGAAGATCTCCTTTCTGACTTATCCCGAAGTGGAAAGATCCGGTAGGACTGTCTTCTGCAGCCTGCAGACTTTCCTCATACTTGTATGGATATGGAAGTGTTCAGTCTGTTCCTTTGGTATCATTCTCAGCAGATACCCGAATTATCTTCTTGTACTGGTCGGTCATTTGACTTAACCGGATGGCTTCCGGTATGAGTGATGTAACCGGACTTCTTCAGGTTATTCCTTTGCCTTGTGGCCGGTCGATTGTCTGATGTTTCCTGTTTTAAGCTTTGGCCGATCCTTTCTTTGTGCGGTCATGTTCTAAGTATTCTTGGTCGGGTTACTAGCTTGACCGGCTAGTTTTCTTAGCCGGTTCTTTTGTTTGTCCGGTCCGGTTCTTTGTTCCTGCATGGAAAATTTATTTAAGTTAGGTTTATTTGAACCGGTCTAATTTTATCTAACAATTTCTCCCTTTTTGATTATTTTATTTAAAATTATCAAAATCATGTAAGTTTGCAACCGTAGGCCGGTTGTTTTGTTTGTCCGGATTTTTGAAACTGACTTAGGAGAATATTTCGAAAAATTTTGAGAAAAATTTTGGAACGGTCTTATCTTTTATCTTATCAATTTCTCCCTTTTTGATTATTTTATTTAAAATTATCAAAACTAAGTAGAGATGCAAAAGATGGCCGGTTTCAAAAATAGCTTTATATATATGATAGATAACCGAAAATACTATATAGAAATACTAAGACAAGTAAAGGAAAGAGAGCCCCTATTCCGAGTCCGAGAAGTCATATATGTTCCACTTTTTCTTCACCGGTTGCGGTCGACTGGCCGGTTCGGAAACTCGTTGTCTTGTAGACCGGGCCTGCAGGTGTACTTCATCCTCCTCTTCGACTTGAGCTGCCTGCTGCGGTATACTCGTAATGACCGTTTCAGTGACCTCATTGAGCAGGTCGGCTATTTGAACTTTCTTTGAAGGTTCCCTCTTTCGCTTTTTCGGAACTAAAACGGAAGAGGCCGCCTTTTTCTTTTTGTTGTCGTTTGCAAAACCTTCCAGCCTCCGTCTTTCCCTTTACAACCGCGCAGCATCCTTCGCAGCTTGAGCGGCTGCCTTCTTTGCAAGTCCCGGGAACTTGGCCTCTGCCCTTCGAATTCGTTCGGCTTCCTCTTCCTCTTCGGTAAGTTGCGATGGTCGCGGTGCCTCCTTCTCTTTTCTTGCTTCGGCGTCCAGCTCATCCTGGACCTTCTTAGCCACTTGGGCATCAGCCTCTACAGCCGCGGCATCCACATTTATCTTAGCATTTAGCATTTCGGCAACTTGCGCGGAGAGCGCCTTGAGTTCGGCCTCAAGACCCTCATTTTTCTTCTCAAGTTTAGAGACCCGTCCGAGTGTTGTGCCGACCAGGTCCCCAGCAACCTCCGCCAATCGTTGATCGGTCTCTCTTTCAAGCCGGTCAAAGTTTTCTTGTAACTCGGAGGTCCTATCTTCCAAAATTACGGTTCGCTTAAGATATTTACTGTGCAGAACCGCTTCTTCCCGTTGATCTTCATCGATTTCTGAGAACTGGTCCTGTGTTCTATCCAAAAGATACCTTGTGGTGTTGGCGAACTTGAGTGCCGAGCAGACGGTTCTTTGGAATTTCTCCTTCAAAGGGAGAACCTCGGAGTTTTCGAACTCTTGAAAGCGGTTCTCAACCCATGCTTTTGTGAAGCCCGGTTCGGAGACTTCCGGTTGTGTAAGTGGAGATTGCCCGATGAGAAGAGGATCCGCCCTTTCATCGGATTTCTCTGTTGCCGAATTCTCCCTTGGAGGTGTTGGACAGTGATCTGGACTTGAATCAATCCGGGGAGCTGTATAGACCGGTATTTCCCTTTGACTGTACATTGCCTCCAGCCGGTCGATTTCTTGAATAAGGTCTCCTTTGGCTTTTTCAAGCCTTTCCAACACCCGCGGTGTTAAGGTGTCTTCCTGTCCCACCTCTTCGAACTTCTCCGTAATCTTCCGGATGCGTGTGGTTAGCTTCCGTAGTTGTGCATGTGGTTTTAAGAGGTAGGTTCAGTGTAATACCTCTTCAACTGTATTGGATTTTGTGAAATTCATGATCACGTCCTCCACTCTCTTCAGTCTATGAAGGCATTCCACGTCTGTGTAGCCTGGTAGGATTTGCCTATACGGCTTGCCGAACCGGTGCTCGTGCCATTCCAGGTATAACTCCTCAATCGTCTCGGCTCGCTATATAGTGCCCTTTAGGAGTTTCAGAGTTACCCTATCGGCCTCTGCTTCTTCGGCCTCCTCATCATCTTTGTTGCCGCCTCCATCACCGGCTTCTTCACCACCTTCTTCACCATCCTCTTCACCACCCTCGGTGGTCTCAGGATTGGTGCCAGGACCGGCATTATCGGGGTTCTGGCCCGAATGCTCTTCTTCATTGGCCGATCTTTCGTCATCGGTCTTTTCTGTATCGGTTCTTTCAGAAAGGGAAGCCGACTCTTCCTCCTCCGTTGGCTGCGGCGGTTCCGAGAAAGTTACTTTCTCTTTTCCTTTGCTTTCGGCCTTTTCTTTGGCTGGGGCCGCTTTCTTGCCGGTTGCCTTCTTTCGGCCACCTGTGGAACCGGGGGCCGGCTGCTTCCTTTCCAGGAATTGTTTGGACCGTATCAGGCTTCTTGAGGAGATGGTGACGACGGGTCCGATGTTGAGATTATGATGAAGGAAGATCTTACCGAGAGGAACGGCGTATCCCCAAGACCGGTTTGTGTCCGGTTTCACCATTTCCAACAGGTTGTGGAACACTGCCTTTGCCCAGTTAACCTTAGTCCCCTCTATCAGGCCGACCAGCATCCTGATTTTGTCCTTGGTTAGGCTGCTGTAGTTCCCTCCCCTTGCTAGAATCGCCCTTGCAAAGATATCACAGATTGGAATATACTCCGGTTTCAACGTTGATTTGCTACCGGATACTTTTATCGGCTCCTTAGTCGCCGAGAGTATCTGGCAAGCTGCCTCAAAAGTTTTGATCTCGATGTCCGCCGTTCCATCCTGGCCGGCCGTTGGAAGGCACAGGCTCTTTGCCACCGATGCCTCGGTGAGTTCTATTGCAGTACCGGCTATAGTTGCGGTGATTTTGTCATCAGAAATAGTTGCGGTGTTGAAGAATTCCTCGACTGCATCTTTGTAGAGAACGTGAGGACCGCCAAGAAAATATTTTAGACCGGCTTCAGCTACCCGGTCAATAACTTGTACCGCCGCAGGCGTTCCCTTCCTTCGGATTTCCTCGAAATCCACTTGAGTCAAGTGTTTGAACAAAGCCGAGTTGCGCCCCATCTTAGAGTGTTTGAAGAGTTTGAGAGCAGATAACCGTTTTGAGAGAGTTTGAAAACTTTAGAGAGAGAAAGCAAATTCGCGTGAGAATGAAATAAAATGGCCGAGAGGCCCTTTTATAGATGCGGTTTGGAAGCCCAACCGTCCCATCAACATTGGGCGGGAAATTTCCCTCCAAAACAGATGAGCGGCAAACCATGGGCGGGAATGGAATAGGCGCCAAACCATGGGCGGGGGTTTTGAGCGGGAAATTTCCCTCCAAAACTTTTGCTTTCTCCATTGATGACGCAATCCTCTTTTGAGATCGATTGATGCTGCGGTTTCCAAATTTAACCGGTTATTTAGAGTGAGCAGAGTTTTCCAATCTTTTGAGTTTAAGCGGTTTTGAATCCGGATAGGAACGCGGTTGTTTTGATAATGTTAATCATTTACTTAGATATTTTAGATGTTAAGAAAACTCGGTCATTTAAACTGAAATGAAATTGTATTCAAGAAAACATTGCAGAAAGAAGACCGACAGATAAATCGGTATAGAAATAAGCATACATAAGCAATGGAAAGGTACAGCCTATGGAAGAAACATCCTGGAAATTCTTTCCTCCACCGAATCCTTGTCAAGGATGTTCGAAGAGGAGGTCGGTGTGCCCGGTCCAAACTCTGGTCGGTACCTGAGAATCAGCTTACTTACATGTGGTGCATAACCGAGACCTTTCTTGGTCAGCACCATGTTCTTCAGGTTTTGGAATATGACCGTTGACCAGTTGATGGCCGTCTTTCCAACAATGTGAGTCATTATGTTGTAAGTGTTTCTAGAGTACCGTTGATTCGGTGACTGACATAGGATAGATCGAGTCACGATCTCGAGAAGAAGTTGACCGTGACTAGCGAGCTGGGTTTTTGACCCATAGTGTTCCACTGGATAAATGGTGGCCGAGAGGTATACTGCGTGTTCAAATCCCGCAAGTTCCTCTATTGTTGGAAAATCAGAAAATCCTTCTGTGGGTAGGTTGAATAGTGAAGCAAATTCGGCTTCATCAATCCAGAAGGTGTGGTCTCTTACGGTAGAGACGATGTAGGTTCCTCTGATGCAGGCGCTTCGAAAGAAGGCCTTGACATCCTCCAAGAGAATGGGACCGGCCTCTTCGAGGAAGGGTCGAAGACCGGTTGCATCGAGAGAGTGAAACATGACCTCCTTTTCATAATTTCCATCCCACTCTTCCATACAAGAGTTGAAGTCAACGCTCAAAAAGTTTCCCAAAGTTCGGCTTGGCATGATTACGGTTTTGAGAGAGATGGAATTCAAGAGATTTCAGAAGTGTTTTATGCTTTAGAATGTGGTGAGTTGAATAGGAAATGGCTCCTTATATAGGGTCGGTTTTGGAGGGAAAACATAAGCTTTGATTGTTAGTTTTGTTTTATTAGACAAGAGAATCTTTATGTTTCCAAGGTGTATTGGGAAGAGGCAGATTGCGAAGCCCGAGGTAGGTATTAGTTGAGAAGTAACCAAGTTAGTTGGATAGTAAATGTTCAGGTGGTTGGGGGTTATCGCATTAATTAAGGATTTCTTTCTCATTAATTGCATGAACACAACCGAGATTAATCAAAGGAGACCGAAAGCAGCATAGATAGTGCCGAAAAAGGCATGAGTAACAACGAAGAAAGCATAAAATAAAAAGGAACATAAGTAAAGCCGAAGAAGACATGGATCAAGCCGAAACGATCAAAGATAGGTTGGATAAAGATACACCCGGTGCATGAGGCAAAACGACCGGGTGCAGGAAGGAGTGACTTAGTGTTCATGAGAGTTGACGACACCGTTGCGGTTATTGCGACGGTTTCTTCTCCTCCAAGCTCTCTCAAACCGCTCATAAAAAGAGTCGGTTGCCTCTTTAGTCAGCACTTGGGCTTGGTTCAAACCTTCTCCGGGACAGGTCGGAACACCAAGCTCCACAAGAAGGCAGCTTAGTTGGGGGATAAGACCGACTGATCGGATGCCAACCATCCAGATGAGGACGTCAAACAACACCTTGGACCAGTTCACCGGTGTACCGGTGATTATAGCCGCCATCATGTTAAAGTTCGAGGTACTGTAGGTATTTGTGACATCTTTCCCGAAGATGCTCCTACCGATCACATCATTTAGGAGTTGATACTCAGCTCTCAAATCTGATTTCGTACCGTGATCTTCAACCGGTTTGTCAGACCGTGCGAGGGTGAGGGAGATCTCGGCCTTTATGTTGGCTGGAACATCGAGATCTGTCAGCCCTTGCCTTGGCAAGCTAAAGCACCGAGCAAAGTCTCTTTCGGTGAAAACAAAGACGATACCTCCCACTTCAGATTGAATGTGAGTTTCAAAGTGGGGGGTCCCCCTGAATACCCTGGCGTGGTAGAAAAACTCTAGTATTGATTCAGGATAAATGGTGTGTTTGTCATCCAGGAAGTACCGAAGACCGGTATCTTCCAGGGATTTGATTATCTTGTACACTTCATAGTGTTCTGTGCTTGAACAGGATTGAAAATCAACCTGGAGGATGTTGGGGAACTGAGACATTTTGGTCTTAGTGAGAGAATAATCTTTTGTCTTGTGAGTATTTTGGTGAATGTTTGATTTACTTAAATACTAGTTTGGGGATTATCCTATTGTCCAGGTATTAAATGGGATGATATCTATTAACTGCAGGATAAATATGTATTGCATGAAATATGTATGTTTGCAGTCTAGGGTGTTGGTCATAGACCTGGACTATGAAATATATCAATAGATCTTCACGTCTTTTTAGGTGCGACCAGTTTACTTTGAAAGGGTAATGTTTCAGAACAGATATCTTTAAACACTGATAATTATTCCACTTCTGTTTGGAATTCAAATAATCTAGGATAACCTGCTTCCAAACCGGTCAGTCATCAGTTGTTCATCCCGATGCGGTTATTTGGTGCATGCACCAAGTAGCCGGTCGGTTTACTCTATCTGATGAACTGGGCGGTTCTTCCATAGGTATCTTGAAAAGTCCAACAGTTTAGGAGGAACTACCGGTTTTATCTGTCCAAACCGGTTTCCCTTTAAGCATCCTTAAGAAGGATCTGACTAATGTCGGTTAAACCGAGAGTAAGTCTGAATTGAGAGAACTTAGCTTCCTGTAGAGGCTTCGTGAAGATATCGGCTACTTGTTGGTCAGTCGATACGTATTCCAGCCGGATATGCTTCAGCGTGACATGTTCCCTGATGAAGTGGTGCCTTATGTCAATATGCTTGGTTCTAGAGTGGAGAACCGGATTGTAAGTTATTGCTATGGCACTCGTGTTGTCACAGAAGATCGGGGACTCTTCGGCTGTGACACCGAAGTCCTTCAGCTGTTGTTGTATCCAAAGTAGTTGTGAGCAACAGCTTCCGGCCGCCAGGTATTCAGCTTCTGCAGTAGATGTGGCCACCGATGTTTGTTTCTTGCTATGCCATGAAACAAGCCGGTCACCTAGGAACTGACATGTTCCGCTGGTACTTTTTCTGTCAATCTTACAGCCTGCATAGTCTGCATCCGAATAGCTTGTTAGATTAAAGGACGAGTCCTTTGGATACCACAGACCGACATCAGGTGTGCCCTTTAGATACTTCAGTATCCTCTTTGCGGCTGTGTAGTGGGATTGTTTTGGATTTGCTTGAAATCTTCCACACACGCCGACTGCAAACAGAATGTCCGGTCTACTTGCTGTCAAGTATAGGAGAGAACCGATCATGCCCCGGTATGCAATCTGGTCTACCGTTTGGCCCTCATCATCCCTGTCTAATTTAATCGATGAGCTCATTGGAGTAGCCGCCAAGGAGCAAGTGTCCATCCCGAACTTCTTTAGTAGCTCCTTGGTGTACTTAGGTTGGCTAATGAATGTTCCTTCTTTGAGTTGCTTAACCTGAAAACCTAGGAAGAAGCTTAATTCTCCCATCATACTCATTTGAAACTTGTCAGTCATCATTTTTGAGAATTTATCACATATCTTAGGATCGGTGGAACCGAAAATGATATCATCTACATAGATTTGAACAAGTAGGATATGTTCCTTGTTTTCAAATTTAAACAAAGTTTTATCCACCGAACCGATGGTGAAATTATGTTGTAGTAGAAATGCGGTTAGTGTATCATACCAGGCTCTAGGTGCTTGTTTTAGACCGTATAAAGCCTTATTTAACCGGTATACATGGTTTGGAAATGCAGCGCTCTTGAAACCGGGTGGTTGTTCAACATACACCTCTTCACGTAGGTCACCGTTCAAGAATGCACTTTTAACATTCATTTGAAAAACCTTAAAGTTTTTGAAAGCAGCGAAGGCAAGAAAAATTCTAATGGCTTCAATCCTAGCTACAAGGGCAAATGATTCTTCAAAATCAATGCCTTCTTCCTGTTTGTAGCCTTGTGCCACTAATCTGGCTTTGTTCCTCGTGACCAAACCGTCCTCATTGAGTTTGTTTCTAAATACCTATCTTGTTCCTATGACCGATTGATCCTTCGGTCTAGGGACTAGGTACCAGACTTTACTACTCTCGAACTGGTTTAGCTCTTCTTGCATTCCCAAGATCCAATCCGGATCTGACAATGCTTCATCTATTCTTTTCGGCTCAATCTGGGATATAAAAGCGGAATTAAAGTATCCTTCCAGAAGTTGACCCCTAGTTCGAACAGGTTCTGAAGGGTCACCTATGATTTGCTCAGGAGGATGTTTACTGTTTCTTCTGAGATTCAGTTCAGGGATGTCTACCAAATTACCGTTTACTTGATCAAGGCTAGACATGTCGGTAGGCTGAACAGGATTGTCAGACCGACCGACTTTCTCGGATTGGACCGAAGTGTCAGCTTCCTGTTGTGGAACAGCTTGATCCGGCTGGGTTTCAATGTTACCCATTTGGTCATGGACAAACCGCCTGAAGACTGGAGTCTCATCTTCACTATCAGAATGGATATTGTTATTTTCCAATCTGTTGTGTAGATCAAAGCATGAAGTAGTATTACTTTCAACCGATTCATCGAAAACAACGTGAATTGTTTCCTCCATGGTTGCAGTTCTATTATTATACACTCTATATGCTTTACTTACTGCTGAGTATCCTAGCATGATCCCGGTATCGGTTTTTGCATCAAAAGCAGTGAGTTGGGTCTTACCATTTATATGTATATAACATTTACAACCGAAAATCCTGAGGTACTTAAGTTTGGGAACCCTGTTAAAATAAACCTCATACGGTGTTTTGTTGTGAAACTTGTTAATTAAAGACTGATTTTGTGTATAACATGCAGTGTTGATAGCCTCAGCCCAAAATTTCTAAGCAATGCCCGAATCGGCTATCATGGACCGTGCGGCTTCCTTGAGAGTCCGATTTCTCCTCTCGGCCAGGCCATTTTGTTGAGGAGTCCTAGCACTAGACAACTCGTGTCTAATGCCGGATTCATCAAGATATGCGGTTAATGTACTATTGGTAAATTCGGTACCTCGATCACTTCGAATGCTATTAATGCGAGTTGATTTTTCATTTTGCAGGCGCTTAAGAAGTGTAATCAGGTTTGATACGGTTTCACGTTTAGATGGTAGAAATATTACCCATGTAAATCTAGAATAATCATCAATAACTACCATGGTGTAAAGCATACCTCCTAGGCTAACAACCTGAATCGATCCAAATAAATCCATGTGAAGAAGGTCTAAGCATCGGCTAGATTGGATATTTCCTTTACTCTTAAAGGTTGACCTAGTTTGTTTACCCATTTGACATGCTGAGCAAACCTTATCTTGATTAAATACTATATCAGGAATGCCCTCAACTAGCATTTTACCGCGAATGTAGTTTAGAGTTTTCATGTTTAGATGGTTTAGTCTCTTATGCCACAACCAGGTTTGATCGGTCTTAGCTATCATGCATATAGGATATTCTACCTTCGTTTTCCAGTCTACCTTGTAGATATTACCTATCCTATTTCCGGTTAGCAGTACAATACCTTGAGAGTTCTTAACTAAGCATGCATGTTTAAGAAATTCTACAGTATATCCAGCATCACACATCTGACTAATGCTAAGCAGGTTAAAGCGTAGGTTTTCAACTAGAAGTACATTATCAATAGTTAGGTTACCATGGACAATCTTACCCTTGCCCACAGTTCTACCTTTTGAGTTGTCACCGAAGGTGATTAGAGCACCGGTTACTGTTCTGATATCGGTTAGCAAATTGCTGTTTCCGGTCATGTGCCTGGAGCAACCGCTATCCAAGAACCATTCAGAGTTTCCTAGCCGTTTCTTTAGATCCTACAAAATATACATATTTACAACTGTTTGGTACCCACATTTACTTGGGTCCACATGCGATTAGTCCCTTAGGTATCCAAACCTTGATAAACCGGACGGTCTTCTTTGCTAGGGTTTTAACTGTCCTTTTGGCACTCGGTCTTGTGTATCTCGGTTTTTCTACATAGGTCTTAAGTGGTGGTGATCTTCGGTTTGGTGATCTTTGGTTTGGCTTATGCGGTTCAGGATAGGTTTTCATATATTTGAGGATTTCGGCTTTTCTTTTCACAGGGTCAAGCCATTTTTCAGAGTCGGTTGGACCAACATAGTCGTATTTTAGCTTTTCTTCCCTGTAGTATGCGGTCAACTCTTCTTCAGCGGTCTAGGAGCTTTTAAGAAATTTTATAAGGGGGAGGTTACCTCTTGTAAACCTTACTTTCTCTACGGGTTTTCGGTCTTTGGAGCTATCCTCTGTGTATCCTAGGCCAAACTTGCAACGGGGATGTCTGTAATGACTACACATTTTCTTTACTATATCACTAGATCTCTTATATGCAGCCATCTTATATTGAAGTCGGGCATTTTCTTCCTCGGTTAATTCTCTAGCCGATTCACTGGATTGTTCGGTCTTAGGATCTAACTCGGTTTCTAAGGTATGGGTATCATCAGGTTGTACGACCTCCGGTTCGGTTATATTGAGTACCTCTGGTTCTGTCGGAATGGGTACTATGGGATCGGTTCTAATGTTGAGGTGCTTAAGTAGCATGGATAGTAGGTTCCTATATTCTTCTACCATGTCATTCAATGCATTGTATAATTCATCTTTAGTAAATTCTTCACAAGGAGAGTCAAATACCTGTTCTTCATTTGCCATGAGGCACGTGAGTTCATCATCACTGTCACTGTGAGCCCATAGACTTCCTCCATCGTCGGCTATCAGTGCTTTCGGTACCTCACTTCCTTCACCGGTTTGTTGATAGTTGTTCCGGTTATTTTGGTAATCCGGTTTCTGGGTATCCCTCCTCGGCTTCCTGCATTCCCACTTAAAATGTCCCAAACAGTTACAGTTATAACATCTTACATTGGATTTATAACCATAGTAGTTGTTTTTCGGTTGGCCTCTTTTCATGAACCTCCCAAACTTCTGTGCAAGCATTGCCATGGCATCCTCGGTGAACTGTTCGGTGGTTCTGATCGGTACAGGTGCTGGGGCCGGTACAGGTGCAGGTGCAAGTGCAACCGGTTCTGTAGATGTGATTAGTGCTCTGGTTGATGTTGAGGCCGAGACTTCTTCTTTAGTCCTAGTTCTCATTTCGAACTCATATGCCTTAAGATCTTCGAATACATCGTGTAGTTTCATCTTACGTAGGCTCTTTGATTCCCTCATTACCATTGTTTTTATGTCCCAAGTACTTGGAAGAGATCTCAAAGCTTTCATAATGATCTCTTTGTTGTCATACCTCTTTCCAAGTGTTGCTAGCTCATCTAACACACCAGTGAACCGGTCACTGTATTCCTTCATAGTTTCTCCCGGTTTCATTTTGATGCTTTCAAACTTCTGTGTAGCCACCATTATCTTGTTCTCCTTTGTTCTTTCATTTCCCTCAAAGATCTGGATAACCGTGTTCCATGTCTCCTTCGCGGTTGTGCAGTCTCTGATCTTGCAGTATGTGTTTCTGTCCACACTGTTGGAGATCCGGTTTCTAGCATGATTATCCAGGTTGTTTCTTCTCCTATCTTCAGCCGTCCATTCCTTTCAGTCCTTATCAATGAATATCGGTCCTTCGGTCAGAATGGACTCCATTTCATCATCCAAGGTGATTAAGTGCAGGTGCATGCGTGCCTTCCAGTTGGCAAAGTCATCACCTTCTAGCATTGGAGGCCTATCCTGAAACATGCTTGCTTGAGTATTGAAACTAACTACTCTGATACCAATTGTTAGGATCTAGGTAGCCGCTGGAGGACCGGGGGTTGGACCGGTTAGCAGTTCTCACTTGAAGGGTGGTGGTTAATCCGGTTAGAGATTAACACCGGGGTTTCAATACTACACAACCTGTCACAAACCCTTGAACTAGGTTCAAGTGTGGAAGAGGTTTGCTTTCAGGTTGAAGCGGCACACGTTGTATAATAGACAGGGCCGGTTTCGGATGATGAAGATTTGAGAATTGATGGGTCAGTTTCGATAACCTTGTGAATCGGCTTGAGTAGAGTTAAGTCGGTTATAGCGATGCGGGTCGGTTAGATAATGGAACCGGCAGAAAGTAAATGACAAAACAGATTTTATGGATGTTCGGAGATAAAACTCCTACGTCACCCCTTCCTCTCGAAACCGCGAGAAGGATATTCACTAAGGAATACAAGTACAATCCGATCGAGACTTATTTCCTCCTCGATGACACTCTTACAATTTACACCGAAATTGTAAATCACACACTTTAACTTTTGCACTTAGGCTTTCTAGAACAACACAGTCTTATTACTTGTAGAATAAATGCTCTTAGAATTTCTCACTTGTCTCACTATATATTTCTTGTCCCGCATTTACTCTTCTTCAACTGCCCCTTTATAGGTGAAATATGCCAACAGTCATATTTCACTGTCTTGAATCTGATTGGTTGGGCAGGGGTGCAGAAGTTTAGTGATTCAGAGATTCAGACCTGCGGTCGTTTCCTCGGACCTGATGGTCAACCTCAGACTTGGCAGTCTGTTCTTCCGGTATGTAAGACAAACCTGCTAGGTTTGTCTTTTACTCAATGTAGACACTGTCTGTTAGACAGTTGTCTGTACTTGGAAGATCTCCTTTCTGACTTATCCCGAAGTGGAAAGATCCGGTAGGACTGTCTTCTGCAGCCTGCAGACTTTCCTCAGACTTGTATGGATATGGAAGTGTTCAGTCTGTTCCTTTGGTATCATTCTCAGCAGATACCCGAATTATCTTCTTGTACTGGTCGGTCATTTGACTTAACCGGATGGCTTCCGGTATGAGTGATGTAACCGGACTTCTTCAGGTTATTCCTTTGCCTTGTGGCCGGTCGGCTGTCTGATGTTTCCGGTTTTAAGCTTTGGCCGATCCTTACTTTGTGCGGTCATGTTCCAAGTATTCTTGGTCGGTTTACTAGCTTGACCGGCTAGTTTTCTTAGCCGGTTCTTTTGTTTGTCCGGTCCGGTTCCTTATTCCTACATGGAAAATTTATTTAAGTTAGGTTTATTTGAACCGGTCTAATTTTATCTAACATATATATATATATATTATTAAATTTAATAATATTTATTCATTTTGCGTGAAATATTTATTAATCAGTAATTTTAAAATAAAAAATAATTAATGAACTAGCATTTATACAAGACAGAAATACATAAACATATACTTCAAATTAAAATAAATTAATTAATTAACTACTATTAATTTTTACAAGTAAAATTTTCACACACATGAGATGAGATGCATACATATAAAAGAAAAATTATAATAACTTTAAAATATGTATTCAATTTTTAAAATTCTCAAAAATGATATATTAAAATAAAAAATAAAACACTCTCATTCTATATTTTATTTACTTCGGTAAAACAACATATCTTCTCACATATCTCATCACATATTATTTTACAATGGACACTTCATTTAATAACCTTACACTTTCCCTTTATTCAAAATAAATATCTCAAACATTAACAATCTCTTTTTTACCCTCACTTTAGCCCATCAATGATCAATCGATCTCTCATCTCATGACCTTAAAGCACTCTGACTAACCAACCATCTCATTCTACATTTATTTACCAATTCAAATCAGATTTCTTATCTTATGGCCTTAACTTTGACTTCGTTCAAACAACTAATATTCTCTCATACTTTATCTATCAATATCAATTTCATTCTCATTCGACCTCTATCTCTTTACCTTACTTTCACTTCGACTAATCAAAAATCATCTCATTCCACATTTATCCACCAATCACAATCAACCTCTATTCTCTCGAAGACCTTACTTTAACTTCATCAAAAAACCCATCTTCTCACATATTTTATAATATACAACTCATCATTCTTATCCTCATACATCACATTCCACATTTATCCACTCCAATTGACCTTTCATCTTGTTACCTTACTTTCACTTTGACTACTTAATATTTAATTTCACATTAATCCACCAATTTACAATCGACCTCACATCTTCACTACAACAAAACATACCTTCTGTGACCAATAATCACCAACGCATATTAAGCGTTGGTAAAAGTCTTAAAAATAAAAGGTTTTTGCCAACCTTTAATATTTATGACAATCTTTAAAAAAATAAAAAATAAAAAAAAATAAAAAAATTATTTCGCGGGTCATAAATTCGGGCGCGGGTCACTTGTGGGGTTAAAGAGATATTTTTTTTTTATTTTCACTTCTCTCTCTAGGATTCCTCTTCTGCTCCACACTCTAAATCTTTTCTTCAGCCGCAACCTTCCGAAACCTACTTCATTCGAATCCATCATTTATTTGCTCCATCCATTGCTCCTCTAATTTATCTCTCATTCAATCCGTTTCTGAAGACGCTTTGCAATTCATAAATGCCAGTGTTTGTCTTTTTGTTTTCCTATTCTCGTGAATCTTTTTCTTAACTTTCACTGTATTGTTTTGCTTTATAAATCCACAGTTCTTCATGATGTTCCACTGATCCACGGTATTCTCTACGTTTCAGCTTAATTCAGGTCAATTATCTTTCTCTAATTACTCTAGGTAAATCCACTCTCCATGATTATAATGAGAATCAGAAATTTCCTTGTCCTGTCATTTTCTATTGAACATTTGTGTAGCAAAAAATTAGGATAACAGATAGTACATTTACATACTAAACAGGGCCTAATTTCATGAGATTTATATATGTTTTGTGGTTGAATCATTTTGAATCTTATTATAAAGGTATCATTCATGTTACTCTGATCAATCTGATTCCCTTTTTTAATTATATAGCTTTAGTTTCCTTGATGATGCTGATCGTAAGTGTGGAGACTCACTGATTGTCTGTCATGGTGTGATGTTTGAGATTATAAATTTCACTATTGAGCTTTTTTTCTTTCTTTTTTCACATCCAGTCATAGGCTATAGGATTCGATGAATAGATCTGCAAAGTAATTTTTTCTTCAAAATTGTGAAAGTCCGCTTCTCCTTTTTGCTTGGAACTCTGCATTTTTATGAGAAATGAATAAAAAAATTAGATATTAATTTAATTTCTAGGTCAAAAAGCAGAATCTGGTGAAATATTTGAACAATTGTTTTTTTAACAGTGTTTGGGTCTTTTTCATCAAATTAAGATGTAAAGTGTGCGTGTTGTGTCTGTTTAAGTATGTGAACCTGGTAGTGATGGAAAAAGTAGCTAAAAAACTATACACATGGATGGACTTTGGGATTTCCCAGACCAATATATTGTTGAGCCTACTGATGGTTCTGGTGGTTCCATTTTGCAAGTTAGTAAGGTGGATGGGTCTATGAAACTCATTGGTTAGCTCCTTTTTTTAATTGTTTCTTCATTTACTCTTAAGTGTTACCGTTTGCTTTATTTCTTCATTGGACGCAGGTGTCTTACCTAAATGTATTTCCTTTTTGTAGATGATGTTCTGCAATGTAGTTCTGTTCGAGGGCCAGATATTCAGACAATATATGGTGTGGCTGGGATGATAAAGTTGTTAGCAGGCAAGTTTCTACCAAACTGATGTAATAACATGTAAAACATATTCATGAGCTAAGATCTGGTATGAATGTCTGTGTTAGCTTCATCCCTCTACGGATTTGAATCAGCCTAACTTTTAGAACTTGATTGGTGACCTTGTTTAGACGTCTTTAGTACTGGATTTCAGATACATTCATCCCTCTACGGATTTGAATCAGCCTAACTTTTAGAACTTGATTGGTGACCTTGTTTAGACGTCTTTAGTACTGGATTTCAGATACATATAGCAGGAATCTGGAATTGTTGGAATCTAGAGTGTGAAATCTTTTCACTTTATCTGCATAGATTTTGCAAGTTAATTTCAAAGCGCATTTAGCATAATACACCTCATGATTTTTTTAAAACACGCCAAGTAAGGTCCAACTGGCTACACTACATTGGCTAACACACCTCATGAATAAGACATGTAAATAGCGAATTCAATGCCTAAGAAGCAATATTCACAATTGGTCTGAGGATCAAAGTTGGTCCTCTAAAAAGTTATTTGATTTGTTTTAGCTCTGCGTCATTTTGATGTCACTGTAAAGCTTGATTCACAACACAAAATTCTTATAGGTTGATGACGTTTTATATAGTCTCTCATGTTTCTTTCTTTGTTGCTATTTTCATATATTATTTTTCTTGCTGCAGTTAAATGTGAACACCTAACAGAAGTTCGTGAAAAGAATAGTGCTATTGCTTTGTAGCAATCCATCCACTACAAGCACGTCTTTATTTTCTTCTTTCTACACTAAAGCAAATCATCATCTTACACCCGCTTAATTTCTTTTCTTTTCCCCCACAACTACTTTCTGGATATTATGGTTCCTCACTCACTTCCTAATTAAAAATTGAGAGTATGCAGACCTGATGCATTGTGTTTGAATGACTGATTATTTTATGGTTGATTGAAAAATTCATGTACATGAATGTTCTGCTACTTCTCTTAGAGTTTGAGGTATTTGAGTTATATTACTTGTCGAGTTAGGGTGATAGAATTAGTCCACTGCAGATGATTAAGTGCACATGCATTTGCAATTGCTAAATGAGATGACTGTTACCTCAGCTTGAAATGTTGATGGCAAACAATAATAGGTAAGTGCAAAGGTATTAATTATTTTGACCTGATTTTATTTTAACCATAAATCATGATTCTCATTCTTGGGAGATCTTCAATACTTTACTTACCCATACTTGTGAGAGTAGTAATGCAGTTGTGTTGCATCTGCGACATGGCCCATATATTTACTTTATCTTGTTCAAGATTTCAATGTATTGATTTGAATCTTTTTTACACACTCCCTAAATTTTGTGAACGGGTTTCTTCATTGCAGTCTATCCACTATTCCGACATGCATTGGAATCTGTATCTCACTCGTCGAGGTATAACTATCTTTTAGTTCGAGTATCTAGCAATTGTATGTATTAATATAATTTTGACATTGATTTGGTAAGAATACAGGTGAATCTGTCATCAAATCTTTTGACAGAGTTGTCAGATGCTTTTGTCAATTTACATAAAGGTTGGTATTTTTGTTTCATTTCTTCTTTTTGTCCCCATTCTTTTGCCATTGTGGTAGAGCTAATAGTTATTTATAAATTATTTTGGATGTTAAGTTATTTAGGAATTGAAGCACCATATATGCTCATATGCCAAACCAAGAAACGTGCACAATTAATATCAAGCACACATGAACTAGTTATGATTCACATTACAAGGGAAATTGTATGATTCAATAAATGACAAGGTTGTTGGAAAAAATATGATGAATTTGAAGAATCATCTACATGAATTTGGATTGGCCCGTGAAGAAAGAATATGTTTTTCTTCTTATTTTTAGAAGGAAGGCCAATAATTAGGAACTCAAGATTGAACACTAACTCATTAATGCTTAGTGAATTTTGTCTAAAGAAACAAAATATGCAGACAAATCATGGAATAGGAGATAAGATGTTTAAAGAGTATTGGTTCAAGGAGAAAGTGAACTGAAACAAGAAGAAATAATTATCAAGCTCTTACCTGCTCTTTTGTTAGGTATGTTGTAGGAAAAAACTTCATATTTTCTTTCAATTTTAGTAATGTAAGCTAAGCTTAGGCCTTAGAGCATTCAAATGCATAAGTTTAAAAGGTACATACAGTGTTAAAATAGAAGCAAGGTTAAACTTGCATATAATAATAATAATAATCTTTATAACTCATAACCTATTTGGTCTTTTTTCTTTGGTACGCAGGTTCTTACACTTAGCAACAATGTCGACAGTAAATACCTCCCTAAAACAATGTTTAAAATGTGCAAACAACTTTTAACCTTGAACGCATATCACACAGAATTTACAATTGACATTCTAAGACAGGTTTTAACTCTCATTCTATTTCATTCACTTTTTATATTTTAAAATGTACTGCTGTCAATTATCAATGCATTGTGATTTTAAATGGAAGGATGGGATCGATTTGAGTTGAAATCTTTGTTGATTGATAAGGGAATTGTCGAGACATCTTCCACTTTATGCGGAAATGAATCTACTTGAAGGTATTTTTCTACCTTTTTTTATGTGTTTTTTCTTTTGTTTATTGCAATATTCTTTATTAGTAGTACATTGTTAGAACTTTAAGTATAATATTATATGAACGAATATTGTGATTCTTCTTCTTATCTTCTTGTATTAGATGTTTTTCTTATATTGTTGATATGAGTTTTATACTTTTTGTTTGAGTTATATACTTTTAAAGGAAAATTAATCATTGGTATTTGGTTTTTTTCTTTTAATGGTATTGATGGCTGATTGAAGTGTTCATCCTCAAGTTGTCAATTACAAGAAGAAGAATTGTGGACACAGCAATTAGGTTTTTCTTTTCAAATTGTCTATATTTAATTCACATCAATATTTTTTTTTTATTTCTAATTTTGAAAGGAATATTTTTTTACATAATTGCAGTGTGAAGGCCCAAAAAGAAGATCAAGTAGATGAAAATCATCTATTTTTCTATTTCAGCTTTGTTGTTTAAAATTATTTTGTTTGTTTTAGATCTTTTGAATCTTCTAACAATGATATGATAAGATTAAATGAGATATTTTATTGAGAGAATTTATATGATTTTGTTATAATTAAAAATGTCAATAATTAGTATGAAATAAATTTTTTTAATAATTATTTAATTTTAAAAAATACACAAAAATATATTATAAACAATTGTAAAATAAAATCAATATTATTAGAAAGAATTGTTAAACAATGATAAAGACTTTTAGCAACGCTTAAATTAGTGTTACCGACGCTTAATTAAGCGTCGGTATAACTTACGCCCACCCTGCTTATGGTGACGCATAAGTACGTGTTGGTAATATTTTTGGCGACGCTTTTAACGGTTGGCAAAAGTCTTTTTAAGCGTCGCCGAAAGTCTTTTTTGTTGTAGTGCTTGAGACCTTACTTTCACTTTGTCAAACAACTCATATACTAACTTATTTTATATACAACCCGACCTTCTTTATCCTCAATTCAGCTAACTATACATCTCATTCCACATTTATTCACCCCAATAATTGACCTCTCATATATGACCTTACACTTTCACTTCGATCAAATCAACCATATCCCAACATCACCATTCTCTTTTACTTTTCACTTTTGTCACTAATCCACAATCAACCTTTTATCTCGTGACCCATCTCCTCGCATATTTTATAATATGCAACTTGACTTTTTTTATCCTTAATTCGAATAAATAATCATCTCATTCCACATTTATCCACACTTTAATCAACATCTCATATCGTGTGACCTTACACAAATTCATTTCGGTCAAGTCAATGATCTACAACGTTACTAATCTCTTTTACTCTCTCTTTGACCCATCAATCCCCAATCGACCTCTCATAGTGTGACCTTACTTACTTTGATTAACCAACCATCTCATTCCACATTTTTATCCCATTAATCTTAATCGACCTCTCATCTCGAGATTTTACCTTCATTTCGGGCAAACAATTCATCTCCTCATGTATTTTATAATAAACAATCTAAATTACTTATCCTCACTTTGACTGACCAACCCATCTCATTGCACATTTATCCTCCCTAATCGAACATCTCATACCGTGACCTTAAATTTTCACTTTGATACATTACCAATCTTTGTTACCCTCACTTTGGCCTACCAATCCCTAATTGGCATCTTATCATGTGGCATACTCATTTCGACTAACTAACCATTGCATTCCATATTTTATCCACCTCAATTACCTCTAATCTTGTGACCTAACATTTTCACTCCGGTTAAATCAAAAAACAAAAAACCATATCGTGAATGTCATTTACTCAACCACCAATTTCATCACATATTTTAACTATCCCTCCCAATCGATCTCTAATTTTGTGAATGTCATTTACCCACCCACCTATTTCATCGCAAATTTTAACCAATATCATTCACATCAAACCGTTTTTTTACTTCGATAAACCAACGTTTTTACTTCACATATAACCATCAGTAGTTTAAAAATTGTGCCTAACGTGATTTAAGCCGCGGACTCTATTATGTAATATTAACACTTCAATCACTAGACCACTTAAAATTTTGTTGATTTATATTTATTATTTATATATAATATATAGTTTATATGATTAATAATAAAAAAATACTTGTATTTTTAAATATTTAATAAATACTTATTATTTTAATATATTTAAATTAATTTTTAATTTTTAAAATTTATTAATTTTTTCACTAAGATTTATTATATATATATATGAATGAATTATTATTATTATTATACTATTATGGATCTTTTATTATCGTTTTAAATATATTATAAATTTTATTTATTTAAATGTATTATTAAAATAAAAAATAAAACAATGTGTCAAATTATTTTATAATTAAGTAATATATATATATATATATTAGTTAGTTAAAAAGTTGATCTTATATTGTTAAAATGTTTCAGTTCATCAAATTTGGTATTAAATTTAGAATATAAAGTTTTATTTGCTTAGATGGTTAAATGATTGTACTTGTTTTATTACGTTACAAGTTCGAAATATACATATAAAGTTTTTAATTTTGTTTTTAACCGTTTTAAGTTTATTGGTGGGTCAACCCACAATCTGACCCATGTATCAATTTACTCTCACATATATATCCAAATTAACAACAACTCTCAATCCGACAATCCGGACAATTTGAAATTAAGCATTATAATATATATATATATATAGATTGATTAAATGGTTGTTTTTGTTTTGTTAGGTTGCAAGTTTGAAACATATATATAGCATTTTTATTTTATTTTTAACCATTTTAACTTAATGGGCGGGTCAACCCACAATCCGACCAAAGTATCCATTTACTCTCACATATATATCCAAATTAACCACTAAGCTCTCGACCCGACAATCTGGAAATTCTGAAATTAAGCATTATTATATATATAATTTGCTGCCTGACGGGCTCGAACCTAGGACCTCTCAAGGAGGCTAAGGATATCCACTTCTTGTTACTGCAAGACAAAAAGAGGGAATTAAAAATTTGGACACAAGGAGTTAATCACATAGTCCACAAACACACTTAACCAACCGCATAAACTGTCATCTAACAAACTCGAACCTAAGACCTCACAAGGAGGTTGGGTATATCCAGATTTTGTTGCCACTCGGATAGAAGATGGGATTATTTTAAGGAGTCCGGAGATATCCATAATTATTTATCCTTTAACAATATAATCAAAGTTGAGGGTTTTACATTAATGAGGTCTAACTTAAATACATCATACTAAATACCTTAAGTCTACTTTGTTTAATATTTTAATAGTTAAATCTTATAACTAGTTTCTAAGAAATTTTTTTAATAATTTATTTTTCATAAAATATATCAAGAGTTTGCTAGATTGTCACCATTCTAAAAAAATATTCATTTAAACATTTTGTAAAATTAATTGTGTGATTGGGATTTGTTTTTTTTAAAGAAACAAATTAGTGAAAATATTATTTTTATGCTTTAATTAATTCTCATTTTCCCCTTTTTAATTTTTTTCAACCTCTTCTTTTCTAGTCGTTCGAGATTGAGATGCAATGAAAAACGTTTTATGAATGATGTAGTGAGTTCTTTTGTGCTCTGTAAATATACTATATATCTTTTGTTAGTAATATAAGCGCAGAGCAACATCATCAATATGTGGTTCTCCAAGTCGCAATAAGTCATTGCGAAAGCGTATATTTTGAAAAAGACAAACGGATCGCTTTTTCCTATGTACTTAAATAGTGTTAGAAACTTGACACCTACCGGAATAACAGCTCATTTAGAAGATTTTATAGCGCATTTTCAGTCATGATGTTCTTCAATGCTTTTTTCCTTAGCTAACTTATTTAGCTGGGTTTGCATTTCTACCTACTTGACTTGAACTTGAGTCATATGACATTGATATTTTGTTAGCGGTGATTGGTCAGCCACTGAAATTTGTTTTTTCTATGAACCTAGGGAGGTTGTTTTTCCACATGTTGTACGCATGTAGTTTGGTCAATATCCACTTTAGAGTCTTCATAGAGAGATACTTCTTCTTGGGCTTTTTAACTAGTCAAACAAGGGTTAATATAATTGGGATTACTTGGTTAGAAAAACGAGGAGAAGAAGGTATGAACGTGTACAGATAGGGTTTAATCGTTCATACACGAACGATGTCCTAGTGAACCTATAGTGATATACTTGGTTTAAAGATGGAATCGTGTATGAACGATTAGTGCACCTATCAACATATAGGGTTTCTAACAGAACTATATAAAAATGATGTGTCGATATATCGACATATATGTTTTACAGGAGGAATCGTTTACAAACGATTAGTGCACCTATCAAAAGATAGGGTTTCTAGATGAAATCATGTACGAACGACGTCTCGACCTATTAACAAATAGGATTTAGTCACGAAGTTATGTACGAACGACGTCCCAATCTATTATTAAATATGATTTAGCCACGGAGTCGTATAAAAAGAAAGTCTCGACCTATTAAAAAATAGGATTAGTCATAGAGTCGTGTACGAATGACATCTTGACCTATTAACAAATAGGATTTAGGGTACCTAACTACAATCAGGCATTTGACGGAATCATATAAAAATGATCTATCACACCTATTAGCAGACAAGAATTTGGATACCTAACTATAATTAGAGCTATTAGAGGAATCGTATAAAATGATCTATCGCACCTTTCAATAGATAGGGTTTTGGATATCTAATTGTAATTAAGGTTTAAACGGGATCGTGTACGAACGATCTCCCGTACCTATCGATATATAGGTTTTAGATACCTAATTACAATTAGGGTTTAAATAGGATCGTGAACGAACGATCTCTCGTACCTATCGATAGATAGGTTTTAGGTACCTATTTACAATTAGGGTTTAAAAGGGATCTTGTATGAACGATCTCATGTACCTATCATTAAATAGAGTTTAGATACCTAACTATAATTATGGTTTTTAGAGGAATCGTGTAAAAATGATCTATCACACCTATCAAAAGATAGGATTTTAGATGCATAACTATAATTATGGTTTAAACGGGATCGTGTACGAATGATCTCTCGTTCCTATTAATAGATAGAGTTTTGAATACCTAATTACAATTAAGGTTTAAACGGGATCGTGCACGAACGATCTCTCGAACCTATCAATATATAGGATTTTGGATACATAATTACAATTAGGGTTTAAATGGGATTTTGTACGAACGATCTCACGTACCTAACAATAAATAGGGTTTTGACGACTCGATTTTACTTATTTTAGTTTTTCGGTATCAGTTGAAATCCTTTAAAAACAAAATCCTTGTTTCCCTTTTTTTAAAATGGGCTTCGTAGCTAGTTGAAATCTATCAATCGACGGTTTCGAGCTTTATTTGTGGATAAATGACTCATATTTTTGGATTAAAAAATATTTTTTCTCCAGTTCCTATCCTTGTTAGTCTTATTTTTTCCGAGTTTGGAATGAACCTTGATCATTTTGAATGAATCATGACGTTTTTGGATTCGAAACGTATTCGAGATTAACTTTTAATTCTCTTTTCCGTCCTTTGTGATGATTTTACATTCATCATGGAATAAAATTTATTTTCCCCTAATCTTCAAGATATCAACTATAAATTCGATCTCGAGTACAAATGATTATCCACGATCATAACCCTTGAGAAAGGTGGTCAACACCTTAACCTTTTGATAAAAGAGTGCAACTTATTTTTGGTTGCTTGGCCCTGAACAATATTTCTTGAAAGTCCAACTAATTGCAAAAAATATTTGGATAGGTCTTATTAACTTTTTTCTTTGGGTTTTAGTTTGTCATTTTTCACTTTTTATTTTTTTGGTTCGCGGGTATATCTTGTAGAATCGGTGCATCCTTACCCTTACCATGACAATCATGACTAGAGTCTGAGTAGGAAACGAATGGTGATTTCAATACCTCAACCAATTGAACAATTTTCTTTTTTCCGTTCTTGAGGTATATCTAGTAGAATCATTACATTATTCTCTTACCGTAGCCATCATAACTAGAGTCTGAGTGAGCATGAATGGTGATTTCAATACCTCAAGCAACACATGAACATTTTACAAATTTTCAGAGCTTTCCGGAGTTTATTCTGGTTCTCTTTTTAGCATTATCATGTTTTGTTTTGTTTTGTTTCTTACCAAAGTATGAGTTTCAACCCTTTCCTTCTTTAACTAAAGTAACGATGAGGTTTCCTTTCTCAATTTGGAGCTATGGGCCTCGCTTTTATGGGGTTTATTCAGATTCATTTTCTTCAAAAACCTTCTATGGAGTGTTTCTCTTTGGATAATTACCTACAAATGAAAAAGAGCTTATGATCAATATCTCTTGAATCGAGATTATTGTGAAATCCTCGGTTTTGTTTCTAAGTATATCACTCTAAAGGAAGTGATGCTCTTGGCTTTGCCCCTACTTGTTTCCTAAGATCCGAAACATCGGCTCTAGGATTAAATATAATTTTTTATTCCTTTCTCAAAAGCTTTCTTTCTCTTGAGGAAGGGACTGGGTGGTTTATTTATGTAAGTGAGACTAAGCCCGTAAATATGCAGGTTTCCTACGTATTTACTCTCCTTTATTTTTTGTACTAAGAAGATTCAGGACATCGTAGTTTAGACATGAGTTCTTTGTCCATATTGGAAGATATACAAAACTTGGTATTGGATTCTATTGAGATAAACTTCTTTCTAAGTCGAGCTTTAAACCGTTCTACGCATGCTTGACATTCAATATATCTTTTAAGCGCATCGAGATTGCTTGGCGCAATGAACGCTTCGCCTTCTACATTAGATAGGCGAACAACTCCTCTAGAGATGATCTTCTTAAGTAAGAAGGGTCTTTCCCATTGAGGTTGAAACTTTCCCTTGGAGTCTAGGAGCTTCCGGGTTCGTTTGAGAACTAGATCACCTTCTTTGAGGTTTCTAGGTGTCTAACATGCGATTTTTGTAGGCTTAGATTTTATACAAAGCGTTTAACCTCCTATCCTCCATTAATGTTAGTTGGTCATATCGAGACTTGAGCCAGTCTTCTTCTAGGACATGTCTCTCTAAGAGTATTCTTAGAGTCAAAATCTCGATTCTGATGGGTTGTACGACGTCCATGTTGTAAACCAAAGAGTAGGGAGTTTCGTCCGTCGAGGTTCTAGTGGTTGTACGATATCCCCATAATACATATGGCAACTTTTTATGCTGGTCCTTATATATGTTGGTCATCTTTTTTATGATCATATCCACGTTTTTTCTTGCCGCTTCGACCGCTACATTGGTTTGGGGTTTATAGGGCGATGAATTGTGATGCTCGATCTTGAACTCGTCGAGTAGTTCCAACACTTGTCCTTGAAAGTGTCGTCCATTGTCTGAAATTAGGGCGTGAGCAACTCCATATCTAGTGATGATTCTAGTTTGAATAAACTTTGTCACTTGAGATAATTTCAGAACCTTGTATAAGGATACTTCAACCCATTTGGTGAAGTAGTTTATGGCGACGAGTATGAACTCGTATCCATTTTATGCATTGTGATATATTTTCCAGATTACATCGATGCCCCATATAGAAAATGACCAAGGGGATGTCATGTTGTAGAGGAGCAAGGTCGGTGTTTGCTTCAAGTTAGCATATATTTGACACTGATGACAACTCCTTACATAACTCACACATTCTTATTTGAGTTTTTTCCAATAATATCCTAAATAGAGTATTTTTTGGCTAAAGCCATTCCATTCATGTGCGGGCCACATGTCCATGCATGTACTTCTTCCATGATCCTATTGGATTTAGGATTAGTTATGCAAAGCAGATTTTGACCATCGAAAGATTGTAGGTAAATCTTGTTGGCAATTCAAGCGTAGTTGGTGGAATATTGGTGCAACACCCGTCGTTCCTTAGCTCGGAAGTGGGAAGGATATTCTCCATACTCAATGTACTTATGGAGAGTATCATACCAGGGTTTAGTAGTATTCTCATAAGAAGTGACTACGCTAGACTCAAAACCAGGTTGTTGCTTTTGTTAGATTTTCAGTGGTTAACTTTGATTTCCTCGGGAATTTGAATCATGGCTGATAAAGTACCCAGATCATTCGCGAAGCGGTCTTGGCTTCTTGTAACGTGAACAAATGATACTTGATCAAATTTGTTCATGAGTTTGGTTAAGTGATCGTGGTAGGGTTACAAGTTTTCCCTTCCACTTTCCATGTGCCATTGGCTTGGGATATAACCAAGTTAGAGTCACAAACAACTTCTAGCTTAATTACCCCTTATTCATATGCCAATTTGAGGCTCGAGAGGCATGCCTCTTATTCGGCTTCGTTATTGATGATGAAATAATTGAGTTTTTTGGATATTGGGTTGTATGTTCATTTCGAGTCAACTAAAAAAATACATATTCTGTAACCCTACTTTCCAAAGATCTGTCAAACATTCGTTTTCATGTCTAATGTTACACTTATAATTCCCTCATCTGGGAACTCAAATTCGTCTTCTAACTCAATAATGATGGGTTGGTCAGCAAGAAAGTTTGTAACAATGCTTCCTTTGATAGACTTTTGTACCCTATAGGCTATATCATATTCGGATAACATCATCATTCATTTGTCTAGCCTTGGTGAAAGAAGAGTTCGTTGGAACAAGAAATAGAACAGTTCTAGTCTTGATACAAACTTGATGGGGTGGGCTTGCACGTTTTGTCTTAACCTTTTGGCGACCCATGCTAAGGCTCAACAAATTTTCTCAGTAGGAGTGTAATTAATTTCACACCAAGTCATCCTCTTACTGATGTAATATACAACTGTTTTGAGTTTATCCTCATTTTCTTGAGCCAAAAGGCTTCCCATGGATGTGTCTGTTGTAGTAAGGTATATTATGAGAGGAATGCCAGACCTAGGCAATATGAGTATGGGAGGGAATTTTAAGTAATCCTCGATTTTGTAAAATTCTTGTTGACAATCTTCATCCCATACAACCTTTTGGTCTTTCTTCAGTAGCTTAAATAACAAATTGCATGTAATAGTAAGCTTATTTATGAATCGACTAATGTATTGGATTTTACCCAAAAATCCTCAACCCTCTCTTTCGTTTTGAGGGACCTGCATAGCCATGGTTGCTTCTATCTTAGAGGGATCAGTTTTTATGCCCCTTTATGTGATTAAAAAGCCGAGCATTTTACCAATCGTGACTCTGAAGGTGCATTTCTTCGAGTTGAGTGGTAGCTAATATGTCATGATTTGTTGTAGGAATTTCTCGAGGTTTAGGACATGTCCTTCTTGATCCTTCGATTTAAAAATCATGTAATCGACATATACTTCCACTTCCTTGTGGATTATATAATGAATGATCATAGTGGTGGTCCTTTGATAGGTGGATCCCACGTTCTTAAGACAGAAAGACATGACCTTATAATAAAATGTTACTACATCTGTTGTGAACGTGGTCTTTTCCTTATCTTGTTGACCATCATAATTTGGTTGTATCCTGAAAATTTGTTCATGAATGATAACAGTTCATGATCGAGAACATGATAAACTAGTATGTTGATGTGTGGTAGATGGAAGTGATATTTAAAGTTGGCATTGTTTAGATCTCAATAATCTACACACACATAATTTTCTGTCTTTCTTCAAGATGGGGACTACATTGGCTATCCATATAGGATATTCTACTACATTAAGAAATCTAGCTTCGAGTTGCTTTCAGACTTCTTCTTGGATTTTATTAATGACTTAGTCTTTCATCCGTCTGAGATTTTGATTTACTGGCTTAGCGTTAGAATATAGAGGAATATGATGTCGTGTGATATTTGGATCAATATCTTGCAAGTCCTTTGCTAAGAAATATATAGCAGACTTTGATAATTTATTTTTAAATAATTAAAGAGGGAGAAATTGTTAAAATTAAATAAAAATTAACTTAATATAAGTATACAACAATTACAAGGTTTTGAATATTTAGATTAAATAATCAAAAAGGGAGAAATTATTATAATATCATTTTTGAAAATGTTTTAATAATGAATGGATAAAACTAAGTTCAATTAAATATATAAATTAAATTATATATATATATAACTGTTAAGTCATATCAAATATATTAAGGGTGTGTTTGATAGCCATGGAATTGGCATTGGAATTGGAATTGGAGGGTCCAATTTCAATTCTTATGTTTGTTAGACACTTTAATATTAAGAATTGGAATTGGAATTAGAATTCCAATGGAATTCAATATAGTGTAATTTGATAGTTCTCAATTCCTATCTTTTTAGGTCGGAATTGTAATTCCAAATTAACACGTTTTTCATGTTTTTGACATGTTTAACACGTTTTTCACACATTAAACACGTTTTACACGTTTTTAACACGTTTTTTTACACCTTTAACATATTTTCATATGTTGACACGTTTAACACGTTTTGGCACATTTAATACGTTTTTGGCACGTTTAACACGTTTTTGGCACGTTTAACACGTTTTTGACACATTGAACACATTTTTCATGTTCTTGACACGTCTAACACGTTTTTGACACGTTTAATATGATTTTCACGTTTTTAACACGTTTAACACGTTTTTGGCACGTTTAACACGTTTTTGGCACGTTTAACACGTTTTTGTCACGTTTAACACGTTTTGACACATTTAACACGTTTTTCACGTCCTTGACATGTTTAACACGTTTTTAACACATTTAACACGTTTTTCACGTCTTTGACACGTTTAACACGTTTTTGACACGTTTAACATGATTTTCACGTTTTTAACACGTTTAACACGTTTGACACGTTTTTTTATGTTTTGGCACATTTTGCACGTTTTGGCACGTTTAACAAGTTTTTCACATATTTAACACGTTTTTGACGCATTTAACACGTTTTCACGTTTTTGACACATGTAACATGTTTTGTTACATTTTTGACATGTTTAACGCGTTTTCACGTTTTTGACACATTTAACACGTTTTTTTTTACGTTTTTGACACGTTTACCACATTTTTGACACGTTTTACACGTTTTTCACGTTTTGGCTAGTTTAACAAGTTTTTCACATATTTAACACGTTTTTGACACGTTTAACACGTTTTCACGTTTTTGACACATTTAACACATTTTTTTTACGCTTTTGACACGTTTAACATGTTTTCACGTTTTTAACATATTTAACATTTTTTTTACGTTTATGACACGTTTACAACATTTTTGACACGTTTAACACGTTTTTCACGTTTTGGCATGTTTAACACGTTTTTGATACGTTTAACACGTTTTCACGTTTTTGACACATTTAACACATTTTTTTACGTTTTTGACACGTTTAACATGTTTTCACGTTTTTAACACATTTAGCACTTTTTTTACGTTTTTGACACGTTTACCACATTTTTGACACGTTTAACACGTTTTTCACGTTTTGGCATGTTTAACACGTTTTTCACATGTTTGGAACGTTTAACACGTTTTTGACACGTTTTCATGTTTTAACACGTTTAAAACGTTTTTAACACGTTGACACGTTTCACATTTTTTTACTTTTTTGACACGTTTGACACATTTTTAACACATTTAACACGTTTAACACGTTTAACACGTTTTAACACGTTTAACACGTTTAACACGTTTAACACGTGAAAAACGTGTTAAAACATGTGAAAAACGTGAAAACGTGAAAAAAGTGTGATAATGTGTGAAAAACGTGAAAAACGTGTGAAAACGTGTGAAAACGTGTTAAAATGTGTAAAAAATGAGAAAACGTTTGAAAACGTGAAAAACGTGTTAAAACGTGAAAAACGTGTAAAACGTGAAAAACGTGTGAAAAACGTGTAAGCGTGAAAAACGTGTGAATAATGTGTGAAAAACGTGAAAAATGTGTGAAAAACGTGAAAACGTGTTGTAATGTGTGAAAAACATGATAACGTATTAAAACGTGAAAACGTGTGAAAACGTGTAAAAAACGTGTGAAAACGTGAAAAAGGTGTGAAAAACGTGAAAAACATGTGAAAAACGTGAAAAACGTTTGAAAAACATGAAAAACATGAAAAACGTGTTATAATGTGTGAAAAACGTGAAAACGTGAAAAATGTGAAAATGTGAAAAACGTGTGAAAATGTATGTAAATGTGTGAAAAACGTGTTAAAACGTGTAAAAAACGTGAAAACGTGAAAAACGTGTGAAAAACGTGAAAAACGTGTTAAAACGTGTAAAAATGTGAAAACGTGAAAAACGTGTGAATAATGTGTGAAAAACGTGAAAAATGTGTTGTAATGTGTGAAAAACGTGAAAATGTATTAAAACGTGTAAAAAACGTGTGAAAACGTGTAAAAAACGCGTGAAAACGTGAAAAACGTGTGAAAAACGTGAAAAATATGTGAAAACGTGAAAAACGTGTGAAAAACGTGTGAAAAACGTGAAAAACATGTTAAAACGTGTGAAAAACATGTGAAAATATGAAAACGTGTTAAAACGTGTGAAAAACGTGAAAAACGTGTGATAATGTGAAAAATGTCAAAAACGTATTAAACGTGCCAAAACGTCAAAACATATTTTAAAAGTTAACATTTTGAACCGATATTTTATTTTACAAACATTGGAATTTGAATTGAATTACAATTCTATCATTTTCCAAACATAGGAATTGAAATTGAATTACAATTCTATCATTTTTCCAAACATAGGAATTGAATTGTAATTCAATGCCAATTCCCATGGAATTGGAATTAGAATTCCAATGCCAATTCCAATTCCAATTCCCCATCATCAAACACACCCTAATTGTTTTTTAAGATAACAAAAAGGTGTTGTAGTGTAGTGGTAACACTCCTGCCTGTCACACGGCTGACCAGGGATCAAGAAGCATACCCGATAGTGACATCGGTTTCCAGATCGGTCTACTGGTTGGTTTCCCAAAAGCGTATCCGGTATTATACACGTTCGGTATTTAATGTTCCGGTTACATAAAGGTTGCGCGTTCGGTATTAAATGCTTCTGGCTATTTAATGAAGCATGGCCGATTATTTAATTACTTTTGGTATTAAAAGCCTTCAGTATTAAATAAGCTCCGGTTTGATTAAATAGAGCATCTGAATAAATATTTTCCATTACTTGATTAATCTTAGATCCAAATTAAGCTTTCTTGATGGGCAGTCTAGCAAAGCAGCGTTTCACCAATCGGGGATGAGCAGTCTGACACAGTAGTAGAGACAAACTGTCACATATACCCAAATTATTCAAACCTTCTGAAATGAACGTTCTTAGTACAACAGGCTCCATTAAATGAATTTTGGCTTTTTCTCTTCAAAACAGACAAGATCAAAGAAGATCTTCTCTATTGTACCATTCTGAAGCTTCGTCAATCAAAAGAGGACTAGTGTTATTTCAATTCAACATGTCCATTGAAAAAGAAGATATGATCGTTGTTGTGCTTTGAATATATACGGAGATTAAAGGAAGAACATGAAGAGACTTGAAGATATGGGGACCCTTGCTAATAAAATACTCAATCTCTACAAATATATTCAATCTTTTGTTTCAACATATTTTTGTGTGTGTGAGAGTGTCTTCATACTGAAAATCAATGTATAAGGTTCTTTGTAAGTTGATAGAGTGTCTATCAATAAGTGTTGTGTGTGTGCTAGGAGTTCAAAAGCAGACAACAACTAAGTCATGGATGTTCGACTGGGTTGTGTACAGGTGTGTTGTATTTAACCAAATCTTTTAGTGAATACTCTTCTCAAGGTTGAGAAGAGTATCCTTCTCGAGGTCGAGAAGAAGGGGTGGTGTAGGAGAGTTTGCTCCGAACATTCATAAAATCTTTTGTGTCTTGTGTTTCGTTCTTCCATTTTCACTTTTTTGTTACTTCATATCGAAACAAACAGTTCCGCACTTGAACTCGGTTCATGAATTCGTGACGGTTTGCGAAGAATAGAAATCGATATTAACCTCTAGTAGGGTTATTATCAACCAGTGTGTGTGTAAGCGTTCAACAATAGTCGGACCCTAGTCCCTATTGGCAATCCTGATCCTAACATCCTTGTATGATAAAGTAAAAACGTGTTTATTGTATTTTAGTAGCTCAACAATTTTTAGACGCTCTGGTGGGTTTAAACTTTGGTTGATCAGTACGATATAAGGATCAGCCATGTTTAAATTGATTTCGATTGTCTTTACCATGGTGGAGACAATCTCATCCTCAGTTTCTAAGAATTGTTTGATTTTTAAATTTAAGTCACAATAAAAGGAAACATTACTTTTACTTATAGATTCGAGATCTACTTCTTGTGTTACATCGGGGGATTTATTATTTGCAGGAGTAGATGATCCAACAAGATCATTATTCTTAGTTTTCTTACAATGTAAATTATTTAACATCCCTATACATGAGAGGAGAAAGAGTTCTACTTTCATCAATCACAATATCGATGGATGAAAGGGAGTAAGTTTCTTGAGAACTGAGAGAGTTATATTCTTGTGCTAAATCATCTGTCTTGAGAATCCAAGCCAAGTTTACCATGATGTCACACAAATAATCTATTCTTTTACTTAGGATTATGAGGACCATATAAAAAGATTTAGATACTAGGAAAACATCTCTGTAATTCTTAATTGGTTAAGAGTTCGAAGAAGTTAAAGCATGATGTGTTTTGTCCCTTTTAGATAAACTGTCCATTCAAGGTTGGTGAAACAACTATGTTTCGTTTTGATATCCTTTCCTTGAAGATTTCTTCGAATCCTGTAGGGATATATCCTAGACCATGTTGATCCATGTTACATCATGGTTGCGGGAATGATGCCATGCCTTTAGCGTTTGGCCCTAAACCCATGCCAAGGAAATGTCCCATTTGATGCATCATTCTGATTGAGGAGAGACTAAACATACTAAAAACATGATGTTTGGATGAGTCTTTACCTTCTGAGAAGATTGGACATATCTCGAACCCGCTTAGTTCAACCTTAGAGTGTCAATATGGGTAGACCCGATGACTTCCGAGGTATCAATTGCGTCGTTGACTATGATGACTTGGTCGTTGGCGATGAACCTTAGATTTTGTTCTAGGGTGGGGGCTAAATCCTTGACTTGATGAATCCATGATCTTCCTAAGATCAAGTTATAGGAACGATGCATGTTGATGACACAAAAGTCAACTTGGAAGGGATGCGGACCACTCAGATGGTGCACTTGAAGTAACTCATTATCTCGCGGTGAGAGCTGTCGGATGGTATGATCTTGTCTCGGATACACATATATTCTCAAGAGTCCTCCAAGAACATATTTTGAAAGCAGATCCATTGTCTATCAAGACCACTAGAACAGTCTTTCCCTCTATTTACATAGAAATGTAGAGGGCTTTGTCATGATTTGTTTCGGCTGATGGAAGATCATTGTCTTCAAAGTCGATCATGTTGTGTTGCAAACTAGCAGATATGATCCCTACTAATTCTTTGGGGGTGGTGTTGGAAGGGACATTGTCCTTTCTTAACTCATTGAGGACTGCTTTCATGTGCTCCATATAGTACATCATGATTTCCAAGATGGAAATGTTGAAATCCTTTTTAGTTGATTCAGGAAACATTCTCTTGGATTAAGAGCTCTAGGCTCATCTTACCTTTTGGTTCCTATACGAGTTGGGAGGTGGATGGCACATTAGCACGTGTGGTTTTCATGAAATTAGGTTGGAAATTTGTTCCACCACGTGTAGCTATGATGTCTATCGGGGCGTAGATGTGTGCAGTCGTTTTTAACGTCCACCATTCAGAAGTCTCGCTAAAGCGGGCTTTGAACTTCACTTTGGGCCAGGGATCGATTGTGTTAATCTCTAGTTCGGTGTTATGGATATAGTCCATTAACACATTGGATTCAAGATATGCTTCATCAACGGTGAACATATTGACTTTGTGATCTATAACACCGATCATCCCCTCCGGTCTATGTCCCGTTCCATAGCTTATCACGTGCTTGTGAGACACGTGGCAATATGGAAAGACTACCGCGAGGCAGCTCGAGGTTCAATAATTTCAACCTTGGTTTGCGTTCCATGCATCTTTTAAAATGAAACATTTAGTTTTTAAAAGATTTTGAAAATACCTGGAGTGATAAGAAATTAATTATGTAAAACAATTAATCATTTATTCAAACATTAATAATCTAGGAGGCTAAATAACAATTTAACCTGGCCTTATTTAAATCAATTAAACATAATCAATTTAAAGATTATTCATTTGAAAACTAGAGTCGCCAAGAGATTTTATGAAAATCAATAAAATGATATGTGTACAAACGTATTTATACCAGAGTTTCTGATAAAAGTGGTTTGTTGTCTGTTTACGCCCGGGAAAGGACGGTTTTCAAAATTCTACTAAAATAGACAAAGTCTGGCTTCTATAAATCTAATTATAACATTCCTTATTTTTAATTAGTAGTCCAGGTGTCCTAAATGAGGATTGACTTTAAATAATTGTACAAAATTATATAAAGAAGATGTGTACATGTTGCGTTGATGTTCAAATTTAACAAAACCTGAAAATATCATAAAAAGATATTAGAGAGTATAATCAAACAAGACCTTAGAAAAACATTTGCTTTGAGAAATATTCCATAGAATCTTGAGAGTTACTTTATGACCTTGAGAATACTATTTTTTAGAAAATGGGATTTGGTTCTAAAATAGTTTTGGATTTTTTGAAAATTGGAACCAAACGGGCCAAGTAGGGTTTGAGAGGTTCAATCTTGAGTGAGGGTTTGGACTTAGGCCTAGGGCTGTAACGGTCTTAGGCTAAGTGGGGGTTTGATCCTAGGCCAGGGCTAGGGTTTGGCCTAGGCTAAGATGAGGCTAGGCTTAATTGGTTGTCCTAGGTTAGGTGTCAAGGTCAATCCTAGGTCAAGTGGCAAGGTATGTCCTAGGTTAATTTGGTCTAGGTTAGTTTTGTCGGTCCTAAGTGAATTCTCTCGGTCGGGCAACACGGTCCTGACATGTTTTCTCGGTCGGGCGGCACGGTCCTGACATGTTTTCTCGGTCGGGTCACACGGTCCTGACATGTTTTCTCGATCTTAAGGCAAATTTCCAGGACCGAGTGCTCTTGTTTTGGTCCGAAATTTCAGAAGGCCATAACTTTTGATTAGGATGTCCACATTACAATCCGTAATTTGTAGTAGGTTCATATGATCATGAAGAACAAAAGCCCTAACAAAAATCACGATTTGAAGATCATAAGAGGATCAATTTCAAAAACATAATTTTTAGGTCATATTTTGGGATCTTTTAAATTTGGCCATTTCAAGGCAGGATTTTTGTTCCATTAGCTTTGAAATGATGAATATAGTTAATCCATACCAAAACATGAACATCATTGCATCATTAAAATGGTTTTTGAAGATTAAATCAAAATCTAACTTTTTTCAAAAACCAAATTTGATCAAACATGATCAAAAGGGTGAAACAGTTACTTGGAATTCATCCCTACATGTTAAGAATCATGTATAGCTACTAATTGAATCAATAAATCCAACTTAGAAGCAAAATCATGAAATTTCAAAAATCCAGTTTTTTAACATTTTTTTTCCAAAATTTCAATTTGATCAAACATGATCAAAACATGATTATAGTTACTTAGAAATCATCCAATCATGTATACAAACATGTTAGGATCGGGATCGCCTTTGGAGGACCAGGGTTCCGGTTTGAAGGGTGAACTCTTAACGCAACACAATATACACGCTGGTTGGTAATAGTCCGGTTAGAGACTAAAACTGCTTCTTAACACTACACAAGCTGTCACAGACTCTTGAACCGGGTTCAAGGGCGAAAATGTGTATTTCAGCTTGAAGAAACACTCAAAATTTGGATGATGTTTATAAGGAATATGTTAGAGAGGATAGATAGACTTGTTCGGTTAAGGAAGAGGATTATGTTTCGGTTTGGTTTGAAGTAAGTGATAGTTCGGTTTAGAGTGATTAAGCCGGAATTAAAGAAAATAACACGAGACAAGATTTTTTATGGATGTTCGGAGCCAACTATCCTACGTCACCCCTTCTTCTCAGATGATGAAAAGGATTTTCACTAACTTGAATGTTACAACACTCACACAATGCCGAACGAGTCTTAATCACTACTCATTGGTTACACCACTCACTTTGATGTAAGACAATAACTCAATACAACAACAACGCTTTCAAGAATTTCAACTACTATTTAGAGTCGTGCGTGAGATTTCCTTTTACTGTTGAATGTTCAATTCTTTCTCTTGTAAGATGCAGAACCGTCATTAATGAAGACCCTTCGTCTTCCTTTTATAGTGGAGGATATACTAACGGTCATTTTTTTCTCTCTGTTGGATTGGTCATCTGAAGCCACGCCGGTTCAGATATGTTGCATGCACATTTAATCATTTTAACACTTGGCAAACATGCGTGCACCGGTCAGGTTCTGATGACGTGAGCGACTTGCATATTTGGACACATGGCAAAACATGCACGCTCCGGCCGCCTGATTCAGATTTTGCTTCGGATCTTGGATAAGAAGATCATCATTGTTTTCATGGCATGCTTCTGATCCGGATCTTATCTTCTTGTATATTTCCAAGAAGTTTCTATCTCATCATATTACATCATCTTATTTTCAAAGTTTCCCGTTGATCTTTTCGTAGTATGACCCGGCTGGATTGGAAAGTTATTGTTGGCCGGTCCGGTTAGAATATTGAAGTTGGTTCCTCTTGATCGTGACTTGATCATTTGGAGCCTGATCACTGCGATATGTGCTTCAGCTGGTCTGATGCGGCTTGACCTGTACCTGCACATGGAAATTGAGATTAATTAAGTTCTCTGACCGGTTTAAAATTAACTTACTTAATTTTTCTAATAATTTCTCCCTTTTTGATTATTTAGAATAAATATTCAAAACTTGTAATGTGTGGCTGGTTTAAAATTAATCTACTTAATTTTTCTAACAATTTCTCCCTTTTTGATTATTTAGAATAAATATTCAAAACTTGTAATGTGTGGCCGGTTTTGAGAGAACTTAATTTTGGCCAATTTTTGAAAAATATTTTTAGCAATTTCTCCCTTTTTGATATTTTTCAAAGAAAAGTTTCAAAACAAGTTACTTTTCAAAAATGCAATTGACAATTGAAGTTTAAGATTTTTCAAAAATAGCTAAGTTCATAAACCGGAATAAAATAAACGATAAATAAATTTGATAAGTTCATAAGCTTTAAATATAAAGTAGAAAAGAAACTAGGGGTCGGATGGTCCTCCCTTTTCTTTGCATTTCCGCTTAGCCTCCTGCTCTTTCCATTCTCTTTCCATTTTGTCCGCGTCCATGTACTAGCCAGCTTAGAGACTTGTTCTTCCGGGAGGACGTCGGTTGAATTGAAAGAGGCCACCTGTCGGTCTAGATGATCGAGGCGGTGGAACGGTTAATGGTCCCTGACTTTTGGATACAATATATGAGGATGTAGCGGCTTTCTTTTTCCTTGGTTATAAGTGTTCAGTATCTTCCTCTTCTTCTTCATCGAGAGGTTTTTCAGATTGACCAACCAGTTGTGGGCCTTCAAGACCACTTTGTTCGACCTGCTTTAACAAGTTCGAGATTTGCTTTCTTTTGCCCTTGCGCCTTGTTACCATTGAGTGCTGGGCTTGAATCGGTACGGTTTCTGGTTGTTTGGCATGTTCTTCCTCATCGAGTTCCTTGGCTAACTCGAAGTCCTTGACTTCTATCTCTTTTTCTTCTTCGGTTTGGATTCGAAGAGATACTTCGGCGTATATTCGGATCTGATCTTGATTGTTAGCCGCTTGCCGCTTTGTCAGTTCCTCAATCTGAGCTGCCATGATTTGCATCATTTCAAGGAGCGGAGCGGTTTCCGTTTCAACTGACCTTTCAACTGATCTTTCAACTGACGTTTTAACCGTCTCAATCAGTTTAGCTTTGAGGGAGGAGGTTCTGGCTTCCATGACCGTGTGATATTCGTTGATGGAGGTGGCGATAGTATCGATAATGATGCCCTTAATACGTTCGATGCCCTGACTCTGATCAGCATGATGGGAATGAACCGACACGACCCTCTCTTGACCGGTTGAAAAATGTTCCTTTTGGTTAGCATGAGAAGAAGACTTACTTGGAGATTTAGGCAGGTTGTCTTTGTTCTCATTCTTTTGCCGGTCACCACCCGGTTTGGAAGTTTCAACGATTTCAAAAATTGGTTTACTTTGATAGTCTTCGGGATGCAGAATGTGGTCTCGGTATTTTTCTTTACATTCTGCCTCTAACCGTTTGATGTCGTTGATAATATCTTTTTGCACTTTCTTGAACTGCTCAATCATCTTTATTTCCATCTAGTTCGGTTCCTTTTCACTCGCCTCAATCAAAGCTATGGTTACAAATTTTAACTTAGAATATTCGTCGACCAGATCCGCTCTGACCAAGGCCGCTGGGATAATATCGGTGTCTGCAAGATCGAGGGCTTGCTGCTCTAACCACAATAGCTCCGACCAATATTTATTTTCTGTGAAGTCAGGGAGCATGTGTGATAGTTTGGTTTCACTTCTGATTTTGCACCAAAAGTGAAAGGGGCCAGATATCCCATCGGCTTGCTCTTGCATATGACCGATGAGTTGTTGAAACATGGCTTCTTCTTCTTTAGTAATCGGATTTTCAACGTCCGGTTTGATTTCAGGTTGAATAGGACCGGTTGAATTTCGTTGCGACTCATTTCCTCCTTGCACCGGAGGATCTTCGACCAAAACTTGTTTTCCTTTAGAAACCGGAGATGGACCTTCTGTTGTGATGAGTTGGGTGAATGGCCCTTCTTGGGCCGGTTTTGGATTGGATCCGGTTGGAATAGATTTTTCCACAGCCGGACCGGATGACTGTTTTTCTTCATCATTACTCTCTCGCGCCGGAGAGGTTTCAGCGTCATCTTTTTCCGTTTCTTCGGCCGAGTTGATTGTGGTCTGATCGGTTGCTACAACCCGATCAGATTCCTTGAGAATACTCGTCGCATCGTCTTCATTAGCACGATTGACGTCCTGAACCACGTTCTTTATTGCCTCCGAGGTTCTCAGCCCGATATCCTCTATCACATCGTTAATATTCTTGGAGGGGGATTTAGAGTGTTTGAAATGAGTACTAACCTCTTTGGCCGGTTTCTTCTTCAGCTTAGATAGAACGACTTGGCTCTCCAAAGATTCGGTTTGCCTTGAAGATGGAACCGGTCCGGCTGAATCAGTCTCTCTTTTCGAATGAGGGGAAGAGAAGACTGGGATCGGACGGTCAACTCTTATTGGTGTGGGGTGGAGCAACGAATCGGATAGCCGAGGAGATTATTTTGAAGATAGACTTTTCTCAGAATCTTGAGACTTGTTTGCCGGTTTCTTTGCGGCAGGCTGACCGGTTTTCTTGGCCACGCTTTTTACTCTTCCCCTTTTCTGTGGGACCTCAGCTTGTTTGGCCTTACCTTTCGGTTCGACCTCTTTGGAACCTTCGCCAACCAGAGCAGCCGGTTCAGCTTCCTTTGAGTCTTTGGTCCTCGGAGCTCTCGACTTGGCCGGTTTAACAACTCTGGTGTTCACATTTTCAGTGTTCATTATTTTTGAGTTGGGGAGGGGTGTACCTTCGCTGATTCCTACTTGTAGAAAACACAGAATTTTCTCGATCGGTATGGAATAGGCTTGCACCCAACCGTTCATTTTAGCAACCACCTCGCAAAGTTGCTCGAATAGAACACTTCCCCAGTCGATCTTGTCACAGCGGACAATTCCCATCATCATCTCCAGCTTAAGTCGGGTCATATTGTCAAAAATACCTCCTTTTCCTTGAAGTGAGTTGGAGATAATATCCATCAGCCATTTGAATTTCGGTTTGAGCTTAAGTTTCCGGCTAGAGTGAGTCACCAGATCTGCTGCATCTTTTAAGATTACCTGTCGGATTGCTTCAAAATCGGCTTCCGGTAGGCTTGTTCGGAAATCTCTCCCGGTGTTAGGCAAACCGAGAGCTTCAGCAAATATCTCTTCGGTTATTTCAAAGGCTTTGTCGCACACGGTGGTAGAGATGGTTCTCTTTGTCAGGATTGTTGTGCTGAAGAACTCCACGACTTCCTTCTGGTGAAGAATGAACGGACCAAATAGATAAGTCTCCATCCCATATTCCCTCAAAGATTGGATCACGGATTTGTACTCGCTTGTTCCGTGTTCTTCGATATCCTTGAAATCAACCTGCAAGATGGAGTTGAATAGTGCGTTATCTGATCTCATGATGATCTGATTTGACGAAGAAGATGAACATCTTGAGAGATATGAATGCAAAGATCTTTGAAAAATTTTAGAGAGAGAAAGCGTGGTTGAATAATGAGTGGTTTCTGATTTATATAAGTGGACGGTTACTTGACGGTTAAGGAACTGAATCGTCGCTTCATTCTCGGTTTTGGCGCCAAATTTCCCTCCAAAAGTTACTACAGTAACTTTTGGCGGTAAAAATGGAGGGTTAGCATGGGTGGTAAATATGGACGGTAATCAAGGGGCGGTAAACTATTGGCGGTTAATTTGAAGTTTAGCCGAATGATAATGTTTGAGATTCATGGCTTCAACCGAAAATTTTGGTTAACCGCTAGATCAAATCCAGAAGGACTTGAAAATGAGGAGCGAGGTCATCTTTCAGACCGTGGTCTTCAACCGGATCGATGGTGCCGGAGAAGATGAATGAGTAATCTTCTTTTGCTGGAAAGAAGGGTGTTGGAAAATCCGAAAATCCTTCGGATGGTAGGTGGAAGAAGTTTGCGAATGACTCTTCAGTGAGCCGATGTAATGCACCGTCAATGATGGTGTTGATGCTTCCATCATTCCTTACATATCCGTTATTAAAGAACTCGTGTACATCCTCTTCGAGGATGGTATCCGATCCTTCAAGAAATCTTCGTAAACCGGATTCGAGTAGAGGTTGAAAGAGAACCCCTTCAAATCTGGAGTTCAAAGCCTCATCAAAATCAACAATGATGGTGTTTCGGAGTTCGGCATTCATTTTGAAAAGCAAATTGAGATTCGGAGGAATGAAGTTGAAGATTCAAACTTATAAAGAGAGAAAGATATTTCTGAAGTGTGATTTATTTGAGGAAGAGTGATGTCTTTATATAGTGCAGGCAGTTGAGGAGCATTAAATGAGAATATTTTGAAAAATCAGACCGTTCATGTATGGTCATTGAATGTTTGATTCCTTTTCAAGAGAATAATCTATTTGGGAAAGGTGCGTTGTAGGCTGTCTAGTCTATCCAGACTAGGCACGCTTTCTGGAAAATGGTGTTTCTAAGGATTGTTTAAGATTATTTTGTATAAGATATTTTTCAAAATATTTATGATTCGAGATGTGCCTAAAAGAGGAAATAAATGATTTTCATTAAAACAATGTACCGAACCGCTAGTACATCAAAATTACCGATTCGGTAAGAGAAAAGACAGAAAAGGATTAAACGTTGGAGGATCCAACGATTGAAGTCTTCTTAGTCGTTGCCATTTCCCATCGGTCGATCATCTCTTGGAATATCTCCTTGGTTAGCACATGCTTCGGGTGGAGAGTTACGAATGGTCCGGAGTGGATGTCGAGACTTGCACAAAAACCGCTCAGCTGGGGAGCATAGCCGGTTTTGTTTGAAGTGATCATCTTCTTCATATTGCTGAAGATGATCCAGGACCATTTGACCGGTGTCCCAACCGTGATGGCAATCATCATTTTAAACATTTGATGGGTATAGTAGTAGCTCTTTACTCTACCCAGAACGGTTTTTCCCATAATCTCGTTGAGAATCTGGTACTTGTTAGAAAATTGACTCTTATCACCCCAGGTTTTAACTGGGATGTTAGAGCTTGAGAACAGATGACACATTTCTTCAATGGTCACCGTAGAGAATGTGAGATCGGTTACCCCTTTAGTGAGTAAGCCGTAGTATTCAGCGAAATCCGTCTCGCTGAATAAAAAGGATTGGCTATTGACTTGCGCCAGGATGATGTCCCAGTGCACTTCTTTAGTGGTTTCAAAGAATTCATCGACTACCAAGTAGTCGATGATGAAGCGATTCTCCAAGAACTTTCTTAGCCCAGTTCTTTCAAGGGCAAGAAACATTTCCTTAATGCCGTGGTCTTCGTACTGGTAGATTGAGTCGAAGTCGGCTAAGAGGATCTTTTTAGAGAGAGGAGAGGAGTTCATGTTCTCGTGATAAGCTTAGATCAAGCATTTTGTGAGATAGTGATCTTGTGAGATGTTTTGAAATATGAAGGGTTGTTTATATAGCCAAGGGTTCGGCTAGATTAGGAGTATAACTGTTCTTAGTGATGTCATCGGCTAATTAATAGGAAATTAACTTGTTTAGGTATACAATGTTTAGTTCCAATGCAATAGTAATGATGACTAAAGATTTTCATAATGCATATAAATATATGGACAAAATGTTTGTCTTCCTCTCTTGATGATGGACACGTGTCGTCATCTCGATTGAGGTAGACTGTTTTATGATTCATAGGTTCCATTTTTCAAGGTGTGCATGGAAATATGGTTAGCCGTCCCAAGTTAGTCGGAAAATTTTAATTTACCGAAACCATGATGCATTTTATTGGTTGGTTTTCCATGACCGGTTTTATCAAGATAGCTTATTCCGGTGTGAAGAAATGTCGAACCAGATCGACATTTGTTCAGCTTTAGATTAACAAGTCATTTGATCCGCTCAATATATATAAATGTGATTTGGTAGTATGAATTTGTCACGCATAACTGGAGATATCTTTCCGGTTAGCATCCTTGAATGTTTATTCTCCTATTGAGGTATGGCTTAAGAAGCGAAAGCTTCTTCCTGAACACATACCCCGGTTTTTCATGATGATGTATGTTTGAAAGCATGCAATGATGTTTATGGAATGAGTTGTTTGCTATCAGTAAGTCCTAAAATATTTCTGAAATAAGAAAACTTAGCTTCCTGTAGCGGTTTGGTGAAGATAGTAGGCATTTGTTGTTCGGTTGAGACATACTCCAGCCGGATGTGTTTCTGTTGCACATGCTCCCGAATGAAATGATGTCTTATGTCAATATGTTTTGTTCTTGAGTGCAACACCGGATTATATGTGATCGCTATTGCACCGGTGTTGTCACAAAATATTGGCAACTCTTCAGCGGTCACACCGAAGTCCCTTAGTTGTTGTTGGATTTAGAGGAGTTGTGCACAGCAGCTTCCGGCTGCTAGGTACTCTACCTCTGCGGTTGATGTTGCAACTGAGGTTTGCTTTTTTCTATTCCATGATACAAGCCGGTCTCCCAGAAACTTGCAAGTCCCACTTGTACTCTTTCGATTGATTTTGTAGCCTGCATAGTCTGCATCGGAGTAACTTATTAGATTGAAACTTGAGTCTTTTGGGTACCAAAGTCCCACATATTGAGTTCCTTTCAAATATTTTAGAATCCTTTTAGCCGTGGTATAATGTGATTGCTTTGGATTGGCTTGAAATCTCCCGCATACTCCAACCGCAAACAGGATGTCCGGTCGGCTGGCTATTAGGTATAATAGTGAACCGATGATTCCTCGATATGCTGTTATGTCAACTGCTTGACCGTCCTTATCTTTGTCTAGCTTCACGGATGAACTCATCGGTGTGGCTTCCTCGGCACATGTGTCCATTCCAAATTTCTTCAATAGTTCAACTGTGTATTTTGGCTGGTTTATAAAGGTTCCGGTTTCGATCTGCTTAACTTGAAGACGTAGGAAGAAACTTAATTCTCTCATCATACTCATTTGAAATTTGTCAGTCATTATTTTTGAAAATTTATCACATAATTTTGGATCGGTTGATCCGAAAATAATATCATCAACATAAATTTGAACAAGTAATATGTGTTCCTTTTTCTCAAATTTGAAGAGGGTTTTATCAACCGAACCTATTGTAACTTGTGATCAAATAAGAATGCGGTTAATGTATCATCCCAGCCTCTTGGAGCCTGTTTCAAACCGTAAAGGGCTTTGTTTAGCCGGTAAACATAATTTACGTGTTCTAGATTTTTAAAACCTGGAGGTTGGTCAACATACACCTCTTCATTTATTTTACCATTTAGAAAAGCGCTTTTGACATCCATTTGAAAAACTTTGAAATTTTTGAAAACCGCAAATGTCAAAAATATTTTAATGGTCTCAAGTCTAGCCACAAGAGCAAATGATTTTTCAAAATCAATGTCTTTCTTCCTGTTTGTAACCTTGAGCCACTAGCTGGGCTTTGTTCCTCGTAACTAAACCTTCTTCATTGAGTTTATTTCTGAATACCCATCTTGTTCCTATGACTGGTTTATATTTCGGTCTAAGGACTAAGTACCAGACTTTATTTATCTCAAATTCGTTTAGTTCCTCTTGCATTGCTAAAATTCAATCGGGATCTAGCAAAGCTTCATCCACCTTTTTCGGCTCAATTTGTGATATGAAAACTGAGTTTTCATAGTGTTCCAAATTTTGTCGCCTAGTTCGGACGGGTGATGAGATGTTACCTATTACTAGTTCAAGAGGATGATTTTTTATTCTTTCTGAGGTTTATCCGAGACGTGTTTCCAAGCGTTCGGTTGGCTGATCAAGGTTAGACTGATCGGTAGGCTGAACAGAGTCAGACCGATCGATTTCTTTAGTTGAAACTGAAGAGTCAACTTTCTGCGGTAAAGTAGCTTGATCAGGCTGAAGTTCAGCGTCAACCGCTTGATCATTGACAAACCGTCTATAAACCGGAACCTCATCTTCATCATCAGAATATATATTGAAGTTTTCCATTCGGTTGTGAAGGTCGAAGGGTAATGCAGTATTTCGTTCAACCGATTCATCAAAAATAACATGAGAAGTTTCTTCAACCATTAAATTTCTAGTGTTATAAACTCTGTATGCTTTACTTACGGCTTAATATCCCAACATTATTCCTTCATCGGATTTAGCATCAAATGCGGTCAAATAATTTTTGTCGTTGATGTGAACATAACATTTATTACCAAAGATCCTAAAATACCGGATGTTAGGAACTTTGTCATAGTATATTTCAAAAGGAGTTTTAGAAAATCGTTTATTGACTAGAGACCGGTTTTGAGTATAACAAGCGGTGTTGATAGCCTCAGCCCAAAATTTTTGAGCAACACCCAAATCGGCTATCATTGACCTTGCGGCTTCCTTGAGAGTTCAGTTTCTTCTCTCAGCCAGGCCGATTTGTTGAGGAGTTCTGGCACTAGACAACTCGTGCCTAATGCCGGAGTCATCAAGAAAAGTGGTTAAATTACTCTTTGTAAATTCGGTTCCTCTATCACTCCTGTTTTTGTTTACTCGAATAGACTTTTCATTTTGTATCCTTAAAATCAGTTTAATCAGGTTTGGTGTAGTTTGACTTTTAGAAGCCAAAAATGTTCCCCAAGTAAATTTAGAATAATCATCAACTACTACCATAGTATATTGCATACCTCCTAGACTTGTTACCCTAACCGGACCAAACAAATCCATATGCAAGAGTTCTAAACATCATTCGGATTGGTAGTTTCCCTTGCTTTTGAAAGATGATTTTATTTGTTTACTCATTTGACATGCAACACATACTTTGTCTTTTGAAAACTTGACGTTTGGAAAACCATGAACTAATTCCTTAGAGCATATGAAATTTATTGTTTTAAAGTTCAGATGGTTTAGCCGTTTTTGCCAAAGCCAGTTTGGATCATTTTCATCTATCATGCATACGGGGTTTTCAATATTAGTTTTCCAATCAAATTTGTAAATGTTTCCTATCCGGTTTCCGGTTAGTAATGTATCACCTTGATGATTTTTAACTAAGCATGCATTTTTATAAAATTCAACCGTGTACCTTATATCACACATTTGACTAATGCTTAACAGGTTGAAATGCAAATTCTCTACTAATAATACATTATTTATAGACAGGTTACCATGGACAATCTTACCCTTGCCCACGGTTTTACCTTTTGAGTTGTCACCAAATGTGATTATTTCTCCGGTTTCAAGAGTGATGTCGGTTAGCAATCCGCTGTTGCCGGTCATATGTCTTGAACATCCGATGTCCAAGTACCATTCCGAGTTTCTTAGCCGGTTGCTTCTCCTAACCTGCAAAAAATAAATATTTACACCTTTCTAGTACCCACATTCAGTTGGGTCCGTGTTTAATTAGTCCCTTTCGGATCCAGAAATTAATAAGTCGGATCACTTTCCCGGTAATGATTCTAATAGTGTTCGGCTTGACCTTTTGTTGTTTGCCTAAGAGTGCCTTATGTTGTCGTGATGGTGATTTTTGATTAGTTTTGGGTGAACGTGTTTTGATTTGTCTGTCTCTTGACCGGTTGGCTTTCCTTCTCTCAGGATGAAACCATTTCTCCGAATCAGTTGGACTTACATATTTTAGTTCGGTTTTAGGACAGTTTCTGCCACAATGTTGGTTGATGAGATCTTGACAAATCTGACGAAAGGAAGATTGTCTTTTGTGAGTTTCATCCCGTTAGAGTTGTTTTGTTTGGTGGATTTGTTATCTTTGTATCCAATACCAAATTTACATTTAGGATGTCTGTTATATTTGCACATCTAGTTTACGGCTTCACGGGATCTTTCCCAAGCAGCCGTAATGTATTTTGTTCGTTCATTTTCTTCGGTTACCAGTTGAACTGTCTCCTCATTTTCTAATGATAGTCCAGCCGGCTCATATACCGTAGTTTCGCATGGCTCACCAGCGGTACCACTTGACTCTCCGGTTTCATGTTCTGACCGGGTCAGTATATAAGTAGATAAGTTTCTGAACTCAGTGACCATTTCGTTGAGTGCAGAAACTAAATCTTGTTTAGTAAATTCATCAGAAGAGAAATCAAATACCTCTTCTTCATTTTCCATGAAGTAGGTGACCTTTTCTTCATCATTTTCGTTGTCGGAGTATGCCTAGTCGCTTCCACCGTCGGATGCGATGAGTGCTTTTTGAATTTCTTTTCCTTCATCGGTTTGCTGGTTGTCATTCCTTCGGTAGTCGTTTCTTTACTTGTCATTCCTTCGGTAGTCATTTCCTTGGTAGTTATTACCTTGATAGTTGTTACCTTGATAGTTGTTGTTTGATAGTTGTTTCCCGGTTTTCAGTTGTCTCTCCTCGGTTTCCTACATTTCGACCTGAAATGATCAAAACATTTCGACCTTTTATTAGATTTATCAACATAATTATAATTGAAATTGTTGTTCGATGGTGATTGATTCTTCTTCATGAATCTCCCGAATTTCTGTGCTAGCATCGCCATCACGTCTTCACTAATCTGGTCAGCGTTTTTGACGGGAGCCGGAGCGGTTGATACTCGGACCGCTGGTTCCACCGATGTAGCCAGAGCTCTGGTTGCGGTTGATGTTGATGCTTTGTCTTCGATCCGAGACTTTATCTCGAGCTCGTATGCTTTTAGGTCTTCAAACACGTCGTGCAGCTTCATCTGCCCGAGATTGCTTGACTCCCTCATCACCAGGATATGCTCGGTAATGATCTTAAGGCTTTTATGATTATCTCTCGGTTGTCATATCTCTTTCCGAGTGTTTGTAATTAGTTGACCACACTAGTGAACCGGTTACTAAATTCTTTAATGATTTCTCCCGGTTTCATCCTGATGTTCTCATATTTTTGAGTTGCCACCAAGATTTTGTTTTCTTTTGTTCTTTCATTCCCTTCATGAACCTGAATGATCGTTTCCCAGGCTTCCTTTGCATTTTGACAATCTAAGATTTTGTTGAGTGTGTTGTCGTCTATAGATTTGTAGATGTGTCTCATGTAATGGTTGTCCAGGTTACTTCTTTTTCGATCTTCAGTCGTCCATGCATCTATCTCTTTGTTAATCCTTATTGGTCATTCCTTTAGAACTTTGCTCATCTCATCATCCAATGTAATCAGATGTAGATACATATGTTTCTTCCAGTTACTAAACGCTTCACTATTTAGCATCGGTGGCTTATCGTTGTGGGTCATGCTTCCCATCTTCTTCGGTTGCTTGAGTGTTAAGAACATCGCTCTGATACCATTTGTTAGGATCGGGATCGCCCTTGGAGAACCGGGGTTCCGGTTTGAAGGGTGAACTCTTACCGCAACACAATATACATGCTGGTTAGTAATAGTCCGGTTAGAGACTAAAACCTCTTCTTAACACTGCACAAGCTGTCATAGACTCTTGAACCGGGTTCAAGGGCTGAAATGTCTATTTCAGCGTGAAGCAACACTCAAAGTTGGATAATGTTTATAAGGAATCGGTTAGAGAGGATAGATAGACCGTTTCGGTTAAGGAAGAGGATTATGTTTCGGTTTGGTTTGAAGTAAGTGATAGTTCGGTTTAGAGTGATTAAGCCAGAAATAAAGAAAATAACATGAGACAAGATTTTTTATGGATATTCGGAGCAAACTCTCCTACGTCACCCCTTCTTCTCAGATGATGAAAATGATTTTCACTAACTTGAATGTTACAATACTCACACAATGTCGAAAGAGTCTTAATCACTACTCGTCGGTTACACCACTCACTCTGATGTAATACAATAACTCAATACAACAACAACGCTTTCAAGAATTTCAACTACTATTTAGAGTCGCACGTGAGATTTCCTTTTACTGTTGGATGTTCAATTCTTTCTCTTGTAAGATACGGAACCGTCATTAATGAAGACCCTTCGTCTTCCTTTTATAGTGGAGGATATCCTAACGGTCATCTTTTTCTCTCTCCGTTAGATTGGTCATCTGAAATCACGTCGGTTCAGATATGTTGTGTGCATGTTTAATCTTTTTAACACTTGGCAAACATGCTTGCACGGGTCAGGTTCTGATGACGTGAGCGGCTTGCATATTTGGACACATGGCAAACATGCACGTTCCGGCCGCCTGATTCAGATTTTTCTTCGAATCTTGGATAAGCAGATCATCATTGTTTTTATGGCATGCTTCTGATCCGGATCTTATCTTCTTGTATATTTCCAAGAAGTTTCTACCTAGTCATATTACGTTATCTTATTTTCAAAGTTTCCCGTTGATCTTTTCGTAGTATGAGCCAGCTGGATTGGAGGGTTATTGCTGGCCGGTCCGGTTAGAATATTGAAGTCGGTTCCTCTTGATCGTGACTTGATCATTTGGAGCCGGATCACTGCGGTATGTGCTTCAGTCGGTTTGATGCGGCTTGACCTGTACTTGCACATGGAAATTGAGATTAATTAAGTTCTCTGGCCGGTTTAAAATTAACTTACTTAATTTTTCTAACAACTTCTCCCTTTTTGATTATTTAGAATAAATATTCAAAACTTGTAATGTGTGGCCGGTTTAAAATTAATCTACTTAATTTTTCTAACAAAACATGTAATACAACTAATTGAACCAATAAAATCAGATTAAAAGTAAGAACACAAAATTTTAAAATTCAAATTTTCAAGGTTTTTTCTCAAATTTCAATTTGATCAAACATGATCAAAACTTGATTACCGATGTATGGAAATGTTTGAAACATGTTTATAAACAGGTATAACAAAAATCTGGACCAACAAATCCAGATTTAAACCTAGAACACAACATTTCAAAAAATCCAATTTTCAAACTGATTTTGCAAAATTATGTTCTAGGTTGATTTGATCGGTTTTCTTTCAACAAAAAGCTTGCACATGATATATATAATGATTCTATACAAAGAAATCATACAATCAAGCATAAGAACACGACCACAGTGATCAAATAAGAAAATTTTAAGAAATTCAAAATTTTCAAGTACAAATCAATATTCAAGGCTTCTGGAATCATACCAACAGCTGGAAAATATTCATGGGAAGTGTTGGAAGTGAACCAAAAGCCTAGATCGAAGCTTGGCTCGCTGGAGAAAGTTTTGACAAAAACTCTTCTTCACTAGAATCTTTAAGTCTTCAATCGGGTTGAATTGATGTGTAATTCTTGGTTATTGTTTGTTGGATTGGTATTAGGATGGTAGGACAGTATTTATAGGATGGATAGGTCGTCTATAGAAGACCAATTTGAGTTGTCTTTGATCGCTGTCGTTCTTATCCCTAATCCATGACATTCTTATCCCGGGGAAGATAAGGCTTCTAAATAAGGGGGAAACGTCGGCACCGACGAGGGGATCATGTGGGCGAAAAAATCAACGGATTTGGTCGCCTATAGCCGAAGTTAAAGTTTCTGAAAGAAAATCGCCAGTGAGGTCGCGATTCTGGCGACCCCTGCATCCCAGCGAAGAAGACGACGAAAACAGCGTCGTTTCGCCTGACACCGTGTGCGTTCCGTCCACGGTCAGAGGTCTTGACTAATGGGGTTAGTCCATCACATTAGTTGATCCGGTGCGGGCACGCGTGCGTGGTTCCACTACAGTTGGGTGTCTAGTGCGCTCTGGGCTATCAGATGAGATCTGGGTGCTCATCTGATGGTCCAGGATCCTGCTGCAAAGTTTAAATATAAAATCAGCCACACATGATTATGCAATTTTAATTTTACTTAAAAGGTTATTAAAAATCGAATTTAATTCCTTTTAAATCCATTTTTTCACTAAAAATTTCACAAAAAATATTTCTAGATTCATAATAACAATTATGATCATGTTTTATTTTTTGAGGAATTTTTGGGAATTTGGGGGTATTTTATTTAATTGGTTTAAGTCATGAATTAAACATAAATAATGAATAAATCCTAATTAAATATTTTTAACCCCTTCCTTGGTCTCATTTGGGTAAAATATATACAAATATTTTATCCTCAAAATATTTTTGGAATTTTGGGAAGTTTCTTTAATTAAGATTTAATTATTACAATAATTAATCCTTAATTATGTTTTAATTCCTTCTTTTAAGTTATTTTAAATATAAGAATCCAAAACACTATTTTAATATTATTAAACATAATAATATTATTTTTCAAATAGGGTAAGTCAAATTTTGCATGCTTACATGATTCGTTAGCGGAGTCTTTGCTATTTTCGGTTTGTCGATCACGTTCTGATTGATCAAGTTCTAGAACAAGTGTTTGAGGACACTACAACTATAAGTAGCGTGGCCATTATCTTGATGATAATCGCACAAAGCATTCTCATACTTTCCCATTAATGGTTTGTCTATTCGTGAGGAAAAGGGTTTTTGACGAGATTTTTTCCTAAAGAATCCTCATCGACTAACTTAAAGGAATTCCAAGGTCATCGATGACTCTAAGGGACCTAGGTGCCTTTGGAGGTGTAGTTTTGGTAGGAGTGGTTGTACCTACCCTGGGTCGTGGAGACTTACCTGGGCTCCCCTTTTAAGGTGATTGCTCTTTCTAGGTAGTGGGTACCTGGTGCACTTCTGTCTTTTCTTTTCACGGGAAAGGACTTGATGGTGGGATAGCTTTGACTACTTTTCCCTCTTTCCCTTCTTTCTCGATAGCTTCATCGAGTTTATTGCCATTTTTTTTAGCAATTTCTTCATAGTCTAGAAGGTTTAGATGGCGATTCAAACAAAATATCGTTCGTTAACGTGTTCAAGAATCATTTTGATTAGTCGTTGTTCGCTTGAGAGGGAATCTATTTCCTCGATGACAACTTTTATAGGATCGGTGTAACCAATAGAGACTAGGGTCTGGCTATTGATAACAACTTATGACAAACGATTCGATTTTAACTCTGTTAGAATTTAAAATCTGTTTTTATTCTTCACAAATCCTTCAAACTCTTAAAACTATTTCAAGTGTGGAAGTGTTCGTCGTATTTAAAGCTTTAAACCAATGAAAGATGAATGACAGAATGTAAAGAACACAGGGAGTTGTTTATGGATGTTCGGAGAAAATCCTCCTACGTCACCCCTTCTTCCACAACAAGAAGGATTTCACTAAATTCTTCGAATCAAATACAACTTACTGAACTAGCTAACACTCTGTTGAACAGAACAACCTCTGTTCAACGTACAATATTATCAACAATACTCTCACATCTAGATAGTAGTTTGATTCTTTCTTTCTTGATCTTGAATGATGTAAGAAATCAGTAAGTGCAAGAGTGAGCTTGAAAGATTGGAAATTGATTGATCGAGATGTTCCACTATTGTTCTTGAGCATCTATTTGTAGTAAAAGGATACTAACGGTCAAATCTTCTTCATGGACACGTGGCAAGCATCCATTGGAAGTCCGCCCATAGTACAAGAGTATAGCATACTCTGAGCAAATGGATCAAGGTTGTACCAAACTGATAGTGCGCCGAATATACTCTTTGATATTGTCTTGTACTGGACAAACCGTTGGAACGAAATTTGCGTACGTGGACTTCGTTCATTAGATACAATTAGTTGGCTTGTCAGACTTCACAAGAGTGAGTAGAGTAGAGTAGTAGACAACTAGTTTATCGTAGGTACACGTATGCTAACATCAGATGGCTACTGAAGTGAGTCATTAGACGTGCTTTATTAGACTGCCAATTCTAAGGCAGTTAGACGTCAACGTCTAACTACATGTTCCATTAGACTGGCAAGTCTAATGAATTTAGACTGCAACGTCTAACTACGTATCACTACAACATTGTCTGAAGGAGTTAGATGTTAGTGTCTAACTTCGCATCCCATTAGACTATCACGTATAATGGAGTTAGACTTCAACGTCTAACTACGTATCTATTAGACTGCAACGTCTAACTACTAATTACTTCAGACTTGTCAGAAGGAGTTAGACGCATACGTTAAACTACATTACCCATTAAACTACCACGTCTAACGGAGTTAGACTTCAATATCTAACTACGTATTTGTTAGACTGCAACGTCTAACTACGCATCCCTTCAGACTTGTCTGAAGGAGTTAAACGTCATGTCTAACTTCACATCCCATTAGACTACCACATCTAATGTAGTTAGACTTCAATGTCTAACTACGTATCAGTTAGACAACAACATCTAACTACGTATCACTTCAGACTTGTATAAAGGAGTTAGACGCCAACGTCTAACTACGTTTCCCATTAGACTATCACGTCTAACTTCGTAACATGTCTATTTAGCCTACTTAGACCACGTCTAAAGAAGAATGTTCTTATGCACCTACATAGAAACAATTAGATAACTTAGCTTTATTCTTAACTAAGTTTTAATCACAATTTAAGTTTTAATCACATATCATCAAAATAAAGTTGGCATAACATACGCTTAATCTCTTAATTATTTTATTGAAAATAATTGGACCCAACAATTTCCTCATTTTTTATGATGTTAAAACATAGATAAAAGATTAAAATAAGTATACACAATCGATAAACAACAAGGCAACAATGAACACAAGATCATATATTCATACTTTCAAAATATCTGGAGGAAAACAATAACATAATCGAAAATTTCCCAAAAAACAAAAAGATTGGGTCTTTTCTTATCCATTTCTACCCTTAGTTTTCCCTGGGCCTAAGGCCACTTCTTTTACTTTCCCCGTTTTTAACATCAACGAGAGGGATGAATTCCTAATGATCTTTTTCTGCCAAAATGATATCTTGATTTCTTTTCTCTATCTTAATCCTTCTTACCCTAAGATCGTAGTCAAGAAATCTTTGATAGTTTAAGACTCTAGTGGACTTGATGAGTAACCCATGTCCCCCGACACTTGAGAGGAGAGTAGGAAGCAACATGATGAACGGGTCATCATACCCATGAGACCTCTTTTCAAGAGAGATCATTGCACCCAAGTTCCTAAAATGATTTTAGACCAATTGATTGCTATCCCCTTTGTTATAGCAATTATTATCTCAGAGACCATCTTCGAGTATGAGTTGGAGAAGCCCTTGGCCACGAGGGACATGGAAATGATGTCATTGAGTAGGGAAAACTCAACTTTCAGAGCGTACTTTAGTCCGTGAGTTTCGACAGGAATCAGATTCCCATATAGAGTTGTGTCGGGGAAGGCGAGCCTCATCTCCGATAAGACTTCATAAGAAGATGTAGGGAACTGAGACAACCCCTCTATTGGAAGATTGAAGAAACGAGTGAAGTATTCTTTAATGAAGCAAGCAATATCATAAAAAATCTTTGCTACGACAACCCTGTTGTCGTATAAACTTACATTTTAAGGAATTCATGGACCTCCGTTTCATGAATAATGACGGGAGCCTTGAAAAAAATTTTCAAGGCCCGAAGCTTTTAAAGAATCGAACATCGTAACCATTTCAGGAATGATTACGGTAGACATAGAATCGAAGTCTATCTGAATAGTAGATGGCACAAGAGAACTCATTTCGATGAGTTTAAGGAAAACTAGGGAATCAGAATATTAAGAGGCACAAGAGGATTTCTTAGAGAGATAGTGCAATGAATCACAAGAGAGATATTCAACCCTTTGAATATGACCGTTCTTTTATAGAAGAAGACTGATGTATGATCATTAAAGGCAATGAGTATATGAACCGTCAAAATCTTAAAAACATGTTCCCAAGAGACTCATCATTTAAAATAAGCAACATTTAAGGATGATCATAAAAGTCTGTCATTAATGTAATACGTGTAGTGAATGGAGATCAGAAATTTTAGTCATTCTTTTAACATTGAGTGACACATTTCTTAAAGTTATTGAAGATATGATTGTTAAACTTTTGGCGGGAATAGTACATAGACAGATAATATAGTAATGGACAACTGTCCCACTAGCCTGAAGATGAACAGTCTAAGTACACACGTAGTTAGACGTTTAACTTACTGTCTACATTCTTTGCCTCTAAGCTGGATAGGCGTCTATTAGACGCCAACGTCTAACCAAGCTTGTCTTACAAATATCCAAAAGTCTATTAGACTTCAGACGTCTAATTACGCATAAACACCACGCATTAGACGAAATTGCTAAGTCTCTCAATAATGCGGAAGCAGAGCGAATCGAAGATGCTGACGTGATCGTTCAGTGCTTCTAGGCTGAACAGGATGCGGCTGTCGAAGTTGCTAAAGCCAAAGCTCTTATTGTTGCTGACCCTAATTATGTTAAAAAAGAGGAATGTAGAAATCAAGGAAGAACATCTACTCGTGGAACTCGCTCCAAGAAGAATCCAGTCCAAGATGGCTGTGGTAGTTGTCAAACATTTTGAGGAGGTGGTCGTGGAGGTGACTGCGGAGGTGGTGGTGGAGGTGGTCGACTACAACAACTTTTACTCAGTGATCAATATTAAAATGGAGTGAATCTCAAACTACTTTATGTATTTTTATAATTATAAATATATTAGTTAATTTTTGAACTCGTATTCCTACTTGATTTTTTAACTTAGTTTTAACATCATTAAAAATGGGGAAATTGTTAGATTAAGTTAAATAAAGAAAAGAGACAATTAATTAAAAGAGAAATAATTAATTAATAAACTTAACAAAATAAGTACGACAAAGTTTTAATAACGTGGTCTAAACAAAACTAAGTTGTGAAAATTGTCTTTGTGCAGATACAACTCGAAAGTCGTATGTCTTCGGACGTGATCTGAAATAAGCGCGAGCAGACGAATTCTGAACTACATCAGACGTGTTAGTCTGAAGTAGTGCGCGAGCATACAAAGTTTGAACTACATCAGACGTTTAGTCTGAAGTAGTGCACGAGTAGACAAATCTAAACTACATTAGACGTATTAGTCTGAAGTAGTGCGCGAGCAGACGTTGTCTAAACTACATCAGACTTGTTAGTCTGAAGTAGTGCACGAGCAGACGTCGTCTGTACTACATCAGACTTGTTAATCTGAAGTAGTGCGCGAGCAGACGTCGTCTTAACTACATTAGACTTGTTAGTCTGAAGTAGTGCACAAGAAGACGTCGTCTGAACTACATCAGACTTTTAATCTAAATTAGTGCACGAGTAGACGACGTCTGAACTACATCAGACTTGTAAGTCTGAAGTAGTGCGCGAGCATACGTCGTCTATACTATATCAGCCTTGTTAATCTGAAGTAGTGCACAAGAAGACGTCGTCTGAACTACATCAGACTTTTAGTCTGAATTAGTGCACGAGTAGCCGTCGTCTGAACTACATCATACTTGTAAGTCTGAAGTAGTGCGCGAGCATACGTCGTCTGTACTACATCAGCCTTGTTAATCTGAAGTAGTGCGCGAGCAAACGTCGTCTTAACTACATCTGACTTGTTAGTATGAAGTTGTGCACGAGAAGACGTCGTCTGAACTACATTAGACTTGTTAGTCTAAATTAGTGCGCGAGAAGACGTCGTCTGAACTACATCAGACTTGTTAGTCTGAAGTAATGCGCAAGTAGATGTCGTCTGACTTCATCAGACTTATAGTCTGAAGAAATCCACAAGAAGATGTTTTGCTTCAGTAACCGTCTAAAAATTGTTCTCCCTTCTGCTCATCCCATAAACAACGTCTTTTATCAGTCGTCTGCCTAGTGTTCTTATCAAGTTGTAACCACTCAAGTGCCACACACTCATTATTCCTCCAGTCTGTTTTTGTACCTTCTCATATATCATATTCTAGTGAATATTCTCCAGTACAATTCGGTACATCACGATCCAACAAATATATTCTTGTGTACCTTCCCGTACACCTGGCGTACATCCAACGGATAAATGACATGTATCAAAGAAGAAGATTCGACAGTTGTTAAGTCTTTAGTATAAAAGGTCATCCAAGGACAACGGTGAATCCCTAGATTCTCTTTCTCTATCACACTCTCTAACTCTGTAGCTCAAGCGCGAATTTCCTATTTTCTCTTGTATCATTCTATAATCAAATTAATGTCCTTTCTGTGTGAAACTCAATATTGTAAGTTGAACAGGGATTATTCTGTTCAACAAAGAGTTAGCTAGGAGTTCAGAAACAGACAGTTGTTAAGTCCTGTGTATCTGACAGAATTTGTGTAGTGTTCTATACTAATCAAAGTCTTCTAGTGAAAACCTTCTGAAAACACAAAAATGATTTGTGTAGTATATCAAGATTTGTGTATCTGACTGAATTTGTGTAGTGTTAAGAAATATGTGTTTGTAATTTTTTGTTTTATTTTTTAACACAGGATTTGGAATGTCTCGGAATGCTGGTTATAATAATTATTTAATTAATCCATTAAAATACTTAAATATATTTATTTTATTTGTATAAAACTTAATTTAAATATATATTATATTAAATTAATTAATTAATTAATTAGTGTTTAGTTGGAGAACACACAAGATTATGTCAGAAAAAGATTTGGATCAAGAGGGCAAAAAATTAAGGTATTAAAAAGCATTAAAGCTTTTCTCTATAAAAATAAATAAATGAAAAATATTCATAAAATATTAATTTCAGATATTTAAATTTTAAACAAAAAGGTTAGACTAACACTAAGAAAATTCAAACTCAAATAATAGCAAAATTATTGGAGCATCATAAAGATTTAAATTTTCCCAATTTTAAGTTTTTTTATTCTAATATGTATTTTTTGGGTTATATTGAAAGAATAATTAAGTTGTCAAATCATACCATTCTTTATTTTTGTTGTCAGAATTAGTTTAAATGATAAATTCCCTTAAAATGTTTTTTCTTATAAGGAAGTCTTAATCACAACTAATAAGATGGTTCAATATTTATAAAAGATTGTTTATTGGGGGTAAATGATTTAAAGAAAAACTGTACAAGTGTGAGAGTTTGAAACTAACACACTTAAAAACCTTTTTTGAGGAAAGACTTTTAACTTGCCTTTTACACCAAGATTGTGTAAAAAGTGTGAAAGCTAGGCACAAACCACTTTTTTTTTCACGATAGAGGTGTTGTACTAGCCTTTTGAAGAGAACAACCTTGTGTACAAATAAGCTTGTGCCATCTATGTCTCTCTCTTTCTCTAATCCATTACAAATTTAAATTTTCTACAAGACGTGTGATTATATTTAACTGTATTTTTGTGAGAGAACAATTTTTTAACCGACAATAATATCATTAAGTTTTTGTAAAGGTTAATGATATTGATTTTATATATAAATGAGTAGTTTATGAGAATTATATATATATATATATATATATATATATTATGTAGAAAAGTTTAAAAAATATTGGTTCTAAAAAAAATAATCATAATCAAAGTTAAAATGAAATAGTTAAGAAGAAAAATTATTTTCAATTTTATTATATGCTACCTCAGAAATGTTAATCATTATTTAATTTTGATATTAATATCTTTTTGATCAAATATAATTTAACAAATGTTATATAAGTCTTGGCTTTTAAATCTTATTCTATTTAAAAGAGGTTACTTAAATATTTTACAGAACGAAATTATCCATTATAGCATCTTACAGTGTATTTTGTAATTCATGTCATTTCAAATATAAATGTATTGATAATTAGAAAAATTTATGCTCAACATGAATTCACTTTTGAAATTAACAAGAATGTAATGAGTTAATAGAATAAGAAAATTAATGCCTTGATAAAATATTAAAAAGATCAAACTAAAGTTGTATCCAAGACATGACTTTATGTGAGTCCTTGTATCATTATAGTACACAACTCCTCAATGCTCAAGTTAATTACGTACATACCAAACTCACCAAGGTAGCTAAGTGATAAAAGTTGTCTTAAGAGATAAAAAAAAATCAAGAGGTCGATTCCATTCGAAAGCGTTTTGAGTTTAAGCGCCAAACCATAGCGGTAGGGTGTCATGCTAGTTTTCCTTTTAATTCCAAAAAAATATTACGTATACACCAACACCACTCCACTGAGGAGGTCAACTACGTTAGCGTGTTGTCAATATAATTCTCGTTGAATAATTTGTGACTTCTCCAATGAGTCTTTTCATTGAAACTTTGGATAAAAATCTTGTTGAATGATTGAATTAACTCACATAAGAGTTTTTTTACAATGAAACCATGTGGGAGATTTTTTTATGTACATGATTAGGTGTGTGTCACTATAAATAATTAATAAATTATTAAATGTACAAAACCTATTTTTAGTTTTTTATTTCAGTTTTTATTCAGTCACTCCTCTTTACGATTTTTTTTGTCGCTTCCACTCATTCAAAGAATTGTTTCGAATTGTTCAAACTTATCTAGTGAAGATGGAAGATTCTACCGATTATATGCATGGTTCAAGATTTGGATTATGGTTCTTCAATTTCAAGTAAATTCGAATCCTAAACCTAATTCTAACATGATTCCAATTCTGGCTTTTAATCTTAGTTCTTATCTGAATCAAACAACAGTTCATAATCATAGCCTTAGTTCAATACCGTTTCTTAGATTATTTAATCTAAATTTTTAATCCTCGGTATAATATTGTAATTGTAGAAACATACATGAATATTTAATGAAGAATGGTTCATTAAGTTTTTCTTCAGATCTTCTCTCGATCTTGAATCTCTCCATTTTGGATCTAGACCTAGATCGTAATATCTTATATGGATGTGGTTTAAGTCTTCTAACCCTCTATTGATAGCCGTAAGTGTTCTTGTTAGTGAACCAATCACTATCCTCTGTCCGATAAGTTTAGCATAATAGATAAACTATATATTTGGGTTGGGGACCTAGCCCAAATTAATTTACTCATAATATTCGGCCCATCAATGAAATAATAATTGAAATTTATGTTTCCACACAAATATATCCCCATATCTATTATAAATGTCTAAATTATCCCATCACCTTTATACTTAATAAATCATATTACTTGAACTTTAATCTTTATATGATAACAACTAATACACAATTACTAAATAATATATATGCCAAAATGTTGAAAATAATTCCAACAATCTATCACTTAGGTCATATATATTTCATTCAATTGTATATTATAACCTTAGGAGCTCAAAATATTGTTATCATTTTCAAATACATCAATATCATGCTCGTCCATTAATTATATCAATAGAAGATTAAATCGATTTTTGTTACATTAATTTGTAACTAAACCCTCAATAGTCACATATGTCAATAAAATCAAATGACATAGATGAAATATGAGTGTGTAGTGTGGATTGACATGTAGTGTGATCTTTAACATGTCTAATACCAACTGATCCTCTTTTATTTTTTACAGAGATTAATCTAAATAATTTTATAATCTTGATTTTTTTAAACTGAATCTTTAATTTCTTTGAAAATTGAATCTTTAATGTGCACATAAATTCTAAATTATATTTATACAAGCATGACAATACAAACTTCCACTAAAACTGTATATCATCTAAATATCCATATGAACAATATGTTCATGAAAGACCTCGGATATAAAATATTTATAGAATGGATTCGTAATTTAAAGTTTGTCCAAATATGCTCAAAAAATAATTAATGATTCTTAATTCTTTATTTTCTAAATAGTTAGACTTAGTCGAGCTCCTATTACTCTTAAAGTAAAAGAACACTGGATTATTGTCACGAATATTTAGTGGTTTTTCTATATTATTCATAATTTCTAATTCCGTAACAAAATTTTGTAGTCATAATATTTAATTGGATGCCAAAAACACCTAATAAATGTTGCCATCATATTAAAATAATTCGAGGGTCTATTTAACATTTTTACGAGAATTAACTATTTCAACTATTAATTAAAATAAAATTACATGACACGAATTTCCGACTAATTTGGTATCCCATAAAATTCAAATCAATTCGCCAAATGATCTCTATCTAATTTAATTTCATTATGTTTAAATATTACATTACTCGTTTGGTTGCTTTCTAGTGATCCAAACTAGGATCCTTAAAGTATTTGTCCAACATTATAAAACATAATAATATATTGAGCATACATTAGACTCTTATTTAAAGAGTCTTTTGTATTCTTTATTTATTTTCAAGATTAATCTTGAAGTACTTATGAGACTAAATTTGTCTCCACACATGATCCACCGCTTGTGTAGGCCCCCGTCAATTCCTTTAAGTTTCGGTCTTGCTACCGTACACTCTAGGTGGAGTGTCTAGATCTTTTAGAATATTCAACAATTTTGATCTGATAATTCTTTAGTCATGTTTATTTTCTTTGGACCTATAAGCTTAATCTTAACTGGACAACCCAAGTGAATTTACTAGATGTTTTAATTGAAACTTTATTCCGTATATAAGTTATAGTTCTTAATTATTTTCTACAAATAAAATCATTATATGGAGATATGAAATAAAATGTTTGTTTTCAAATAAAGAGTATCTAAAGTAGTTTCTTATTTCTTCATCTTTAATTTGAATTTGTCATTATCCACACCGATGTTTTATCACCATCATCTAGATTTTGATAACTAACACAACCGTACATCGAAACATTTACTTTAAATAGTAAAACCAAAATTACCATTAAATGTGTGTAGCTATCAAAATTAAATTACTCTTAAAACAAATAAAAAATTGATATATGTATTCTTTTATGCGTCACTTTCTTTATTAATTTTCTTTTATGTGTAACATCTACAATTTCTACAACTTTCTTACTTGATTATCTTTTAAGGTATTTCTTAAGTAAACACCATTTATGTTATTTTGTTTCAATATTTTATTTTATTATACACAATATGATGTGAGTTCATATAGAGACTAAGTCTCCCTTTACATAACTTGTTGGGTCAAATTATTTTGACTAAGTGTTGAAATAAGTTTGACTTTTGTAATTTTGATGATGAATGGATTATCTATGCGTCTAATTGATTTTGATGCAGGTGTATCGAAATTAGGCTTGGTTGTAATGAGGTTCTTTAGATCTATTTGACTTTAGATGTACAAAGTTAGACGTGTAGTCTAACTAGCGAAGTTAGACGTGTAGTCTAACTAAGCGGTGTTAGACGTGCAGTCTAACAAGAGGAAGTTAGACGTGTAGTCTAACTGGAGGAAGTTAGACGTGCAATCTAACTAGCGAAGTTAGACGTGTAGTCTAACTAAGCGGTGTTAGACGCGCAGTCTAACTAGAGAGAGTTAGACGTGCAGTCTAACTAGCGAAGTTAGACGTGTAGTCTAACTAGTGAAGTTAGACGTGTAGTCTAACTAAGAGGTGTTAGACGTGCAGTCTAACTGAAGAGAGTTAGACGTGCAATCTAACTAGCAAAGTTAGACGTGTAGTCTAACTAAGTAGTGTTAGACGTGCAGTCTAACTAGAGAGAGTTTGACGTGTAGTCTAACTAGCAAAGTTAGACGTGCAATCTAACTAGCAAAGTTAAACGTGTAGTCTAACTAAGCGGTGTTAGACGTGCAGTCTAACTAGTGTAATTAGACGTGCAGTGTAATGAAAAGTGAATATTAGAAGTACAGTCTAACTCGTAGAGTTAGACGTGCAGTCTAATGAAAAGGTTAAACGTGTAGTCTAACTCCTTCAGACTAGTCTAAAGTGGAACCATAATTAGACGTGCAGTCTAACTCGTGGAGTTAGACGTGCAATCTAATGGAAAGTGATAGTTAGACGTGCAGTCTAACTCCTTCAGACTAGTCTGAAGTGGAACCGTAATTAGACGTGCAATCTAACACGTGGAGTTAGACGTTCAGTCTAATGGAAAGTGATAGTTAGACGTGCAGTCTAACTGGTGAAAGTTACACGTGCAGTCTAACTCCTTCAGATTAGTCTGAAGTGATTGTAATTAGACGTGAAGTCTAATCCCATTAGACTAGGTGGTCTAATGGACTCTGTTATTAGACGGGGATGTCTGATTTCATTAGACGAGGTCGTCTAATTTAAATACATCTAATGCCATGCTTAAGCAGTTGCTTGAAGCTAGCACCCGCCTACCCACATGCTATAGTTGTATGCTACTCCTGCTCCACTTTCTATGAAAATCAGTACGACATCCAGCTGCAACCAATCAACCAATGCCACGTAAGCGAATATCCTTCACACTACTTGTTTTGCAGGTACATTTCTGAAGACTGTTAGTAGTACTATTTTAGGCGCACTACCTGTTGTGTACGGCCACGATCCCTGTATTCAGAGTCTATTATGTACTATGGATGCGTCCAATAGAAGCACGCCACGTGTCATTATGAAGATTCGACCGTTGGTACACGTTCCTTACTTAAAGAATCTAAAGGTCAACGAACAATCTCTCGACCTCTGGATTTCTAGCTCTCATTCTAAGAAGAATCTCTGAATTACTGAGAAATCAAGCCTTTGAATATTCAGTTGTTAGCTGCTTTCTTGCTTTACTGTGTGTTAATCAAGAGAGAGTTAGAATCAAAGCATCGTTTTAGCTGAGTGATATTCTTCATCATATTGTAAGTTGAACAGAGTCTGTTCTGTTCATAAGTGAGCTATTCGTGCAAACTGTATTTGATTCAAAACATATTATAGTGAATCCTTCTTGTGGTTGGAAGAAGGGGCGACGTAGGAGAGTTTGCTCCGAACATTCATAAACAAACTGTTGTGTTGTTCCTTTCTGTCATCTTCTCATTCTTGTTCCTAAGCTTCAAACCTATGTAAACATTTCCGCACTTGATTCTGTTTCAAGTGTTTACAAAGGTTTGCGTAGAATTGAAAGTGAATTAAATCCCTAACAAGATTTCTTTCAAACCGTTTTTCATAAGCCTTCATCAATCGCCAAACCCCGTCTCTATTGATTAAGTCAATCCTATCATAACTTTATTTCACATCAAAATAAACTTATGAGTAGATAAGAAAAACTAAATTAGATGCATGAGAATTCATTATGATAGGATCAGTGTAATCGATAGAGATAAGGGTCTAGCTATTGATGACAACTTTGTACAAAAATGGTTTGATATAAAATCCTGTTAGGTATTTAAATCACTTTCTATTCTTCATAATCTTGCAAACTCTTGAACGATTCAAGTGCGAAAATATTTGCTCAGGTTTGAAGCTAAGAACCAAAGAAGGAGAAGTTGACAGAATGTACATGACGCAAAGAGTTGTTTATGGATGTTCAGAGCAAAACTCTCCTACGTCACCCCTTCTTCCGACCACCGGAAGGATTCACTATACTTTTTTTAGAATCAAATACAGTTGTACGGCTAGCTCACTGTTGAACAGAACATACTCTGTTCAACTTACAATATATTGAAGAATATCACTCAGCTAGACAATACTTTGATTCTCTCTCTCTCTCTCTCTTAATGTACACACAGTAAAGCAAGAAAGTAATTTGTTCGTTCATTCGTGTATCAGCTTGTATGTTCGCATGTATTCCGATCGATTCGTAATTCATCTGTTGTCCTTAAGGATCTTTAAATAGGGAGCAGGTACCAACGGTCGAATCTTCTATAATGACATGTGGCGAATAGCCATTAGAAAGCCTCCATAGAATATAAGCACAACAGACTCTGAGCACCATGATCTTGGTTGTACCAATCTGGTAGTGCGTCGAATATTCTTCTAGGATTTTCCTACAAGAAACAAGTAGTAGGAAAAATATTTTCTTACGTGGAATTAGTTCATTAGTTGTAACTGGCTATCGTACTGATCTGCACGGAATAGTGGAGAAGGAGTAGCGTACAGATAGTTGATCGTAGATAAACAGATGCTAGCTTCAAGAAACTGCTTAAGCATGGCATTAGGCGTGCTTCAATTAGACTGACAAGTCTAATGAAGTTAGACGTCCCCGTCTAATAGCAGGATCCATTAAACCACCTGGTCTAATGGAGTTAGACGACACGTCTAACTACGTTTCCCCTCAGACTAATCTGAAGGAGTTAGACTGCACGTCTAACTTTTATCTATTAGACGACACGTCTAACTTCGTTTCCCCTCAGACTAATCTGAAGGAGTTAGACTGCACGTCTAACTTTCATCTGTTAGACGGAACGTCTAACTACGTTTCCCCTCAGACTAATCTGAAGGAGTTATACTGCACGTCTAACTTTCATCTATTAGACGGCATGTCTAACTACGCATCTGTTAGAATGCACGTCTAACTACGCATCTGTTAGACTGCACGTCTAACTACGCATCTGTTAGACTGCATGTCTAACTACTAATCTGTTAGACTGCACGTTTAACTACGCATCTGTTAGACTGCACGTCTAACTGCGTATCCGTTATAATACACATCTAACTATGTATCTGTTAGAATACACATCTAACTACGCATCTGTTAGACTGCACGTCTAACTGCGCATCTGTTAGATTTCACGTCTAACTACGCATCTTTTATACTGCACGTCTAATTGCGTATTCGTTAGACTGCACGTCTAACTACGCCTGTTAGACTGCACATCTAACTACACATCTGTTAGACTGCACATCTAACTGGTATCTGTTAGACTGCACGTCTAACTACGCATCTGTTAGACTACACGTCTAACTACGCATCTGTTAGACTGCACGTCTAACTGCGTATCCGTTAGACTACACGTCTAACTATGCCTGTTAGACTGCACGTCTAACTGGTATCCGTCAGACTGCACGTCTAACTATGCATCTAATAGACTGCATGTCTAACTACGCATCTGTTAGACTACACATCTCACTGCGTATCCGTTAGATTGCACGTCTAACTACGCATCTGTTAGACTGCACGTCTAACTACGCCTGTTAGACTGCACGTCTAACTACGCCTGTTAGACTGCACGTCTAACTTAATGCGTCTAATAGCCCGTAAGTCTAATGAACCTCATTCAGTTTTTGATACACCTGCACCAAAAATAATTAGACGACTTAGTTTAAGTTTTACACAAACTCATCATCAAAATTTCGATAGTCAAAATGATTTGACCCTTAGTCAAAATAATTTGACCCAACAATTTCCCCCTTTTAGATGATGATGTTAAAACTTTACGCAATTAAATAGATAAACATCCATCCAATAAAAGAAAGAGTCAAACTTGTTCATAAACTTACAGAAAATAAGTTTCAAAAACCAATATTCAGAAACCAAGTTTAAAAAACCAAGGTCACACACCAACAAGAGATAGATTAGGAGAAAAGAGATCATTGATCCTCTCTTTTCACGAGTGGGTCGATTGGGTAGTAGAATCCTTGACTGCTAAATTCTTCACCATTTAAAAGGTTTCGAAAAGGAGGGAGAGAACGGCTACCACGACCACTTCTACCACCTCTACCATCACGATCACCTCCACCACTTCTACCACCACGATCTCCGCTGCGACCTCCGCCTCTTTTGATTGGCCTATCGCTTTTATCACCAGTTTGCTTTCTCTTTCATCTGGTGCCTTTTGAAACACCACCGCCTCCTCTACTACTGCTTCCACCTCTAGAACTTCCTTCCTCCTTTTTAACATAATCATCGCCTTGGGAAATTAGGTTCTTCTATTTATCAGCACCTTCTTGAGCATCTTCGGCGGCCTGAATTTGCCTTGCAAAGAAATCAGCTTGTTCCAATCGCTCAGCATCAACTCTTCTCATATGACCTTGTATCTCGATCATTTGATTTTAAATCAGACTCATTCCATCCATGACCTCATTATGAAGTTCAATTGCGTTTTCCCTTTCACAATCAAGCAAGTCAGATTGTCGCTTAAAGAAGTTATATTCAAATTTGGTGTAAGTCTTGTTGAGTGTATTGATCTCGTATGTGTACCTCTTTAAGGTTTGCTCCATTTCATTAAGAGTTTTAAGAAGAGAGGCAAATTCCTTCTTGTTTGACTTCTGAGTCTTCATAATCTTCATCATGTTGGACTGCATTTCAGCTACATTCTTCTGAAGAATACCCATTATTGTCGTCATTGACTTCATAAGCTTTGCACCACCAACAAATGATCCTTCATTTGATGACATCTCTTGAGAATCTGCTAGAGCGATCCGAATGGGACTGAAATGAGTGTGAACCTGCAGGGACTACTCTAGTTCATCCTTCTCTAAATCACTTCCAGACTTTCTCTCTTCTTTATCACCCAAAATATCTTCACATACCTTGTGAATCTTATCAGACGAACCGTCTAAATGATGAGGAAGGTTAATAATACCATCATGAACATTCACAATAGTGATGTCCTGAAATGGTCGAGGGTTGGGAGAACCGGAAATGTAACATTGAGACAGAGGAAGCCCTTCTAAAGAAGCATCATTTTTATCTTGTTCTTCCTCAGACAAGGAACTCTTCTCTGATTCCTTTTCTTTTGAGGGTTCCCCCTCAGATTGAGCTACAATGGGATGACTGGTTTCAACCTCCTTTTCTGGAGATGCCTCTGATTCGAGAACAAGGGACTTCAGAGCTTCTTCTTCTTGGGTAATAAGAGATTGAACAGGTTCCAAATTGACTTCTTCTTCTCCAATGGTAGGATTGGATTAAACTGGTTCCACAATTTTCTCAATTCTGGGTTGAGCCATTAGACATTTTTCTTCAGCTGAAAGATTTACCAATTCTATAAGAAGAGCAGCAGCTTGCTCATCTTCCGGAAAAGCACAATCACAATCTGATAGGATCGGCTTTATCAATAGAGACGAGGGTCTGGCGATTGATGAAGGCTTATGAAAAACTGTTTGAAAGAAATATTGTTAGGGATTTAATTCACTTTATATTCTACGCAAACCCTTGTAAACACTTGAAACAGAATCAAGTGTGGAAATGTTTACATAAGTTTGAAGATTAGGAACAAGAAAGAGAAGATGACATAAAGTAACAATACATCAGTTTGTTTGTGGATGTCCAGAGCAAACTCTCCTACGTCACCCCTTCTTCCAACCACCAGAAGGATTCACTATAATATGTTTTGAATCAAATATAGTTTGCACGAATAGCTTATTGATAGGATCGACTTTATCAATAGAGATGGGGGTCTGGCGATTGATGAAGGCTTATGAAAAACAGTTTGAAAAAAAATCTTGTTAGGGATTTAATTCACTTTCTATTCTACGCAAACCCTTGTAAACACTTGAAACAGAATCAAGTGCGGAATGTTTACTTGGGTTTGAAGCTTAAGATGAAAAATGAGAAGATGACAGAAAGGAACAACACAAAAATTTGTTTATGGATGTTCAGAGCAAACTATCTTACGTCACCTCTTCTTCCAACCACCGGAAGGATTCATTATAATATTACTTGAATCAAACATAGTTTGCAAACACTTAGCTCACTGTTGAATAAAACACACTCTATTCAACTTACAAGATGAAGAATATAACACAATCTATTCAACTCTAAAGGATTCTTTGATTCTAACTCTCTCTTGATTAACACACAGTACAATCAGGAAAGCAGTTTCAAAGTATGAATGTTCAAAGGCTTGATTTCTCAGTAATTTCAGTAAACAAGATGATAGACTGATTTCTCTCTGTGATGGAGAAGCGGAGATTGTTGAATAATGTTGAGGCCCAGTTTACCTGGATCCCATTTAAAATGGCACACATATAGTCAAATCGATCTTGACTATAGAGGTTGAAAGAACCAGCCTTCCCCTGAAGCGCTTTTGCCACCTCATCATTTAACAAAATAAATTGTGGTTTAAGGACTTTCTTACTTCCATTTACATGAATTGTCGAGCCATCGGCATATAAGACCTTCTTCATCTCTTCTCTTACTTCCATTGACAGATCCTTGTTGAAGGTATGACCCTCCGACGGATGTTCAAAGAACTCAGCGTAAGAGGCTTCATCGAAAGATACTTCCATCCCATTCACAGTCGCTAAAATGAGATCGTCCACCATTGATGCAGATTTAAAGAACTCTCGAACTTCCTTCTCGTAAAAGATGAAAGGACCGCTAGGATATTTTCCGAGACCGGAATACTCAAGGGTTCTGAACATATCTACCAGTTCCGGCTGATCGAAAGTGTAGACTGATGGAAAATCCACCTACAAAGTACAATGAACCATCGTGATTCTCTTGTTCACCATTTTCAATAGAATACGAACAGACACAAGATTAGCACATATTTTTGAGAGAGAAAGGCAAAGAAATCTAGGGTTCTTAGAAATCTTGAGAGATAAAAAGCTTTCAATCTCATGCAAAAATGTCCTTATGTAGACCATGGGAAGTTATGCAGGATAACCGTCGTTTTTCCTAGGGGTAGGGGCCATCATTAAAAATTAGACGTCCTTTCCAAAGAGTCATTATTAAAATTGAGGGTATATTAGTCATTCTCTTTTAACTTGAGAGACACGTGTCTTCATGTTATTATGAGATAACTGTTTTAATGTTTGAGAGGGAAAATCAGATATCTCCTCACGTGGACAATTGTCCTTGATCAGTCTAAAAGGCACGTAGTTAGAGGTTTTTCTTACTCCACAAATCTACAAAACTAAACGTCTATTAGACATGTAGGTCCATTAGACGCATACGTCTAATTACGTGTTTTGAAGAATACGTCTAATGTCTATTAGACGTGTACGTCTACCCGCGTTGGTTTTAAACCATGACAAATAGACTTAGATGTATAGATTGTGAGCGAAAATAGGTCTAAGTACAGACCATTTCCTTTAGACACCCTTGTCTAGTAGACCGATTAAGGTCATTCATCTTGAGAGTATCTTTACTTTCAGAGTAATTTTTCCCTCTCATTTTTCACAATTACAAAAATGAATAACCAAGTGTTTTGAGATCCTTAGAACTAAAAGTATTTTACTACAAAAACACATAAAGACATTTATTCTTCTGAAATTGCAGAGCAACCATTGTTGATCCTCTAAACTGCATACTCAAAAGAGTATTCTACATGCTTCCTTCCTGCTATCCTCCTGCATCACCTACATAATAAACTATTTACAAACTTGGTACCCAAATTCAATTGGGTCCTCGATCAATTAGTCCCTTAGGAATTCATATTTGACATATTCTAATGGATTTCCCATGTTGCGTTGTAATTAATGCGTACAATTTTGACTAAGCAGACGACTTTCTGCTAGCCACTAATCCCTTAGCTTTTGAAGAATACTTTCTTTTAAAACTCCTTGACTTTGACTCAGGTTTTAAATTGCTAGACTTGCTAGCTGCTTCTAATTTGTTCTTCATCCAGCTAACAGTCGGTAGAACATAAATAATTTCATTCTTAACAGCTACTTCTTCATGAATAGGATCAGATTCACTATCAGTCAAACTCCCTTTAACAAAGTTTATTGGCTTAAGCTTGTCATTTGTTGAGTTTGACGTTTTGCAGGACAGGTTAGGGTCATTGCCATCAAATCCTAGACCGGATCTAGATTCAGTAGGTCTTAACATGCTGATTTGATATTTGACAGCTTCTCCAGACCTTGTCCATGCACTGACAACATAGTTTAACCACTTGTTTTCATATGAAATCGTTTGAATCTGTTCTTTGAGCATCTCATTCTCAGATGAGATCTCTTTAACTTTCTTTTAAAAAACATTTGATTCAGGAGTTTGAAGTAAAATTGGTTGAGATACAACATATGAAGATTTAATTTCATTTATGGATTCTGGTAGCTTTCTGTACTCAATGACCATGTCATTTAGTGCAGCTACCAGTTGTTCCCTGAAAATCTTTTAGAAGAGAAGTCAAATACCTCAGTTTCCTAAGTCTGTTCTTCATCTTCTCTTGCCATGAAGCAGGCCACTTCTTCATCATCACTATCACTTGATGAGAAGTAAGAGTCACAGATGCTTCTTCGGTTCTTCCCGTCACCTACAATAAGAGCCTTCAACTCTTTTCCATCATCCTTCGTATATTCTCGTTTTGGCTTCCGGCATTCCGATTGATAATGACCTAGAATACCACAATTAAAACACCTAACATTAGCCTTTGATTTCTTATTATCATTAGAATTTGAAGAGCTTGAGTTAGGGTTGCTCTTCTTCATGAAGTCGCCAAACATTTTCACAAAGAGAGAAATGGCGTTGTTGCTCAGTTGTTGTGCAGCCATCTTCACATCAGTAGCAACAGGTGGCTCTTCAGTAGTCACCAGGGCTTTGGCAATGATAATAGATGTGGATTGATCTTCTTCAATCATGCAGTTCAGCTCGAACTCATATGCCTTGAGATTAGTAAACAGATCGAAGAGAGAGATCTTGTTGAGATCTTTGGACTCCCTCATAGCCATCGTCTTTATGTCCCATTCCCTTGGAAGAGCACGCATGACCTTGATAGAAAGCTCCCTGTTGCTATAGGTCTTGCCCAGGATTGGTAGGGATGAAACAATCTTCCTAAATTTGGTATCGAACTCGTTCTTGGTTTCACCAGGACGCATTTTGAAACTATCAAACTGTTGAGTGGCAACATAATCTTGTTTTCCTTGATTTGCTCGTTGCCCTCACACAGTTGGGTGAGTCTTTCCCAGACCTCTTTACCAATATGACACTCGATAATGTAGTTGAACATGCTGTCATCGAGAGACCTATACAGAACATCGAGAGCCATGTTGTTGAGGTTGTTCTGCCTCTTTTATTCACTAGTCCAGTAAGCTTTCTCCTTGTCAATCTTGATAGGACCCTCTGTGATGACAATACACATATCGTCATGAAGGGAAGAGAGATGAGCACGAACTCTCTTATTCTATACGATGTAGTTTTCTCGAGAGAAAGTTGGAATGGCGGTTGCACTGGCATCTTTGGTTATGGTAGTCATTTTTTTCAGGAAAGGCTTGAGAGTAGAAACAGAACTCTAATACCAATTGATAGGATCAACTTTATCAATAGAGACGTGGGTCTGGCGGTTGATGAAGGCTTATGAAAAACAGTTTGAAAGAAATCTTGTTAGGGATTTAATTCACTTTATATTCTACGCAAACCCTTGTAAACACTTGAAACAAAATCAAGTGCAGAATGTTTACTTGGGTTTGAAGCTTAAGATGAAAAATGAGAAGATGACAGAAAGGAACAACACAGCAATTTGTTTATGGATGTTCGGAGAAAACTCTCTTACGCCATTCAATCTACCAACCACTAGAAGGATTCACTATAATATGACTTGAATCAAATACAGTTTGCACACACTTAGCTCACTATTGAACAGAACACACTCTGTTCAACTTATAAGATGAAGAATATCACTCAGCTAAAGGATGCTTTGATTCTAACTCTCTCTTGATTAACACACAGTACAATCAGGAAAGCAGCTTCACAGTATGAATGTTTAAAGGATTGATTTCTCAGTAATTTCAGTAAACAAGATGATATACTGATTTCTCTCTGTGATTTCGGAAGTTCGTCCGTTGTCCTTAGAAATCTTTAAATATGCATAGGTACCAACGGTCGAATCTTCAGAATGATATGTGGCACTCTTCCATTGGAACGCCTCCATAGTACACAACAGACTCTAAATACAAGGATCGTGGCCGTACACAACAGGTATTGCACCGAATATTCTTCAGGGATTTACCTGCAAAACAAGTAGTGGGAAAAATATTCTCTTACGTGTCATTTGTTGATTGGTTGCGTCGGGCTATTGTACTGATCTTCACTAGAAAGTGGAGCAGGAGTAGCGTACAACTGTAGCACGTGGGTAGGCGGGTGCTAGCTTCAAGCAATTGCTTAAGCAAGCAATTAGACGACCTCGTCTAATAACATACTCCATTCGACCATCTTGTCTAACGGGATTAGACTTACGTGTAATTACAATCACTTTAGACTAATCTGAAGGAGTTAGATTGCACGTTTAATTTTCAACAGTTAGACTGCGAGTCTAACTTTCTCTTTCTATATTAGACTGCATGTCTAACTCCATGAGTTAGACTACACGTCTAATTTTGGTTCTACTTCAAACTTGTATGAAGAAGTTAGACTCCACGTCTAACTTTCACAATCCATTATACTTGTACGTCTAATTCCATGAGTTAGACTGCACGTCTAATTCCATTCCATTGGACTGCACGTCTAACTCTGCTGATTTAGACTGCAAGTCTAACTCTGCTGATTTAGACTGCAAGTCTAACTTTGCTGATTTAGACTGCACGACAAATTCTGAATCCATTAGACTGCACGTCTAACTCCACTGAGTTAGACTGTACATCTAATTCCATTCCATTAGAGTGCACGTCTAACTCCGCTGAGTTAGACTGCACGTCTAATTCCAAATCCATTAGACTGCACATCTAACTCCGCTGAGTTAGATTGCACGTCTAATTCCATTCCATTAGACTGCACATCTAACTCCGCCGAGTTAGACTGCACGTCTAACTCCGGAGTTAGTTAGACTGCACGTCTAACTCCATGAGTTAGACTGCACGTCTAATTCCTCCAGTTAGACTGCACGTCTAACTCCGCTTAGTTAGACTACACGTCTAACTTCACTAGTTAGACTGCACGTCTAACTTTTTGCATCTAATGCCAAATCGGTCTAATGAACCTCATTTGAACCAAGTCTAATCGATTTTTTCTTCAATACACATGCATCAAAACAATTAGACGCATATATAATCCATTCATCATTTCATCATCAAAATTCCAATAGTCAAACTATTTGAACACTTAGTCAAAATAAATTGACCCAACACTCACTGTTGAACAGAACAAACTTTGTTCAACTTTCATTATGATGAAGAATATCACATAGCTAAAACGATGCTTTTGATTCTAACTCTCTCTTGATTAGCACACAGTAAAGCAAGAAAGCAGCTAACAGCTTGAATATTCAAAGGCTTGATTTCTCAGTAATTCAGAGATTCTTCTTAGAATGAGAATGAGAAATCCAGAGATCGAGAGATTGTCCGTTGTCCTTTAGATACTTTAAGTAAGGAACGGGTACCAACAGTCGATTCTTCATAATGACACGTGGCGAGCTTCTATTGGAACGCCTCCATAGTACACAACAGACTCTGAATACTAGGATCGTGGCCGTACACAACAGGTAGTGCGTCGAATATTCTTCAGAAATGTTCCTGTAAGACAAGTAATATGAAGGATATTCGCTTATGTGGCATTGGTTGATTGGGTGTAGCTGGCTGTCGTACTGTCTTCAATAGAAAGTGGAGCAGGAGTAGAGTATAGCTAAAGCACGTGGGTAGCTGGGTGCTAGCTTCAAGCAACTACTTAAGCATGGCATTAGATGTAATTCAATTAGACGACCTCGTCTAATGAAATCAGACATCCCCGTCTAATAACAGAATCTATTAGACCACCTGGTATAATGGGATTAGACTTCACGTCTAATTACAATCACTTCAGACTATCTGAAAGAGTTAGACTACACGTCTAACTTTCACATTCCATTAGACTGCACGTCTAACTCCACGAGTTAGACTGTATGTCTAATTACGGTTCCACTTTAGACTAGTCTGAAAGAGTTAGAGTACACGTCTAACCTTCACCAATTAGACTGCACGTCTAACTCTTTCCATTAGACTGCACGTCTAATTACGAATCCCTTCAGACTAATCTGAAGGAGTTAGACTGCACGTCTAACTTTCTCCTTCCATTAGACTGCATGTCTAACTCCACGAGTTAAACTGCACATTTAATATTCATTTTTCATTATACTACACGTCTAATTACACTAGTTAGACTGCACGTCTAACACCGCTTAGTTAGACTGCACGTCTAACTCTGCTAGTTAGACTGCACGTCTAATTCCTCCAGTTAGACTGCACGTCTAACTCCTCTTAGTTAGACTACACGTCTAACTCCTCTAGTTAGACTGCACGTCTAACTTTTTGCATCTAATGCCAAATCGGTCTAATGAACCTCATTTGAACCAAGTCTAATCGATTTTTTCTTCAATACACATGCATCAAAAACAATTAGACGCATATATAATCCATTCATCATTTCATCATCAAAATTCCAATAGTCAAACTATTTGAACACTTAGTCAAAATAAATTGACCCAACACTCACTGTTGAACAGAACAAACTTTGTTCAACTTTCATTATGATGAAGAATATCACATAGCTAAAACGATGCTTTTGATTCTAACTCTCTCTTGATTAGCACACAGTAAAGCAAGAAAGCAGCTAACAGCTTGAATATTCAAAGGCTTGATTTCTCAGTAATTCAGAGATTCTTCTTAGAATGAGAATGAGAAATCCAGAGATCGAGAGATTGTCCGTTGTCCTTTAGATACTTTAAGTAAGGAACGGGTACCAACAGTCGATTCTTCATAATGACACGTGGCGAGCTTCTATTGGAACGCCTCCATAGCACACAACAGACTCTGAATACTAGGATCGTGGCCGTATACAACAGGTAGTGCGTCGAATATTCTTCAGAAATGTTCCTGTAAAACAAGTAATATGAAGGATATTCGCTTACGTGGCATTGGTTGATTGGGTGTAGCTGGCTGTCGTACTGTCTTCAATAGAAAGTGGAGCAGGAGTAGAGTATAGCTACAGCACGTGGGTAGCTGGGTGCTAGCTTCAAGCAACTACTTAAGCATGGCATTAGATGTAATTCAATTAGACGACCTCGTCTAATGAAATCAGACATCCCCGTCTAATAACAGAATCTATTAGACCACCTGGTATAATGGGATTAGACTTCACGTCTAATTACAATCACTTCAGACTATCTGAAAGAGTTAGACTACACGTCTAACTTTCACATTCCATTAGACTGCACGTCTAACTCCACGAGTTAGACTGTATGTCTAATTACGGTTCCACTTTAGACTAGTCTGAAAGAGTTAGAGTACACGTCTAACCTTCACCAATTAGACTGCACGTCTAACTCTTTCCATTAGACTGCACGTCTAATTACGAATCCCTTCAGACTAATCTGAAGGAGTTAGACTGCACGTCTAACTTTCTCCTTCCATTAGACTGCATGTCTAACTCCACGAGTTATACTGCACATTTAATATTCATTTTTCATTATACTACACGTCTAATTACACTAGTTAGACTGCACGTCTAACACCGCTTAGTTAGACTACACGTCTAACTCTGCTAGTTAGACTGCACGTCTAACTCTCTCCAGTTAGACTGCACGTCTAACTCCGCTTAGTTAGACTACACGTCTAACTCCTCTAGTTAGACTGCACGTCCAACTCCGCTAGTTAGACTGCACGTCTAACTCTCTCCAGTTAGACTACACGTCTAACTCTGTGCATCTAAAGCCAAATCGGTCTAATGAACCTCATTAGAACCAAGTCTAATAAAGCCTAATTTCGATACCCCTGCATCAAAATCAATTAGACGTATGGATAATCCATTCATCATCAAAATTACGATAGTCAAACTTATTTCAACACTTAGTCAAAATAATTTGACCCAACAATTTCCCCCTTTTTGATGATGAGATTGAAACTTTGCATAAGTAACAATTTAAGCATTCATCATATAACATTCAGAATAGAAACTTTCCAAAAATCAGAATTCAAAAACATAGTTAAAGAGGTATAGTTTAAGAGTTAACAGAGTATGAGAGAGGGGATCATTGTTCTTCCCTTTTCACTCGAGGATCGATAGGATAGGTAAAACCTCCACCGCTCATCCCTTCACCCGTCATCTCTTGACCGGTTAGCAAGTTGCGAAAAGGAGGAAGAGCACGACCACCACGAGCGGCTCCATCACCCCGGCCTCCACGACCACCACTACTTCGGCCTCCTTGATCACTACCAAGTCACCCACCACGACCATCACTAGTGCTTCGGCCTCCGCGATTACCACCGCTTCTACCTCCGCCTCTTTTAGTTGTCCTTGGATTTTCATCGTTGGTTGGCGCTCGCTTAGATTTGGTGCTTGTTGATACATCGTCACCTCTTCTACTAGGCTCACCTTGAGTGATACGAGTCTGTTCTTTTTCAGCATCAGCTTTCGCATTCTATTTCTCTTGAAATTTCCTTGCAATGGAGTCGGCATACTCCAGTCTTTTGACCGATTGACGACTGTAGAGCTGTTTTTCAAATTTGGAGAAATTTGAATTTGAGACATGAGTCTCATACGTATTCTTCTTCAGTATCTTATCCAACTCATTTAGGATTTGACGTATTCAACATATTCTTTTGTCTTCTATCTGGGTCTTCAAGATCTTTACCATATTTGATCCCAGAGTTACCACATTTTTCTGAAGAGAGGTAAGAAAATATGTCATTGATTTTAGGAGCTTGGTACCGTCAGCAGAAGATCTTTCATTGGATGAATTATCTTGTGAATCTGCTTCCATGCTCTGAATGGAGTGAAATTGGGTGTGAATCTGTCGGGATTGCTCGGGTTCATCTTTCTCAGACTCATTTCTAGTTTTATTCCGCTTTTCTTCTTCTAGCTCCTCTTCTGCTCTCTGAAATCTTTCATACAGATTACCCTTGCTGTGAAGAGGATTAAGAATATTTTCATGGAGGTTACCAGTATTAATATCAGGAAATGGTAGAGGCTTGACAGTTCTAGCATTTTGATCCTGGTCCCCCTCAGATGAGGAACTCTCTTCGACATCTTTGTCTTTTGAAGGTTCCCCCTCAGATCTGATAATCTCAGGCTGACTAATTTCAGCCTCTTTTTCTTGAGATCCCTATGTTCTAACATCAGGGGAGTTCACTACCTCTTCTACAGAAATATTTCCAAACTCTATCAATAGAGCAGCATCTTGCTCATCTGTATTAGCATGATCAGCAGAGACATCTATTGGTTCGTCTTCATCGGAGAAAATATCAAAATAGCTAACTCCTGAGCAATTAGCTCCATCAACATATCGAGTAACTACAGAAAGATAGTCAACCATGATCTCGTCTAATCTCTTTAAAACTTTCGCTTCCACTTCAGCACCTTTCTCAATAGTATTGAAGTTTTCTTTTCTGGCTTCAAGGATGGAAAATAACGATTTTCTTCTTAAACAGGCTTTAATAAGGTCCTTTCTCTCCAGAGATTTAGATACCTCCGGAGTTTTGGCCCATTTGAGAACTTTCTTTTCGTTGGATACAAGCTTATGCCATTAACTACTTATTCCTGAACCCGTGATGACCTTATCATACTGGATTGACAATCTGTTCTGAATCCACGAATCAAAATTTTCCATCTTCTCAGCAGCTATGGCTTTGACTTGATTCATCATGAGCTCAACAATGCATGTTGCCTCAGAAACATCTATATTTACGTTTGTTACGACATCCTTCCCTTTTCCAATAATCTCAGCAAGTTTTGGAAAAGGTCTTAGTTCACCAAATACAATTCCACACGACTGTCTTGTGGAACGCATCAATTCATAAGCAGATTGTGGTTTCTTGTAGAGTCCAGGAGGAAACACGCCTCGAGTGACCTTCCCGATTACTATGGAATCTTTTGAAATGGGATTTAAGGAGGAAGGCTCTCTGACAGAAACAGAGGAATCCTTTTCAGCGGTATCACCAACAACAAGGGTAAGGACTGCACCTTGTTTTGGTTGACCAAACTCTGTAGCACCAGCGGCTACTGGATCAGGTTGGCAAACAAGAGACACAATCCTGTCAAGATTCTCAATATTTGGACCAACTGACTCAAAAGCAGGCCCTGCAGAAGATTCATTTTTAGGAATAAAAACAGATTTATCCTGTTCCATCATAGGAGCATCAAATTTGGGCACATCGGCCAGAGGTTTAGAAGAGGTTACCTTTGATGATGCCTTCATCGATTTAGACGCACGGGGTGCCTTAGACTTGTCACCTTTTGAGACAGATGACCTTGAAGATCTCCGCAACTGACTAGCAGCCGAAGACAGGGGAGACAATGGAATGGTGGCAAGTTTAACTAGACCTTGCCTGACTCTAGAATCGACTGTTTCAGAATCCTTCTTTGAAGAGCTCCTTAGGCTAGTAGAACTAGCCTTTAATTCGTTGACTATTTTCGATCTCTTTGCTCCTGTCGACAGGATGGAAGCGGATGGTTGTCTAGATCTGGTAATAGATTTTCCACCTATCTGTAGGCTAGAAGGACCTGAAGGCGATTCTTTAAGGTTTTTCATTTTGACCAGGGTGTTGGCGACTATGAAAACAATATACACCCTATTCGAGTTGATCAGTTCAGGTTCACCCATTGGAACCCCCAAATGCTCCAACAAACGGCTTAGTTGTGCAGCGAAAGTTATACTTTCTTTGTTCTCCTGGTTGATAGAGAAGCAAAGATTCTGAAATAATGTTAAAGCCCAGTTGACTTGGATCTCCTTTGAGATGGCGCACATATAATCAAATCGATCTTGAATATAGAAATTTAATGATGCAGTCTTCCCTTGAAGCACTTTTGCCATCACATCATTTAGTAAAATAAACATTGGTTTAAGGACTTTCTTACATCCATTCAATCGAATCGCCGAACCATCGGCTGAAAAAACCTTTTTCATTTCTTCCAATACTACCGGTGACTAATGCATGTTGAAGGTATGACCCTCCGATGGAAGTTCGAATAACTCTGCGTAAGAGGCTTCGTCGAAAGAGATCTCCATACCGTTAACAGTTGCTACAATGGAATCGCCCACCATTGTTGCAGTTTGAAAGAACTCCCGAACTTCCTTCTCGTGAAAGATGAACGGACCGCCAAGATATTTTCCGAGACCGGAATACTCGAGGGTTCTGAACATATCGATCACTTCCTGCTGATTGAAAGAATAGACCAATGGGAAATTAACCTGCAAAGTACAATGACCCAACATGATTCTCTTGTTTACCAATTTCATTAGAATATGAACAGACATAAGATTAACACAGATTTTTGAGAGAGAGGGAAAGAAATCTAGAGTTCTTAGAAATTTTAAGTGAGAAAAAGATTTCAATCTCATTCAAGAATATCCTTATATAGACTATCAAGAGTCATATAGGATAACCATCGTTTTTTCTAGGGGTATGGCCCATCATTTTAAATTAGACGTCCTTTCCAAAGAGTCATCATTATAATAAGGGTATATCAGTCATTCCCTTTTAACTTGAAAGACACATTAAAAGGGTATATCAGTCTTAATGTTATTATGAGATGACTATTTTAATGTTTGAGCGGAAAAATCAGATATCTCCTCACGTGGACAACTGTCCTTGATCAGTCTAATGAGCACGTAATTAGACGTTTTTCTTACTACACATATATATAGAACAAAACGTCTATTAGACGCATACGTCTAATTACATGTCATAGAATAAACGTCTAATGTCTATTAGACGTGTACGTCTAATTACACATAAACACCACGTATTAGACGTGTGTTTGGTTAGACGTGAGCATCCTCTTGCTCATGACGTAAAAACGTCTAACGTCTATTAGATGTATACGTCTAACTGCGTAGGTTTTAAACCACAACATATAGACTTAGATGTATATATTATGAGAAAAAATACGTCTAAGTACAAACCTATTCCTTTAGACACCCTTGTCTAATAGACCGATTAAGGTCATTCGTCTTGAGAGTATCTTTACTTTCAAAGTAATTTTTCCCTTCATTTTGTGCATGTACAAAAATGAATAACCAAATGTTTTGAGATCCTTCGGACCAAAAATATTTTAATACAAAAACATAGAAAAATATTAATTCTTCTGGAATGACAATAGCCATTGTTGATCCTCTGAAATGTATGCTCAAAAAAGTATTCTCCATGCTTCTTTCCTGGAGTCCTCCTACATCACCTACATAAGAAACTATTTACAAATTTGGTACCCATATTCAATTGGGTCCTCGATCGATTAGTCCCTTAGGAATCCATATTTGACATATTCTAATTGATTTCCCATGTTACGTTGTGATTAATGCGTATGATTTTGACTTAGCAGACGACTTTCTGCTAGCCACTAATCCCTTAGCTTTTGAAGAAGACTTTCTTTTAAAACTCCTTGACTTTGAGTTAGGTTTTAGATTTCCTGACTTGCTAGCTGCTTCTAATTTATTCTTTAGCCAGCTAATAGTCGGGGGAACATAAATAATTTCATTCTTAAAATCTATTTCTTCACGAATGGGATCAGATTCACTGTCAGTCAGACCTCCTTTAACAAGACATATTGGCTTAAGCTTGTCATTTGCTGAGTTTGGCTTTTTGCAAGACAGGTTAGGGTCATTGCCATCAAATCCTAGATCGGATCTAGGTCCAGCAGGTCTTAACATGTTGATCTGATATTTGACAGCTTCTCCAGACCTTATCTATGCACTGACAACATAGTTTAACCTCTTGTTTTCAGCTTAAATAGTTTGAATCTGTTCTTTGAGTATCTCATTCTCAGATGAGATCTCTACAACTTTCTTTTTAAAAACATTTGTTTCAAGAGTTTGAGTTAAAACTGGTTGAGATACTTCAGGAGACAGTTTAGTTTCATTTAGGGATTCTGCTAGCTTTCTGTACTCAATGACCATGTCATTTAGTGCAGGTACCAGTTGTTCCCTTGAAAATCTTTTAGAAGAGAAGTCAAATACCTCAGTTTCCTAAGTCTGTTCTTCATCTTCTTTTGCCATGAAGCAAGTCACTTCTTTGTCATCACTATCATTAGATGAGATGCAAGTCACAAATGCTTCTTCTGTTCTTTCCATCTCCTACCATAAGAGCCTTAAGCTCCTTTTCATCATCCTTCTTATCTTCACGCTTAGGTTTCCTACACTCTGATTGGTAATGACCTGCAATACCACAGTTATAATATTTAACATTAGCCTTTGATTTCTTATTATCATTGGAATTTGAAGAGCTTGAGTTAGGGTTGCTCTTCTTCATTAACTCGCCAAATTTCTTCACGAAGAGAGACATGGCATCGCTGCTTAGTTGTTCTTCCGCCATCTTCTCATCAATAGCTAAAGGTGGCTCTTCAGCAGTCACCAGAGCTTTGGCAATGATTATGGATGTGGATTGATCTTCTTCAATCCTACAATTTAGCTCGAACTCATAGGCTTTGAAATCAGCAAACAGGTCCAAGAGAGAGATCTTATTGAGATCTTTGGATTCTCTCATAGCCATCGTCTTTATGTCCCATTCTTTTGGAAGAGCACGCATGACCTTGATAGAAAGCTTCCTGTTGCTATAGGTCTTGCCTATGATAGATAAGGAAGAGACAATCTTGAATCTGGTGTCGAACTCGTTCATTGTTTCACCAGGACGCATCTTGAAACCATCAAACTGTTGAGTGGCAACCATGATCTTATTTTCCTTGGTTTGCTCGTTGCCCTCACACCGTTGGGTGAGTTTGTCCCAGACCTCTTTAACAGTACGCATTCGATAATGTAGTTGAACATGCTATCATCGAGAGATCTATACAGAACATAAAGAGCCATGTTGTTGAGGTTGTTCATCCTCTTTTCTTCACTGGTCCATTCGGATTTCTCCGTGTCGATCTAGATAGGTCCATCTGTGATAACACTCCATATGTCGTCATGAAGAGAAGAAAGATGAGCACGAACTCTTTTCTTCCATACGATGTAGTTTTCTCGAGAGAAAGTTGGAATGGATGTTGCACTGGCATCTTTGGTTATGGTTGTCATTCTTCAGTAAAAGCTTGAGAATATAAACAATGCTCTGATACCAATTGATAGGATCAGCTTTATCAATAGAGACGGAGTCTGGCGATTGATGAAGGCTTATGAAAAACGGTTTGAAGGAAATCTTGTTAGGGATTTAATTCACTTTCTATTCTACGTAAACCCTTGTAAACACTTGAAACAGAATCATGTACGGAAATATTTACTTAGGTTTGAAGCTTAGGAACAAGAATGAGAAGATGACAGAAAGTAACAACACAACAGTTTGTTTATCTATGTTAGAAGCAAACTCTCCTACGTCACCCCTTCTTCCAACCACCGGAAGGATTTATAATATGTTTTGAATCAAATACAGTTGGCATGAATAGCTCATTGTTGAACAGAACAAACTCTGTTCAACTTACAATATGATGAAGAATATCACTCAGCTAAAACGATGCTTTTGATTCTAACTCTCTCTTGATTAACATACAGTAAAGCAAGAAAGCAGCTAACAGCTTGAATATTCAAAGGCTTGATTTCTCAGTAATTCAAATATTCTTCTTAGAATGAGAATGAGAAATCCAGAGATAGAGAGATTGTCCGTTGTCCTTTAGATTCTTTAAGTAAGGAACGGGTATCAACGGTCGAATCTTCATGATGACACGTGGCGAGCTTATATTGAAACACCTCCATAGTACACAGCAAACTTTGAATACAAGGATCGTGGCTATACACAATAGGTAGTGCACCGAATATTCTTCAGAAATGTACCTGCAAAACAAGTAATATGAAGGATATTCGCTTACGTGCCATTGGTTGATAGGTTGCAGTTGGCTGTCGTACTAATATTCACTATAAAGTGGAGCAGGAGTAGCGTACAGCTACAGCACGTGGGTAGGCGGGTGCTAGCATGGCATTAGATGTATTTCAATTAGACTAATCTGAAGGAGTTAGACTGCACGTCTAACTTTCACATTCCATTAGACTGCATGTCTAACTCCACGAGTTAGACTGCACGTCTAATTACGGTTCCACTTCAGACTAGTTTGAAGTAGTTAGACTGCACGTTTAACCTTCACCAGTTTGACTGCACGTCTAACTCTTTCCATTAGACTGCACGTCTAATTACAAATCCCTTCAGACTAATCTGAAGGAGTTAGAATGCACGTCTAACTTTCTCCTTCCATTAGACTGCACGTCTAACTCCACGAGTTAGATTGCACATCTAATATTCACTTTTCTTTAGACTACACGTCTAATTACACTAGTTAGACTGCACATCTAACACCGCTAAGTTAGACTACACGTCTAACTCCGCTAGTTAGACTGCACGTCTAACTCTCTCAAGTTAGACTACTCTTCTAACTCCGCTGAGTTAGACTACACGTCTAACTCCGCTAGTTAGACTGCACGTCTAACTTTCTCCAGTTAGACTGCACGTCTAACTCCGTGCATCTAAAGCCAAATCGGTCTAATAAACCTCATTAGAACCAAGTCTAATAAAGCCTGATTTCGATACCCCTACATCAAAATCAATTAGACGCATGGATAATCCATTCATCATCAAAATTACGATATTCAAACTTATTTCAACACTTAGTCAAAATAATTTGACCGAACACGATCATCGGACAGATCCATAAGTTCATCTTCATCCGAGGAACTTCCAAAAGGACTAACCCCGGAGCAATTTGCTCCATGAACGTACCTAAGAACGGTAGAAATGTAGTCTTGAATGATTTCATCTAATCTTTTTCAGAGTCTTCTTCTCTACCTTAGCATTCTTCTCAAGGAGATTGAAATTGGCTCTTCTGGCTCGAAGAATCGGAAAGAGAGCTCGACCTCTCAAATTTACTTCAACTAGCTCCTTTCGCTTAAGAGCTTCATATACTTCCGACGTCTTAGTCTATTTCAGGACTCTCTTTTCAACGTTGATCAGCTTATCCCATTGACTGTTTATATTTTTCCCTTGATGACCTCATCATTTGAGTCAGTAACAATATCTTCCCCTTTTCCAATGACCTCAATAGGCTTTGGAGTGGGCCTTGGTTCCCCAAAAGTTATTCCAGCAGCTTTTCCAGTGGCTCGCATAATCTCTTGAGCTGAAAGAGGTTTAGCAAAGAGCCCAGTCGTGGGTTTTGACTGAACAATCTTTCTAGTCACTACGGACTCTACTTGAGCAGGATTGGAAACATGGGGCTCTTCAACTGGCACAGAAAGAGCTTTTTTAGATGCATGACCAGCAGCAATGGTAAGGATAGCTCCTTGCTCTAGTTTGAGAACAGTTGTAGCTTCAACAGCTACTAAGACGGTTTGACGGACATGAGATTGAATCCTATCAAACTTATCAATGTTTGGACCAACTGGCTCAACAGTTGACCCGACAACAGGTTCTTCAATGGGAATATAAAAAAATTTATCTTGTTCCAGCACAGGAACATCAAACTTAAGCACTTCAGCCTAAGATAGAGAAGGGGTTACCTTAGATGATGCTTTCAAAGACGTAGATGCCCTGGGCGCCTTTGATTTTTCTCATTTTGAAACGGAGGACTTAGCGGGTTTTCTTAAATGACTCACGGCTAGAGACAAGGGAGACATTGGAACAAAAGCAAGTTCGACGGGACCTTGCTTAACTCTGGAATCGACTATTCTAGAGTCCTTCTTCAAAAAACTTTTCAGACTAGTGGAACTAGCCTCTGATTCATTGACAGTTCTCGTTCTTTTAGCTCCTGTCGACAAGATAGAAGTCGTCGGTTGTTTGGGAGGAGTAACAGATCTTCCACCTCTCTATTGGCTTGATGCTCCAGATAACGATTCGTTGTTGTTCTTCATTTGGACAAGGGTGTTGGCAATAGTGAAGACATTATACACCCGGGTAGAATTGATCGGATCAGAATCCCCCATAGGAACCCTTAAATGTTCCAACATTCGACTTAGTTGAGAGGCAAAGCTCACACTTTCTATGTTCTTGGGGTCAATCGTCGCACACAAGTTCATGTATAACGTTGAGGCCAAGTTGACCTGAATCCCTTTGGAGATGGCTGTCACATAGTCAAAATGGTCTTGACTATAAAGATGAAAACAGACCGCCTTCCCTTGAAGAGCTTTAGCAACCACATCATTCAACAAAATAAAGTGGGGTTTAAGAGTCTTCTTACTTCTGTTTAATCGGACCTCCGAACCGTCGGCTGAGAAAACCGTCTTCATTTATGCCGTGACTTCCGATGGTAGAGATAGGTTGAATGTGTGCCCCTACGATGGAATTTTGAAGAACTCCGCATAGGATGCTTCGTTGAAAGAGATTTCAGTGTCATTGACCGTTGCAGTAATGGAATCGCCGACTATAGTCGCCGATTTGATAAACTCCCTGACTTCCTTTTCGTGGAAATTGAACGGCCCGTCGAGATACTTCCTAAGACCGGAATATTCAAGGGATCTGAACATATCGACCACATCTTGTTCATCGAATGTATAAACGGAAGGGAAGTCCACCTGCAAAGTGCAATGACCGAGTGTGATTCTTTTGTTGCCCATTTTGAAAGAATACGAACAGACAAAAGAGGACCAAGAGTTTCTTAGAGAGAAAATCGAAGAAATCTAGGGTTCTTAAGAGATTTGAGAGAGAAAAAGCTTTTTCAATCTCATGCACAATGTCCTTATATAGACTCCCAATAGTCGCATGGGTTAACCATCATATTTTCCTAGGGGTAGGACCCATTCATTAATATTAGACGTCCTTTCCAAAAATACATTATTAATTTTAGGGGTATATTAGTCACTCTCTCTTAACTTGAACGACACGTGTCTTCATGTTATTCGGAGATAACTATGTTTATGTTTGAGCGGGAAAATTAGATATCACAGCACGTGGGATAGCTGTCCTTGATCAGTCTAGTACACACGTAGTTAGACGTTTTTCTTACTTCTCCCATCTATAAAAACTAAACGTCTATTAGACGCATGGGTTTATTAGACGCAGGCGTCTATTCACGTGTCTCATAAACGTTTAAACGTCTATTAGACGTAGACGTCTAATTACGCATGAACAACACATATTAGACGTGTATCCGGTTAGACGTGAGCTTTCAATTGCTCTTGTCTTAAAAACGTCCAACGTCTATAAGACATATACGTCTAACCACGCAGGTTATTAACCAAGAAATATAGACTTATATGCATAATATGTAAGTCAAAAATACGTCTAAGTACATAGTTTTTCTTTTAGACGACCTCATCTAATAGACCGATTAAAGCATTTTTTTGCGTGTATCTTTATTTTCATAATGAATTTTCCCTCTCATTTTGTGCATGTACAAAATGAATGAATAAATATTTTGAGATCCTTAAGACCAAAAATATTTTTTAAAACATAAAACACTTAGTCCTCTGGAATAGTAAAGATTATTGTTGATCTCCTAAAATGTATACTCAGAAGAGTATTCTCCATGCTTCCTTCCTACAGCTCTCCTGTATCACCTACACGAGAAAATATTTACAAACTTTGGTACCCACATTCAATTTGGTCCTCGATCAATCAGTTTCTTAGGAATCCATATTTTAGTTATTCTGATGGATTTTCCATTTTGTGTTGTGATTAATGCGTATGATTTTGACTTAGCAGACGCCTTTCTACTAGCCACTGATCCCTTCCTTTGAGTCAGGTTTTAGATTTCCAGACTTGTTGACTGCATCTAAATTGTTTTTTTTAGCCAGCTAACAATCGGCGGAACATAAGTTATTTCATTCTTCAAAACTACCTCTTCATGAATTTGATCAGATTCAATGTCAGTCATACTCTCTTTGACAAAACTTATTGGCTTAAGCTTGTCAGTTACTGAGTTTGACTTTTTGCAGGACTGATTTGGGTCATCGCTATCAAATCCTAAACCAGATCTAGATCTAACAGGTTTCAACAGACTAATCTGATATTTGACAGCTTCTCCAGATCTTGTCCACGCACTAACAACATAGTTTAACCTTTTGTTTTCAAAAGAAAGAGTTTGAATTTGTTCCTTGAGCATCTCATTCTCGGATGAGATCTCTACTACTTTTTTTTCAAAAACATTTGATTCTTGAGTTTGAGACAAAACCGGTTGAGACACTTTAGATGAAGATTTTGTTTCATTTAGGGATTCTGCTAGCTTTCTATACTCTATGACCATGTCATCTAGTGCATCTACCAAGTGTTCCCTTAAATTTTTTTAGAGGAGAAGTCAAATACCTCAGTTTCCCGAGTTTCTTCTTCTTCTCTTGCCATGAAGCAAGCAACCTCGTCTTCATCACTGTCGTTGGATGAGAAGTAAAAATCACTATAATTTCGTTTGTTCTTCCCATCCCCTGCCACAAGAGCCTTTAGCTCCTTTTCTTCGTCATTTTTCTTCTCATCACGCTTCGGCTTCCGACATTATGATTGCTAAAGACCTAAAATCTCACAGTTATAACACTTAACATTAGCTTTGGATTTCTTATTATCATTAGAATTTGAAGAGCTTGAGTTAGAGTTTCTCTTCTTCATGAAGTCGCCAAACTTCTTCACGAAGAGAGACATAGTATTGTTGTTGAGCTGCTGTCTGTACATCATGAGCGGCATGTGACTCTTCAGCAGTCACTAACGCTTTGACAATGACGATGAATGAGGATTGATCTTCTTCAATCCTTGAGTTCAACTCGAACTCATAGGCCATTAGATCAGCAAACAGATCAAAGAGCGAGATCTTGTTGAGGTCTTTGGATTCCCACGTAGCCATCGTCTTTATATCCCATTCCCTTAGAAGAGCACGCATGACCTTGATAGAAATCTTCCTATTGTTATAGGTTTTGCCGAGAATGGATAGAGTGGATATAACTTGGCTAAACCTTGTGTCGAACTCATTCATAGTTTCTCCGAGACGCATTTTGAAATTGTCGAACTGTTGAGTGGCAACCATAATCTTGTTCTCCTTTGTTTGCTCATTGCCCTCACACAGTTGGGTAAGTTTGTCTCAGATCTCCTTGACAGTATCACACTCAATGATGTAGTTGAACATACTGTCATGAAGAGATCTGTACAGAACGTCTAATGCCATATTGTTGAGATTGTTTCTCCTCATGTCTTCACTGGTCCACTAGGATTTCTCCTTGTCAATCTTGAGGAGACCATCCGTGATAACACTCCACATGTCGTCATGAAGAGAAGAGAGATGAGCACGAACTCTATTCTTCCACACGATATAGTTTTCTCTATAGAATGTGGGGATTGCGGTAGCACTGGCATCTTTGGTTATGGTCGACATTCTTAGTGAAAGCTTGAGAATAGAAACAAGGCTCTGATACCAATTGATAGGATCAGTATAATCGATAGAGGCAGGGGTCTAGCTATTGATAACAACTTCGTACAAAACGGTTTGATAGAAATCATGTTAGTGATTTAAATCACTTTCTATTCTTCACAAACCCTTGTAAACTCTTGAGCGATTCAAGTGAGGAAACGCTTTCTCAGGTTTGAAGCTAAGAACCAAAGAAGGAGAAGATGACATAATGTAAATGACACAAATAGTTGTTTATGGATGTTCGGAGCAAAACTCTCCTACATCACCCCTTCTTCTAACCACCGGAAGGATTCACTATTCTTTTCTTAGAATCAAATACAGTTGCAGGGCTAGCTCACTATTGAATAGAACAGACTCTGTTCAACTTACAATATATTGAAGAATATCACTCAGCTAGACAATACTTTGATTCTATCTCTCTCTTGATGTACACACAGTAAAGCAAGAAAGCAATTCGTTCATTCGTTCGTGTATCATCTTGTATGTTCGCGTGTATTCCGATCGATTCGTAATTCATCTGTTGTCCTTGAGGATCTTTAAATAGGGAGAAGGTACCAACGGTCGAATCTTCTATAATGACACGAGGCGAATACCTAATTGAAAGCCTCCATAGAACATAGACACAATAGACTCTAAGCACCATGATCTTGGTCGTACCAATCTAGTAGTGCGCCGAATATTCTTCTAGGATTTTCCTGCAAGAAACATTTGATTAAGTGGAATTAGTTCATTGGTTGTGTTGGGTCAAATTATTTTGACTAAGTGTTGAAATAGTTTGACTATTGGGATTTTGATGATGAAATGATTTATGCGCTTTGATGTAGGTGTATCGAAATCATATTTCATGAGACATGGCTCTAATGAGGCTCATTAGACTAATTTGGCATTAGATGCACAGAATTAGACGTGCAGTCTAACTCGTGGAGTTAGATGTGCAGTCTAATAGATTCCGTAATTAGACGTGCAGTCTAACTCGTAGAGTTAGACGTGCAGTCTAATAGATCTTGGAATTAGACGTGCAGTCTAACTCGTGGAGTTAGACTTGCAGTCTAATAGATATCGGAATTAGACATGCAGTCTAACTCGTGGAGTTAGACGTGCAGTGTAATATATATCGGAATTAGACCTGCAGTCTAACTCAGCGGAGTTAGATGTGCAGTCTATTGGAAAGTGAAGGTTAGACGTGTAGTTTAACTCCTTCAAATAATTCTGAAGTAGAACCGGAATTAGACATGCAGTCTAACTCAGTGGAGTTAGACGTGCAGTCTAATGGTTTGTGAATAATTAGACATGAAGTCTAATTAGTGAAGGTTAGACGTGTAGTCTAACTCCTTCAGACAAGTCTGAAGTAGAACTGGAATTAGACGTGCAGTCTAACTCAGTGGATTTAGACGTGCAATCTAATGGTTAGTGAATGATTAGACGTGAAGTCTAATTAGTGAAAGTTAGACGTTTAGTCTAACTCCTTCAGATTAGTCTGAAGTGATTGTAATTATACGTTAGTCTAATCCCATTAGACCAGGCGGTCTAATGGATTCTGCTCTTAGACGGGGATGTTTGATTTCATTAGACGAGGTCGTCTAACTGAAATACGTCTAATGCTCAACTTAAGCAGTATGCTTGAATCTAGCACCCGCCTACCCACGTGCTATAGCTGTACTCTACTCCTGCTCCACTTTCTAGTGAAGATCAATATGATAGCTATATGTAACCAACCAACGAATGCCACGTAAGAGAATTTCCCTCATATTACTTGTTTTGCAGGTACATCTCTAATGGAATATTCGACACACTACTAGTTGGCGTACGGCCACGATCCATGTGCTCAGATCCTGCAGTGTACAATGGAGGTTTTCCAATGGAAGAGTGCCACGTATCATTTTAAAGATTCGACCGTTAGTCTCTGCCTAGTATTTACAACGGACAACAAGCTAGCAATTCGATCAACTGAGAGAAATCTATCATAGAATAACTACCGAGCAATCAAGCCTTTGAATATTCATACTGTGAAGTTTCTTTCCTGATTGTACTGTGTGTGTATCAAGAGAAAGTTAGAATCAAAAACAGTGTTAGCTGAGTGATATTCTTCATCTTGTATATTGAACAGAGTGTGTTCTGTTCAATAGTGAGCTAAGTGTGTGCAAATTGTATTTGATTCGAATCATATTATAGTGAATCCTTCTAGTGGTTGGAAAAAGGGGTGACGTAGGAGAGTTTCTCTGAACATCCATAAACAAACTGTTGTGTTCTTTCATTTCTGTCATCTTTTCATTCTTCATCTTGAGCTTCAAATCCAAGTAAACAATTCTGCCTTAATTCTGTTTCATGTGTTTACAAGAGTTTGCGTAGAATAGAAAGTGAATTAAATCCCTAAAAGCATTTCTTTCAAACCATTTTTCATAAGCCTTCATCAATAGCCAGACCCACGTCTCTATCGATAAAGCCGATCCTATCAATTAGTATCAGAGCCCTATTTTTATTCTCAAGCTTTTCCTGGAAAATGTCGACCATAACCAAAGATGTCAGTGTTACAGCCATTCCAACTTTCTCTCAAGAAAATTACATTGTATGGAAGAAAAGAGTTTGTGCTCATCTCTCTTCTCTTCTTGACGACATGTGGAGTGTTGTCACAGAAGGTCCTATCAAGATCGATAAGGAGAAAGCTAAATGGAACGCTAAAGAAAAGAAGAAGAACAACCTCAACAACATGGCTCTTGATGTTCTGTATAGATCTCTCGATGACAGCATGTTCAACTACATTATAGAATGCGATATTGCCAAAGAGGTCTGGAACATACTCACCCAATTGTGTGAGGACAACGAGCAAACCAAGGAAAACAAGATTATGGTTGCCACTCAGAAGTTTGATAGCTTCAAGATGCGTCCTGGTGAAACAATGAACGACTTCGACACCAGATTCAACAAGATTGTCTCCTCCCTATCCATTCTTGGCAAGACTTATAGAAACAGGGAGCTTGCTTTCAAGGTCATGCGTGCTCTTCCAAGGGAATGGGACATAAAGACGATGTCAATGAGAGAATCCAAAGATCTTAACAAGATCTCTCTATTTGATCTCTTCGTTGATCTCAAGGCCTATGAGTTCGAGCTGAACTGTAGGATGGAAGAAGATCAACCCACATACGTTATTATTGCCAAGGCGCTGGTGACTACTGAAGAGCCACCAACCGCTCCGGATGTGAAGATGGCGGTTCAGAAGCTGAGCAGCGATGCCATGTCTCTCTTTGTGAAGAAGTTTGGCGACTTCATGAAGAAGAGCAACTCTAACTCAAACTCTTCAAATTCTAATGACAATAAAAAATCTAAAGCTAATGTTACGTGTTTTAACTGTGGTATTAAAGGTCATTATGCATCGGAATGTCGGAAGTTGAAACGTGAGGATGCCAAGGATGATGGAAAAGAGCTGAAGGCTCTTATTGCAGGTGATGGGAAGAACAAACGAAACAATCGTGATTCCTACTTATCATCCAGTGAAAGTGATGAAGAAGAGGTGGTCTGCTTCATGGAAAGAGAAGATGAAGAAAGGACTCAGGAAACTGAGGTATTTGACTTCTCTTCGGAAAGGTTTTCAAGGGAACAACTGGTAGCTGCACTAGATGACATGATCATCGAGTAGAGAAAGCTAGCAAAATCCCTAAATGAAACTAAATCTTCACCAGATATAAACAAACCAATTCTATTTCAAACTGAAGAGTCAAATGTTTTTGAAAAGAAGGTTAAAAAGATTTCATCTGAGAATGAGATGCTTAGAGAACAAATTCAAACTCTTTCATCTGAAAACAAAAGGTTAAATTATGTTGTCTGTGCATGGACAAGGTCTGGAGAAGTTGTTAAACATCAGATCAGTATGTTAAAACATGCTAGATCTAGATCCAGATTGGGATTTGATAGCAATGATCCTAATGTGTCTTGCAAAAAGTCAAACTCACCAACTGACAAGCTTAAGCCAATAAGTTTTGTCAAAGGGAGTATGACTGACATTGAATCTGATCCTATTCATGAAGAAGTAGCTTTCAAAAATGAAATAATCTATGTTCCGCCGACTGTTAGCTGGCATAAGATAAAGCTAGAAGCAGCTAATAAGTCTGGCAATCTAAAACCTGACTCTAAGTTAAGGAGTTTTAAAAGAAAGTCTTCTTCAAAAGCTAAGGGATTAGTGGTTAGCAGGAAGTCATCTGCTCAGTCAAAATCTTATGCATTAATCACAACACAAAATGGGAAATTCATCAGAATAACTCAATTATGGATTCCTAAGGGACTAATTAATCGAGGACCCAATTGAATATGGGTAGCAAAATGTGTAAATAGTTTCTTTTGTAGGTGATGCAGGAGGATTGCAGGAAGGAAGTAAGAAGAATACTCTTTTGAGTACACAGCCTGGAAGATCAACAATGGCCTTTTCCATTCTAGTAGATTAAATGTTTTTATTTGTTAAAAATATTTTTGGTCTTTAGACCAAAAAAACTGTTTCTTATGCTTTTCTATCCCTATACAAAATGAGAGGGAAAATTACTTTTCAAGTAAAGATACTCTCTAGACAAATTTTCTTAATCGGTCTATTAGACAAGTGTGTCTAAATGAAACGGTTTGTACTTAGACGTATTTTTGCTCAAAATCTATACATCTAAGTCTATATGTTGAGGTTTAAAACCTACGCGATTAGACGTACACGTCTAATAGACGTTAGATGTTTTTACGTCATGAGTAAGAGGATGTTCACGTCTAATCAAACACATGTCTAACACATGGTGTTCACGCGGAATTAGACGTACACGTCTAATAGACATTAGACGTATATTTTTTATACAACACGGAATTAGACGTATGTGTCTAATGGACCCATCTATCTAATAAACGTTTAGTTATATGGATTTTTGTAGCAAGAAAACGTCTAACTACGTGCCAATTAGACTGATCAAGGATAGCTGTCCCACGTGAGGAGCTATCCATTTTCCCGCTCAAATATTAAACAGTCATCTCTGAACAACGTGATGATACATGTCTTTCAAGTTTAGATAAAATGACTGATACACCCTCATTTTTAATGATGACTCCTTGAAAAGGACGTCTAACATTTATTGATGGGCCATACCCTTAAGAAAAGTGACGGTTATTCTGTATATCTTTTCTCTGTCTATATAAGGACGTCCTTGCATGAGTTTGAATATTTTTCATCTCTCGAAATCCTTAAGAACCCTAGTTTTCTTTGCATTCCCCTCTCTAAATCTCTCTGAAATCTTGTGTATTTTCATATTCTTCTAAAAATGGTGAACAAGAGAATCACTTTGGGTCATTATACATTGCAGGTGGATTTTATATCGGTCTACACTTTCGATCAGCCGGAAGTAGTGGATATGTTCAGAACCCTGGAGTATTCTGGGTTGAGAAAGTATCTTAGAGGTCCATTCATATTCTATGAAAAAGAAGTTCGCGAGTTCTTCAAATCTGCAACTATGGTGGGCGAATCTATCGTAGCAACCATCAACGGAGTGGAAATATCTTTCGATGAAACTGTTTATGCGGAGTTCTTTGAACTTCCGGTGGAGGGGTACACGTTCGACATGATTCTTTCATCTAATATTATGCAATAGATGAAGAAGGCCTTTTTTGTCGATGGCTCGATGATCCATGTAAATGGAAATAAGAAGGTCCTGAAACCCCACTTTATTTTGCTGAACGATGTGATAGAAAAGCACTCTAAGGGAAGTCTGGTTCCTTTCATCTCTATAGTCAAGACCGTTTTGACTATATGTGCGCGATCTCAAAAGGAATCCATGTAAATTGGGCATCTACCCTTTTCCAGAACCTTTGTTTTTCTATCTGCCAACCAAACAAGGAAAGCATAACGTATGTGGCATAACTAAGTCGATTAATGGAGTATTTGGGGGTTCCTATGGGTGAACCTGAGCATATCAACACTCCAAGGGTATTCTCTGCCGTTACAGTTGCTAGCACCTTGATGAGGATGAAGAACAATATGGAATCTGCCTCAGGTGCATCTAGTTATCAGACATGTGGTAAGCCTTCTACTCGATCTAGACAGCCGTCTGCTTCCATTATGTCAACGGGGGAAAAGAGATCAAAGACTGTGAATGAATCGGAGGCTAGTTCCTCTAGTCTGAAAAGCTCCATAAAGAAGGATTCTGAATCAGTCGATTCAAGATTAAGGCAAGGTCTAGGCGTACTTGTCGCAACTCCCATGTCCTCCCTGTCTTCTCCGGCGACCATCCTAAGAAAACCCTCGAGATCCGTTGTCTCGAAAGAGAAGAAGACGAAGGCGCCCCGAGCGTCTAAATCATTGAAGGTAACCTCTTCTAGATCTTTGGCCGATGTGCCTAAGTTTAATGTTCCTATGTTGGAACAGGATGAATCTGTTTTTACTTCGGTAAAAGAAACTACTGAAGGGCCCGCTGTTGAGTTAGCTAGTTCAAATAATGAAAATCTTAACAGGACTGAGTCTCATGTTATTCAACCCGATCAAGTAGTCGCAGGTGCTACAGAAATTTCTCAACCAGAACAAGGTGCAGTTCTTACCCTTATTGCTGGTAAATCTGCTGAAAAGGATTCTTTAGTGGCCAGGAAAGTCACTCGTGTAGAGCTCCCTGCTGAGATGTGCAAGAAACCCCAATCGGCGTACGAGTTGATGCATTCTGCAAGGCTGTCATGTGGAATTGTGTGTAGTGAACCCAGACCTGCTCCAAGACCCTTCGAGGTTGTTGGAAAAGGTAAGAGTATTGAAACCCCTGTTAATGAAGAGTTGTCGAAGGCAACAAGCATTGTTGACCTCGTGTTAGATCAAGTGAAAGCCATTGCGACTGAAAAATTGGAAATCTTTGAATCATGGTCCCTGGAAAGATTGTCTGCCAAGTACAATGAAGCCCTTTCAAACTCTGAAATAATCCAAGAGTGGAAGAAGCGTGTAGCCAATGAGAAGAATGCTCTCAAGTGGGCTAAAACTTCAGATGTGGCTGAAGCTCTGAAGAGAAAGGATCTTGTTGAAGCGTGCTTATGTGGAAGAGCACTATTCCTAATTCTTGAAGCCATAAAGGCTAATTTTAACCTTGTTGAGAAACGCTCTGAAGTGGAAGTGAAAGTGTTGAAAAGGCTAGACGACATCATGGATAATTACGTCTCGGTTGCTACCCGATACGTTCATGGCGCTAATTGCTCTAGAGCAAAACCTTTTGATGATGATGAACCGATGGATATCTTTGATGTTAATGGTGATGCAGATGAGCTAGATGCTGCTCTCTTGATTGAATTTAGGAATTTTTCTACTGAAGAAAGACGTATTTTGGATCAACCTGTTCAAGAGAATCCTCATCTAGAAGAAGAAGTGATTGTTAAAGAGCCTGAACAAGCTCTTCTAATAAATGAAGAAGAAGTGGTTGAAGAAGATGTTGTCGTGGAGTCTGCTCAAGCTCCTATTGATGAAAATGTTGTTATATCCCCTGTTGTGAGAACAGAGGAATCCCTAGAGAAGGTGGCTGAAGTTTCTCAGCCATAGATTATCAGATCTGAGGGGGAACCCTCCAAAGACAAGGATGTTGAAGAAGAAAGTTCCTCATCTGAGGAGGAACATAACCAGTTATGCCAGGCCTTTTCCATTCCCCAATATCATTGCGGGAAGTGTTCATGAAAATGTCAACAATCCTCTTCACTACTCTAGAGATCTGTAAGGAAGATTTCAGAGGGCTGAAAAGGAACTGTTAGAAGAAGAGAAGAATGAAGCTGGGAATGAAGCTGAGAAGGATCAACCGGAGCAATCTATGAAGATTCATACCCATTTCGAACCCATTCAGAGTATGGCAGCAGAGTCTGAAGAGAACTCATTTAACGAAGAATCCTCTACTGAAGGTATTAAGCTTCTAAAGTCTATGACTTCTATGATCTAATCTCTTCAGAAGAACGTGGTAGAATGGGGTCAAACATGATAAAGGCTTTGAACATCCAGAAAGAAGAGAGAAAGGAATTTATTGAGGTTGTTAAAGTTCTTACTGAATTGGACAATTCTCTGAAGAAGAACATGTATGAGACTCACATCTCAAATTCAAACTTCTCCAAATTTGAAAAGAAGTTATACAGTCTTCAATCTAAAATGATGGACCTTGAAAGGCACATCAATGATGATCGTCATAGGGAAACTATGGATGAACTCATCTTGATGAAGAACTAGATGGTGGAAATTCAAGGATGTTTAAGAAGAACAGACGGTGAACGACTGGAATTTTCTGACTCCATTGCAAGAAAGTTTCAAACAAAGGAGAACGCAAAAGCCAATGCTGAAAGAGATCAACCCCGTATCACCGAAGGTGAGTCAAGAAGAAGAAGTGACGGTGTGTCAACCAACACTAGATCTAGACGAGCGCCAAGCAACGATGAAAATCCTAGACCAACTAAAAGAGGCGGAGGTCGAAGCGGTGGTGATCGTGGAGGCCGAAGCAGTGGTGTTGGCCGTGGTAGGAACTCTGGGTTTGATCAATGAGGTCGTGTCAGCGGCGGTGATCGTGGTGGTAGATCAAGTGGAAGCGGTCGTGGTGGTCGTAGTCTTCCTACGTTTCTGAACATGTTAACCGGTCAAGATATGAGCCCAACCGATCCTCGAGTAAAAAGGGAAGAATTATAATTTCTTTTCTCCTACTCTGTTTAAGTTTCTCAAACAATGTTTCTTTGATGATGTTTTGAATATTGGTGTTGGAAGTTTGTGAAGTGTGATGTAAGTAAATAGGGTTTGTTTATTTATATGATGAATGTGTATTATGGTATATATATGCAGGTTTTAGATTTCATCATTAAAAAAGGGGAAATTGTTGGGTCAAATTATTTTAACTAAGTGTTGAAATAGTTTGACTATTGAGATTTTGATGATGAAATGATTTATGCGCATTGATGCAGATGTATCGAAATCTTATTTCATGAGACTTGGCTCTAATGAGGCTCATTAGACCAATTTGGCATTAGATGCACATAATTAGACGTGAAGTCTAACTCGTGGAGTTAGACGTGCAGTATAATGGATTCCATAATTAGACGTGCAGTCTAACTCGTGGAGTTAGACGTGCAGTCTAATAGATCTCAAAATTAGACGTGTAGTCTAACTCGTGGAGTTAGACGTGCAGTCTAATAGATCTCGGAATTAGAAGTGCGGTCTAACTCGTGGAGTTAGACGTGCAATCTGATAGATCTCGGAACTAGATGTGCAGTCTAACTCGTGGAGTTAGACGTGTAGTCTAATAGATCTCTGAACTAGACGTGTAGTCTAACTCGTGGAGTTAAACGTGCAGTCTAATAGATCTCGGAATTAGACGTGCAGTCTAATAGATCTCGGAATTAGACGTGGAGTCTAACTCGTGGAGCTACACGTCCAGTCTAATAGATCTCGGAATTAGACGTGAAGTCTAACTCGTGGAGTTAGACGTGCAGTTTAATAAATCTCGGAATTAGACGTGCAGTATAAGTTGTGGAGTTAGACGTGCAGTCTAATAGATCTCGGAATTAGACCTGCAGTCTAACTCAGCAGAGTTAGACGTGTAGTCTATTGGAAAGTGAAGGTTAGACGTGTAGTCTAACTCCTTCAGACAAGTCTGAAGTAGAACCAGGATTAGATGTGCAGTCTAACTCAGTGGAGTTAGACATGCAGTCTAATAGTTTGTGAATAATTAGACGTGAAGTCTAATTAGTGAAAGTTAGACGTGTAGTCTAACTCCTTCAGACAAGTCTAAAGTAGAACCGGAATTAGACGTGCAGTTTAACTCAGTGGAGTTAGACGTGCAGTCTAATGGTTAGTGAATGATTAGACGTGAAGTCTAATTAGTGAAAGTTAGACGTGTAGTCTAACTCATTCAGATTAGTCTGAAGTGATTGTAATTAGACGTTAATCTAATCCCATTAGACCAGGCGGTCTAATGGATTCTTCTCTTAGACGGGGATGTTTGATTTCATTAGATGAGGTCGATTACTAAAATACGTCTAATACTCGGCTTAAGCAGTATGCTTGAAACTAGCACCCACCTACCCACGTGCTATAGTTGTACTCTACTCCTGCTCCACTTTCTAGTGAAGATTAGTACGATAGCTATATACAATCAACCAACGAGTGCCACATAAGAGAATTTTCCTCATATTACTTGTTTTTCAAGTACATCTCTCATGGAATATTCGGCGCACTACCAGTTGGAGTACGGCCACGATCCTTGTACTCAGAACCTGCTGTGTACAATAGAGGCTTTCCAATGGAAGAGTGCCACGTATCATTATAAAGATTCAACCGTTAGTCTCTGTCTAGTATTTATCAAATCTCAAGGACAACAGATAACAAGCTAGCAATTCGATCAACTGAGAGAAATCTATCTGACAAGAACTACCGAGTAATCAAGCCTTTGAATATTCATACTGTGAAGCTACTTTCCTGATTGTACTGTGTGTGAATCAAGAGAGAGCTAGAATAAAAAACAGCGTTAGCTGAGTGATATTCTTCATCTTGTATATTGAACAAAGTGTGTTCTGTTCAATAGTGAGCTAAGTGTGTGCAAATTGTATTTGATTCGAATCATATTATAGTGAATCGTTCCGGTGGTTGGAAAAAGGGTGACGTATGAGAGTTTCTCCGAACATCCATAAACAAACTGATGTGTTCTTTCATTTCTGTCATCTTTTCTTTCTTCATCTTGAGCTTCAAACCCAAGTAAACAATTCCGCCTTGATTCTGTTTCAATTGTTTACAAGAGTTTGCGTAGAATAGAAACAGAATTAAATCCCTAACAGAATTTCTTTCAAACCGTTTTTCATAAGCCTTCTTCAATATCCAGACCCCCGTCTCTATCGATAAAGTTGATTCTATCATCTGGTAAATGGCTGTCGTACTGATCTGCACAGAATAGTGGAGCAGGAGTAGCGTACAGCTAGTTGATCGTGGGTAGACGGATGCTAGCTTCAAGCAACTGCTTAATCATGGCATTAGACGTGTTTCAATTAGACTAGCAAGTGTAATGAAGTTAGATGTCCCCGTCAAATAGCAGGATCCATTAAAACAACTGGTTTAATGAAGTTAGATAGCACATCTAACTATGTTTCCCCTCAGACTAATCTGAAGGAGTTAGACTGCACGTCTAACTTTCATCTATTAGATGGAACATTATGTTTTCCCTCAGACCAATCTGAAGGAATTAGACTGGACGTCTAACTTTCATCTGTTAGACGACACGTCTAACTAAGTTTCCCTTCAGACTAATCTAAAGGAGTTAGATTGCACATCTAACTTTCATCTATTAGACGGCACATCTAACTACGCATCTGTTAGACTATACGTCTAACTACGCATCTATTAAACTGCACGTCTAACTACGTATCCGTTAGACTGCACGTTTAACTACGCATCTTTTAGACTGTACGTCTAACTACGCATCTGTTAGAGTCCACGTCTAACTTTGTATCCGTTAGACTACACGTCTAACTATGCATCTGTTAGATTGCATGTCTAACTATGCATCTTTTAGACTGCACGTTTAATTACGCATCTGTTAGACTACACGTCTAACTACGCATCTATTAGACTACACGTCTAACTTCGTATCTGTTAGACTACACGTCTAACTACGCATGTTAGACTGCACGTCTAACTACACATCTGTTAGACTACACGTCTAACTGCGTATCCGTTAGACTACACGTCTAACTACGCATCTATTAGACTGCACGTTTAACTACACATCTGTTAGACGGCATGTCTAACTGCGTATCTGTTAGACTACACGTCTAACTATGCATCTATTAGACTGCACGTCTAACTACGTATCCGTTAGACTGTACATCTAACTACGCATCTGTTAGACTGCACGTCTAACTACGTATCCGTTAGACTTCATGTCTAACTACGCATCTATTAGACTACACGTCTAACTACGCCTGTTAGATTGCACATCTAACTTAATGCGTCTAATAGCCAGTAAGTCTAGTGCACCTCATTCAGACTTAGTCTAATTTAGCATGTTTATTATACACTTGCACCAAAAATAATTAGACGGCTTAGTTTAAGTTTTACACAAACTCATCATCAAAATTTCGATAGTCAAAATGATTAGACCCTTAGTCAAAATAATTTGACCCAACACATTAGTGTAACTCTAACTTTAATGAATTTAGTTTTGAAAAAAAACATATGTTATGATGTATTTCTTATGATATCTTTATTCTCATAATACCCTTAATAATTTTAATCATTTTATATATAAATCTTAAAAAGAACAAATTCTAGATATGCCTTAAAACTTTATTAAATAAAATGAACTTAATATATTGATAAGAAAACCATATAAGCAAAAGTGTTAACTTTATTAGATAATAAAATAAATGAACAATCATACTCACAAAAATTTAATTATTACATATATTTAAAATAATGGTAGTTCTCATCATAAGATACCAAATACAACATTAATATTTAGTCTTTCAACATTAAATATTAATTTGCAACCGGTACTCTTTTATGATAATAAAATATTAACAATAAATCATGTCAAACAATTGTTACATATTTATACCAAATGTGTATAATATTATTTAAATCAATTATTTAACTTCCTTTGAGCGGATTAAATAACCTCATGATCTACATACACATCACCTTCTTAATTAATAAAATATATTAACTTACATAAAGAACTTACTTTGGTAGAATATTGCTTCAATTAATGGATTAAATAAATCAATAATTTATGTACATACTTTAAGTGTGTAAATCGACAAATTATTAAACTTCTTTTTCTCAGATTAATAACCGTATAGTTATAAACACAACCATCTTAATCTTATAAAACAAATATGTTTAGTCTAAATCTTTAATTCTTAAGTTTATAATCTTTATACTCTATGTCGATAAGTTGAGATAAACTGTAATCGTGGAAACATACATGAATCTTTAATGAAGCGTTTCATTAAGTCATTCTTTGTTGTTCTTCGGATCTTCTCTCGATCTTGAATTTCTCAGTTCTAGATTTGGACCTAGATCGGAATATTTGATATGAGTGGGGTTTAAGTATTCTAACCCTCTATTGATAGCCCTTGAGTGTTTTTGAGAGTGAACCAACATCTATCCTTTTGTCTCCTTTTGCCTGATAAGTTTAACATAATAGTTAGACTATCTATGAATCTATTAGATACATGTGACTCAATTGATGAAATAGTACATCTCTCCCAAAAAGCATGGTTTTTTTACCGACGCACAAAAAAAATATTTTGGATCCCAAACAAAAAATAAGCTACTAATTTGAAATCCAAATTTCACTACAATCAATAAAATATTATTAAATAATAATTAATATAATACAATGATTTCTAAACTCCATTTTGAATCATACTACATCATTTCATTATCTGATATGAAATCCATATCTATTTCTTTTCCTCTTATTAAATTTATTTATACTAATATTAATGTAAACTTCAATTCAAGTTTTCACAGATGTTAAATCTACTTTTCTTCATTTTATTTCCTCCCTTATTCTTTTTCTAAAATGAGAAAGAGGAATTGAATTATTCACACGGATATTTTATTGTATCTCTAATTTTCTTTATTCTTTTTCATGTCAATATCTAGAATGAAAAAAGGGGAATGTTTTTTTTTGAGAAATGGCTAACGCCATTAATTAAAAAGACCCGAAAAGGGTAAAAGGAGTCAAAGAGCTGAAATTGAGCTTATAACAGTTTGCTCAAAGTCAACACACATTGGTCATAAGGAATCAATAATTGGCCTAAGAAACGCACAACAGACATGAAATCATAGTACAAAAGTGAATAAGGAATGAAACTAACAATCAATCAACTAAAACAAGACGTTAGGGGTTGATTTCCTCGGACTCGTCTCTCATGTCTTTGCCCTTATTCTTTCTTTCCTTTCTTCTTGTCACCCTTATGTCTTTTGGGGATATATTTCCGGATAGAGTTTCAGCTTCATCGTCTTCTCTAGCTTCTCTTGTCACTTTTTTTCTTTCGGGCTTAAGTTTGGAGTTGAGCGTATGAGTTGTTTCCCTTAAGGTGGTTTCTTTGACAACGTTGCGACTTTCTTTGGTTTGGAGCTCATGGTTTTTGAGTTGTTTTGGCTTTCGCTATCATCCACGTCGACATCAGGCTTTTCGAACATAATTAGTAGGAAAAAGGCATCGGTTTCAGGCTCGGGGGGATCGGGATCAGTTTGGTTCTCGATCACATGTTCGTTGTAGTTTTCATTTACTTTGAGGATTTCGATATACGATTTCTTAACCACCTTGAGATTCTCTTGATCGGGGGTGGCCATGGGTTTTTTTTTCGCGTCCTATTTTTCCGTCTGCTCGTACATGACCTCAATGACAACCATGTTTCTATTCCGGCATCTTAACTCGAATTTTTCCAGTTTTGTACTCGTTGAATCGATCTCAATGCAAACACTGGAAAATGTGACTCGTTCAAACGAGTCAAAGTTGGGATCGAGCTTAAGCGGCTTTTCAATGAGTTTGGTGAGGTAGGCAAGTGCTTTGGCATTACAAAGGTGCGGTGGAATATTTTTTAGTCTCACCCACACTTGTTTGGATTGTGACGGTTTGTTATTGATGTCCATTTCTTCATTCCATTTGGAAAGCTTGAAACATATGTTGAATATGAAGGTGAAATCTGAGTCGGCAATGGCTTGGGCTTCGGTCTCCATTCCAAAAATGAGGAAGAAATAGCCAAAGTCGTTGACTTTGACTTTTTAAAGTCCCTTTTCGCTCCATTGTCGGAAAAGAGCGGCCTTGATTGCTCGGAATGGGGGCTTGTGGGTGCCCATGAAGTGACCAACGACAACTCACTTCCAATCGTTGAAGCATTCCTCTTCAATTTCTATGGGGAGTTTGATTTGGAGCGGGTATTCAAGCGTTTTAATTTTTAGGCTAGGATCCACATTGAGCTTGTCTCCATTAGTTGTCCCGTATTTTCCCTAAACCTTATTGGTTTGCCATGTTCGGTTTGGATTTGTTTGTGTAGTGTAGGCATAGGTTTTGGGGAACTTGTAGAACTCCCTCATGACACTAACCGACCACAGAATGATTTCCTCGTATTCGGTTTTGTTGAATGAGTTCCAATCTTGCTCGAATCGGATTTTGAATTGGCAATGATTTACTCGCTCCTTTCATTAGTCATGACAATTGGGATGTTAATGCAACTGGAAAAAACGATTAATCTCTAGCAAAAGACTTACTAAAACCTTAAACCATAGAATACTTACTACCGATGCCACATAGATATATATTTTAAAATCTCGCATTAAAACCTCCTTTATTGTAATACATATATGATTAGATGCATATGTAGTTAAGAGCTATTTATAATTGTACATCGAATTTCGAATTCACATTGAAATGGACAATGTGTCTGTAAAAAATAAAATTTTCTTTTACTTAAAACTGAAATAAAAGTATTTCTTTCTTACCCAGCATTCATGAAAAATATTTATTTAGTTGTATGGCAGGTTCAATATTTCATATGTATATAACTTTTGGACTATTCCTATTATTATATGATTTATGAAACCAACAATAAGAAATAGAAGAAAAAAATTTGTGTTGGGTCAAATTATTTTGACTATCGTAATTTTGATGATGAATGGATAATCTATGCGTCTAATTATTTTTAATGCAGGTGTATCGAAATCAGATTTAATTAGACTTGGTCCTAATGAGGTTCATTAGACCGATTTGGCTTTAGATGCACGAAGTTAGACGTGCAGTCTAACTAGCGAAGTTAGACGTGTAGTCTAACTAAGCGGTGTTAGACGTGTAGTCTAACTAAGCGGTGTTAGACGTGTAGTCTAACTAAGCGGTGTTAGACGTGCAGTCTAACTAGTGTGATTAGACATGCAGTGTAACTCGTGGAGTTAGATGTGCAGTCTAACGGGTTGGGTTAGACGTACAGTCTAACGGGTTGGGTTAGACGTACAGTCTAACGGGTTGGGTTAGACGTACAGTCTATCTAGCGAAGTTAGACGTGTAGTCCAACTAAGCGGTATTACACGTGCAGTCTAACTAGTGTAATTAGACGTGTAGTCTAACTCGTGGAGTTAGACGTGCCAGTCTAACTCGTGGAGTTAGACGTGTAGTATAATGGAAGGAGAAAGTTAGACGTGCAGTCTAACTCCTTCAGATTAGTCTGAAGGGATTCATAATTAGACGTGCAATCTAACTCGTGGAGTTAGACGTGCAGTCTATTGGAAAGAGTTAGACGTGCAGTCTAACTGGTGAAGGTTAGACGTGCAGTCTAACTCATTTAGACTAGTCTGAAGTAGAACCATAATTAGACGTTGAGTCTAATGGAATGTGAAAGTTAAACGTGCAGTCTAACTGGTGAAGTTAGACGTGTAGTCTAACTGGTGAAAGTTAGATGTGCAGTCTAAGTGATGAAAAATAGACGTGCAGTCTAACTCCTTCAGATTAGTCTGAAGTTATTGTAATTAGACGTGAAGTCTAATCCCATTAGACTAGGTGGTCTAATGGATCCTGTTATTAGACGGGGATGTCTGATTTCATTAGACGAGGTCGTCTAATTGAAATACGTCTAATGCCTTGCTTAAGTAGTTGCTTGAAGCTAGCCCTCGCCTACCCACGTGCTCTAGCTGTACGTTACTCCTGCTCCACTTTCTAGTGAAGATTTGTACGACAGCCAGCTACAACCAATCAACCAATGCCACGTAAGCGAATATCCTTCACACTACTTATTTTGCAGGTACATTTCTGATGAATATTCGGCACACTACCTGTTTTGTATGGTCACGATCCTTGTATTTAGAGTCTGTTGTGTACTATGGACGCATTCCAATGGAAGCTCGCCACGTGTCATTATGAAGATTAGACCGTTGGTACCCGTTCCTTATTTAAAGAATCTCAAGGACAACGGACGATCTGCCAAAACTTTGAGTGAACAAGCCGAACAATCAATCTATTATTTTGATACTCAAATTATTGAAACGGTTAGCTACTTTCATGCTTTACTATGTGTTTATCAAGAGAGAGTTAGAATCAAAGCATCATTTTAGCTGAGTGATATTCATCATCATATTGTAAGTTGAACAGAGCCTGTTCTGTTCAACAGTGAGCTATTCGTGCAAACTGTATATTTGATTCAAATCGTATTATAGTGAATCCTTTCGGTGATTGGAAGAAGGGGTGACGTAGGAGAGTTTGCTCCGAACATCCATAAACAAACTGATGTGTTTTTCATTTTCGTCATCTTCTCATTCTTGATCTTAAGCTTGAAACCTAAGTAAAAATTTCCGCACTTGATTCTATCTCAAGTGTTTACAAGGTTTGTGTAGAATAAAAAGTGAATTAAATCCCTAACAAGATTTCTTTCAAACCGTTTTTCATAAGCCTTCATCAATCGCCAGACCCCGTCTCTATTGATTAAGCCGATCTTATCAATTCGTATAAGAGCTCTACTTCTATTCTCAAGCTTTTCTTGAAGAATGACAACAATAACCAAAGATGCTAGTGCAACCTCTATTCCAACTTGCTCTCGAGAAAACTACATTGTATGGAAGAAAAGAGTTTGTGCTCATCTGTCTTCTCTTCATGACGACATGTGGAGTGTCATCACAGATGGTCCTATCAAGATCGACAAGGAGAAATTCGAATGAACCAGTGAAAAAAATAGGAAGAACAACCTGAATAACATGTCTCTTGATGTTCTGTACAGATCTCTCGATGATAGCATGTTCAACTACATTATCTAATGCGATACTGCTAAAGAAGTCTGGGACAGACTCACCCAACTATGTGAGGGCAACGAGAAAACTAAGGAAAACAAGATCATGGTTTTCACTCGACAGTTTGACAGTTTCAAGATGCGCCCTGGTGAAACAATGAACGAGTTCGACACCAGATTCAGCAAGATTGTCTCCTCCTTATCTATCCTAGACAAGACCTATAGCAACAGGGAGCTTGCTATTAAGGTCACGCGTGCTCTTCCGAGGGAATGAAACATAAAGACGATGGCTATGAGGGAATTCAAAGATCTCAACAAGATCTCTCTCTTCGACATGTTTGCTGATCTCAAGGCCTATGAGTTCGTGCTGAACTGTAGGATTGAAGAAGATCAATCCACATCCATTATCATTTCCAAAGCTCTGGTGACTGCTGAAGAGCCACCTGTAGCTACTGATGTGAAGATGGCGGCACAGCAACTGAGCAGCGATGCCATGTCTCACTTCGTGAAGAAGTTTGGCGACTTCTTGAAGAAGAGAAACCCTAAATCAAGCTTTTCAAATTCCAATGATAATAAGAAATTAAAGACTAATGTTAAATGTTATAACTGTGGTATTGCAGGTCCTTACCAATCGGAGTGCAGGAAACCTAAGCGTGAAGATAAGAAGGATGATGAAAAGGAGCTTAAGGCTCTTATGGCATGAGATGGAAAGAACAGATGAAGCATTCGTGACTCTTACTTCTCATCCAGTGATAGTGATGATGAAGAAGAGGCTTGCTTCATGACAAGAGAAGATGAAGAACAGACACAGAAAACTGGGGTATTTGACTTCTCTTCTAAAAGATTTTCAAGGGAACAACTGGTAGCTGCACTAAATGACATGGTCATTGAGTACAGAAAGCTAGCAGAATCCCTAAATGAAACCAAATTATCACCTGAAGTATTTCAACCAGTTTTACCTCAAACTCTTGAATCAAATGTTTTTGAAAAGAAAGTTTTAAAGATCTCATTTGAGAATGAGATGCTCAAAGAATGATTCAAACTATTGCAGCTGAAAACAAGAGGTTAAACTATGTTGTCAGTGCATGTACAAGGTCTGGAGAAGCTGTCAAATATCAGATCAACATGTTAAGACCTGCTGGATCTAAATTCGGTCTAGGATTTGACGGCAATGACCCTAACCTATACTGTAAAAAGTCAAACTCAACAAATAAAAAGCTTAAGCAATAAGTTTTGTTAAAGGAGGTCTGACTGACAGAGAATCTGATTTCATTCGTGAAGAAATAGCTTTTAAGAATTAAATTATTTATGTTCCGCCGACTGTTAGATGGCTGAAGAATAAATTAGAAGCAGCTAGCAAGTCTGGCAATCTGAAACTTGACTCAAAGTCAATGAATTTTAATAGAAAGTCTTCTTTAAAAGCTAAGGGATCAGTGGCTAGAAAAAAGTCGTCTGCTAAGTCAAAATCATACGCATTAATCACAACGCAGCATGGGAAATCCATTAGAATATGTCAAATATGAATTCCTAAGGGACTAATTGATCGAGGACCCAATTGAATATGGATACCAAGTTTGTAAATAGTTTCTTATGCAGGTGATGCAAGAGGACTACGGGAAGGAAGCATGAGAATACTTTTTAGAGTATACATTTCGGAGGATCAACAATGGTTGTTGCCATTCCAGAACAATAAATAGTTTTCTTTTTTTGTATTAAAATACATTTGGTCCGAAGGATCTCAAAACATTTGGTTATTCATTTTTGTATATGCACAAAATGAGAGGGAAAATTTACTTTGAAAGAAAATATACTCTCAAACGAATGGTCTTAATCGGTCTATTAGATAAGGTTATCTAAAGGAAGAGGCATGTACTTAGACGTATTTTTGCTCATAATCTATACATCTAAGTCTATATGTTGTGGTTTAAAACCTGCGCAGTTAGACGTACACGTCTAATAGACGTTAGACATTTTTATGTCATGAGCAAGAGGATGCTCACGTCTAACCAAACACAAGTCTAATACGTGGTGTTTATGCATAATTAGACGTACACGTCTAATAGACATTATACGTATATTTTAAGACACGTAATTAGACGTATGCGTCTAATGGACCCATGCGTCTAATAGATGTTTAGTTTTATAGATATGTGTAGTAAGAAAAACGTCTAACTACGTGTTCATTAGAATGATCAAGGACAGCTGTCCACGTGAGGAGATATCTGATTTTTCTGCTCAAACATTAAAATAGTCATCTCATAATAACATGAAGACACGTGTCTTTCAAGTTAAGAGGGAATGACTGATATACCCTCATTATAATGATGACTCTTTGGAAAGGACGTCTAATTTTAAATGATGGGCCTTACCCCTATGAAAAATGACGGTTATCCTATATGACTCTATATAAGGATTTTCTTGCATGAGATTGAAAGCTTTTTCTCACTTAAGATTTCTAAAAACCCTAGATTTCTTTGCCTTTCTCTCTCAGAAATCTGTGTTAATCTTGTGTCTGTTCATACTCTACTGAAAATGAGAAACAAGAGAATCACGTTGGGTCACTGTACTTTGCAGGTTGATTTCCCATTGGTCTATTCCTTCGATCAGTAAGAGGTGGTCGATATGTTCAAAACCCTCGAGTATTCCGGTCTCGGAAAATATCTTGGCGGTCCTTTCATCTTTCATGAGAAGGAAGTTCGAGAGTTCTTTCAAACTGCAACAATGGTGAGTGATTCAATTGTAGCAACTGTTAATGGTACGTAGATCTCTTTCGACGAAGCCTCTTACGTAGAGTTCTTTGAACTTCCGTCGGAGGGACATACTTTCAACAAACATTTGTCATCGGAAGTAATGGAAGAAATGAAGAAGGTTTTATCAGCCGAAGGTTCGGCGATTCGATTGAATGGAAGTAAGAAAGTCCTTAAACCACACTTTATTTTGCAAAATGATGTGGTGGAAAAAGCGCTTCAAGGGAAGGCTGGATCGTTCAATCTCTATAGTCAAGATCGATTTGACTATATGTGTTCCATCTCAAAGGGGATCTAGGTCAACTGGGCCTCAACGTTATTTCAGAATCTCTACTTCTCCATCAACTAGGAGAACAAGGAAAGTATAACCTTTGCTGCCCAACCATGTGCGTCTAAATCGATGAAGGCGTCATCAAAGGTAACCTCTTCTCAACCTCTGGCCGATGTGCCCAAATTTAATGTTCCTGTGATGGAACATGATAAATCTATTTTTATTCCTGAAAAGGAATCTGCTGCAGGGCCTTCTGTTGAGTCAGCTGGTCCAAATATTGAAAATCTTGACAGGATTGTGTCTCCCATTCGCCAACCTGATCCAGTAGCCGCTGGTGCTACAAAATTTGCTCAACCAGAACAAGGTGCAGTCCTTACCCTTGTTGTTGGTAGTACTTCTGAAAAGGCTCCCTCTACTTCTGTTAGAGAGCCTTCCTCCTCAAATCCCATTTCAAAAGATTCTATAGTAACCGGGAAGGTCACTCGAGGAGAACTTACTCCTGAACTCTTCAAGAAGCCACAATCTGCTCATGAATTGATGTGTTCTACAAGACAGTCATGTGGAATTGTATTTAGTGAACGAAGACCCTTTCCAAAATCCGTTGAGATTATTGGAAAAGGGAAGAACGTTATTATTGACAAAAATGAAGATGTTTTTGAGGCAACATGCATTGTTGACCTCATGATGAATCAAGTCAAAGCCATAACTGCTGAGAAGATATAAATTTTTGACTCTTGGATCCAGAACAGAATGTCAATCTAGTATGATGAGGTCATCACGGGTTCAGGAATAAACAGTCAATGGCGTAAGCTTGTAGCCAATGAAAAGAAGGTCCTCAAATGGGCCAAAACTTCGGAGGTGTCTGAAGCTCTGAAGAGAAAGAACCTTATAAAAGCTTTTCTAAGAGGAAGAGCTTTATTCCCCATCCATGAAGTCAGAAAAGCTAATTTCAATCCAATTGAGAAAGGTGTTGAAGTGGAAGCGAAAGTTTTAAAGAGATTAGATGAGATCATGGCTGACTATCTTTCTATAGTCACTCGATATGTTGATGGAGCTAATTGCTCAGGAGTTAGCTACTTTGGTAGTTTCTCCAATGAAGACGAACCAATGGATATCTCTGTTGATCATGCTAATACAGATGAGCAAGCTGCTGCTCTTCTGATAGAACTTGGAAATCTCTCTATAGAAGAAAGACGTCTACTAGCTCAACTTGTTATTGAGCAAGATAAGGAACCCATTCAAGAGAATCCATCCTTAGAAGAAGAAGAAATTATTCAAGAACCTGAACAAGCTCTTGAAGAAAATATTGATCAAGAGCCCGTCCAAGCTCTTGTGACTCTTGAAGAAGATGGTGTTAAAGAGCCGGTCCAAGATCTTGTAACACAAAAGGAAGAAATTGTTGAGGAGCTCATTCAAACTCTTAATATCAATGAAGAAGAGGTAGTGAAATCCCCTGATGTCAGAACAGAGGGATCTCAAGAAAAAGAGGCTGAAGTTAGTCTTCCTAAGGTTGTCAGATCTGAGGGGGAACCCTCAAAAGACAAAGATGCCGAAGAAAGTTCCTCATCTAAGGGGCGACATGATCAAAATGCTCGAACTGTCATGACTCTACCATTTCCTAAGATTAATTTTGGTAATCTCTATGAGAATATTCTTAATCCTCTTCACAGCAAGGGAAATCTATACGAAAGATTTATGAGAGCATAAGAGGAGTTGGAAGAAGAAGAGCGAAATAAAATTGGAAATGAGTCTGAGAAGGATGAACCCGAGCAATCCTTGCAGATTCACACCCAATTTGACCCCATTCAGAGCATGACAGCAGAATCACAAGATAATTCATCCAATGAAGGTAGGAGTGTTCAACCGGCTGGTTAACCGGTTAACCAGTTAAACGGTTCCGGTTAATACCGGTTTTGGCTTTTATTTTACAAACCGGTTAACCGGCCGTTAATGGTATCGGTTTTACCGGTTCTCGTTCTACCGGTTTAGGTCGGTTCTGGCCGGTTAACCAGTTTTAACCAGGAACCGATAATTCAATTTTTTTAAATTAAGTAATAAATTTATAAAATATATTTTTTTAAATTATTATTTACACTTTCCTATTATACTATTCTCCATCCTTTTTTGTCTCTATTATAATATATTATATTATTATTATAATATAATATAAATATATTATATTATAATAATATATTTTATTGATAGATTTAAGAATATGTTATAATATATAATTTTATTGTAACAATATAATATATTTTATAGCTATTCGGTTAGGTTTTATATGTTTCTTGAGAAAATTCAAATTCATTATGTCGATTAGTCTTTGACCAACCAAGTATAAGTGAATATGATAGAATCCCTTCTCAACCGATAAAACGGAAAGTAAAATCGGTAAATTTTAATTTATAACTTTGATTTTAGGTGTTTCCGTATTGGACGTGTTGGAGAGAAAGTTAAAACATAAAGTGAAGGTTGAACTTTGAAGACATCAAATTTTAATTTGCTTAATTATTTTGATTTTGTTAATTTATAATTCCTAAAAATAATTTTACATATTTTAATGAAATTATTTTAATTTGTTTTAAATTTATTTTTGTAAAATTTTATATAGATTATAATTGTTTTTAAAAATTATTTATAAAATAACCAATACAAACTATAAAATATAAAAATATATAATTAAATTATTACCGGTTTACTAGTTAAACCGTTAGAAAAATAAGGAAACCGAAAACCGAAAACTGAACCGTTTAACTGGTAAAAAACCGATTAACTGGAACCGTTAGAACCGATTAACCAATAAACCGTTAAAATGAAACCGGTTAACTATCGGTTCGGTTGGGTTACCGGTTTTCTAGTTTTTTTGCACAGCTCTAAATGAAGGATCCTCTGCTGACGTTACCAAGCTCCTAAAGTCGATGATATCTCTGCTTAGTTATCTTCAGAAGAATGTGGTAACTCTGGGATCAAATATGGTAAAGATATTGAAGACCCAGAAAGAGGACAGAAAAGACTTTGTTGAATATGTCAAAATCCTTAATGAGTTGGATAAGACACTAAAGAATAATACATATGAGACTCATGTCTCAAATTCAAATTTCACTAAATTTGAAAAGCAGCTCTTCAGTCGTCAATCGGAAATCATGAGACTTGAAAGGCAAATAAATCTTGATAATCAACGAGAGATTATGGAAACAATGGAATTATTTAAGAATCAGCTGGTTGAAATTCAAGGCATCATGAGAAGAACTGATGTTGAAAGACTAGGGTATGCCGACTCCATTGCAAGGAAATTTCCAACTAAAGAGAATGCGAAAGTTGATGCTCAGAAAGAATAGACTCGTATTACTCAAGGTGAGCCTAGTAGAAGAGGTGACAGTGTATCAACCGACACCATATCTAAGAGAGCGCCAACCAACGATGAAAATCAAAGGCCAACTAAAAGAGGCGGAGGTCGAACTAGCGGTGGTGATCGTGGAGGCCGAAGCAGTAGTGGTGGTCGTGGTGGGAGACCTGGTAGTGATCAAGGAGGCTGAAGTAGTGGTGGTAAACGTGGAGGCCGGAGTGATGGAGCTGCTCATGGTGGTCGCGCTCTTCCTTCTTTTCGCAACTTGCTAACCGGTCAAGAGTTGATGGGTGAAGGGATGAGCGGTGGAGGTTTCACCTATCTGATTGTTCCTCGAGTGAAAAGGGAAGAACAATAATCTCCTCTTTCCTACTCTGTTAACTCTTAAACTATACTTCTTTAACTATGTTTTTGAATTCTGGTTTTTGGAAAGTAGTTGTGTAAGCTGGATGAACAAATTCTACTCTGAATTTTATATGATGAATGTTTAATTTGTTATTTATGCAAAGGATTTTAATCTCATCATCAAAAAGGGGGAAATTGTTGGGTCAAATTATTTTTATTAAGTGTTGAAATAGTTTGACTATCGTAAATTTGATGATGAATGGATAATCTATGCGCCTAATTGTTTTTGTTGCAGGTGTATCGAAATCAGATTTAATTAGACTTGGTCCTAATGAGGTTCATTAGACCGATTTGGCTTTAGATGCACGAAGTTAGACGTGCAGTCTAATTAGAGAAGTTAGACGTGTAGTCTAACTAAGAGGTGTTAGACGTGCAGTCTAACTAGTGTAATTAGACATGCAGTCTAACTCGTGGAGTTAGACGTGCAGTCTAATGGAAGGAGAAAGTTAGACGTGCAGTCTAACTCCTTCAGATTAGTCTGAAGGGATTCGTAATTAGACGTGCAGTCTAACTCGTGGAGTTAGACGTGTAGTCTAATGGAAAGAGTTAGACGTGCAGTCTAACTAGTGAAGGTTAGACGTGCAGTCGAACTCCTTCAGACTAGTCTGAAGTGGAACCGTAATTAGATGTTGAGTCTAATGGAATGTGAAAGTTAGACGTGCAGTCTAACTAGTGAAAGTTAGACGTGCAGTCTAACTCCTTCAGATTAGTCTGAAGTGATTGTAATTAGACGTGAAGTCTAATCCCATTAGACCAGGTGGTCTAATGGATCCTGTTATTAGACGGGGACGTCTAATTTCATTAGACGAGATCGTCTAATTGAAATACTTCTAATGTCTTGCTTAAGCAGTTGCTTGAAGCTAGCACCCGCCTACCCACGTGATCTAGCTGTACGCTACTCCTGCTCCACTTTCTAGTGAAGATCTGTACGACAATCAGCTGCAACCAATCAACCAATGCCACGTAAGCGAATATCCTTCACACTACTTGTTTTACAGGTACATTTCTGAAGAATATTCGGCACACTACCTGTTGTGTACGGCCAAGATCCTTGTATTCAGAGTCTGCTGTGTACTATGGAGGCGTTCTAATGGAAGCTCGCCACGTGTCATTATGAAGATTCGACCGTTGGTACCCGTTCCTTATTTAAAGAATCTCAAGGACAACGGACGAACTGCCAGAACTTTGAGTGAACAAGCCGAACAATCAATCTATTATTTTGATACTCAGATTATTGAAACTGTTAGCTGCTTTTTTTCTTTACTATGTGTTTATCAAGAGAGAGAGTTAGAATCAAAACATCGTTTTAGCTGAGTGATATTCTTCATCATATTGTAAGTTGAACAAAGCTTGTTCTATTCAACAGTGAGCTATTCGTGCAAACTGTATTTGATTCAAAGCGTATTATAGTGAATCCTTCTGGTGGTTGGAAGAAGAGGTGACGTAGGAGAGTTTTCTCCGAACATCCATAAACAAACTATTGTGTTGTTCATTTTTGTCATCTTCTCATTCTTGATCTTAAGCTTCAAACCTAAGTAAACATTTCTGCATTGATTCTGTTTCAAGTGTTTACAAGGGTTTGTGTAGAATAGAAAGTGAATTAAATTCCTAACAAGATTTCTTTCAACCCGTTTTTCATAAGTCTTCATCAATCACCAGACCCCGTCTCTATATATTAAGCCGATCCTATCAATTTGTGTATATCAAAAAGAAATTAAGCATGTGGAAAACAAGAGAGGAATTCTCTACAATGACACTACACTGTAGACCAATTAAAGGGATGTGGCGCAGCTTGGTAGCGCGTTTGTTTTGGGTACAAAATGTCACAGGTTCAAATCCTGTCATCCCTACCTATTACTTCTCCTTTGATTTGAGCAGTAACGGGAGATCCGTTGAGATGGATTGATTTTGGACATACATAATATTTCATTTTTATAAGACTATTATATAGTATATGCATACAAGATGTAGTGGGGTTCCAAAAAGAATCCTTTTCTTTACTTACCGTCTTATCTATCTATTACAAAAGCGCTCTTAGTTCAGTTCGGTAGAACGTGGGTCTCCAAAACCCGATGTCGTAGGTTCAAATCCTACAGAGCGTGATTCCAATCTTCCTAGATTGAATTATACTGAAAAGACTTCAACAGTAATCTGAATTTGACCTCCTCTTTTCTTTAATCCATAGGAGGTCAATCAAAAAAAGAGATGTTAATTAATCAAAGGTCCAATTGATCACCACGTCTGTATTGTAAATATGCAGTTACGAATAATCCAGCCAAAGTAATAGGAATTAGACCTAACACGATTCCAAATAGAAAAACTTCAATCATTTCAATTTGTTTGAAAGGAGAAAAAGGGGTAATATCTATACCTAAATATTAATCCGAATTGACATGAATCTCAATAATAATAATAAAGAATTGACAAAGTAAGGGTTAATTAACTATGTAATACCTTAAATGCCACATAAAATTTCTTTTTATGAATTGGTCATTTCAAATAAGTCGTATCTTGCTCAGACCAATAAATAAAGCTGAGGTTATAGTTAAAGCAGCTAGTAAAAAACCAAAATAACTAGTTAGAGTAGGCATGAAGGAACTAAATGAAATAAATTCTTTTTATACATATGTTTATAAAGCACTTACCTAAGTTTCCTTTTTTGCAAGATAGGAAGATAAGCAAAAATACCAATTCAAAGAAGAATTTAAATTGATTCACCAATCATTATAGACAAAACTAAAAAATCAAAGATAAAGTATTAGATGTATAAAACATATTGATTCATTATTTGTTACATCTATCTTGTGATTTTAATCAACAGATTAATTGTTGGGTAAATTAGAAAGTAATACTAAGAACTATGTGATGTAACTTTATTCAAAAAAGAAAGGTTTTTTGAATCACTAAAAAATTGAAAAAAAAAATTTATTTTGAATTGTATCAAATCTATTTTCTATTTTATAATGAACAGAGACTCTCTAAAACTTTTTACTTTCATTTTCACTCAACCAGCAGCTATTCATATTCATATAATATCTTGATTGCAATAAACTTTGGGTTGGTGATCTAGCCCAAATATACACATTACTATTCGACCCATCAACAAAATAGTAAATGGTATTTATGATTCTACACAAATATATCTCCATATCTATTATAGATGTTTAAATAAGCCCATAACCTTTATTCATTAATAGATCATATTAAGGGAGCTTTAATATTCATGTGATAACAACTAATACACAATTACTTGATAATAAATGTACCAAAATATTGAAAATAATTCAAACATTTTAGTTACAATAATAATCCTATCCCTAACCTCAACTTTAATCTGATCATATATCAGATTTTAATCCAATTGTTAACTAGATTTCAGTTAAAAAGAAATAATAACAATGATCCACTCGTTATTCATTTTGTTGATCATCTAGGACTTAGCATCAGTCCTTACTAAAAAGAGAATACTTTGTATGGAGTCTCAGCGTCCTCTTAACACTTCAATCGAAGATTAAAATCGACTTCATCGAATATTCACATCCTAAACCAAAGGAGTGCGACAAATGAGATAAGTGGGAGTATAGTAGAGGCCATGGCTTGAGCTTGGATAATGACACCTTGGTGGAAAGGATTAGAAGGAGACATCAATCAAAGAAATCAAGTTGAGATTTGTAGCTTGAAATCAATTCTCAATATGAAGGGAACAATGTTCCGAGGATATAACATATAGAAGGACATTAGTTTTCCAATAATATGATATGGAATTAGAGGAATATTACTTAAGGTTTGATTGTTATGGAATGAAATAATGAGACTTAAACCATTTTGGAGATGCAAAGGTAGAGATGACTTAGGTATGAATGTGATGTCTACTTTGTTGAAATAAAAAATACTTCAAGATAAGAAGAACTAAAGTTACTAAGGTAATTGTTGGGCCTCAATGAGAGGTATAAATATTTCAATGATCAAATTCTCATGCAAAATGCTTGATCTGATGTGTACAAGTCATTCAAAATGCTTCAAAATGTGAATAAGAAGTCTAGACATGAATGAGGTTATTTCGATGTTATCCATACATGTAGTGCATGTATCTCACTCATAAAGTGACACATATACACAAAAGTGAAGCATCATCCCCTCATTTTTTAATTTTTTTCTCTTTGTACATGTGGCGCTGCCTTAATGGATGTAGGCATTGCCTGTATGGGTAGCATCGAACTAACCCATGAAAGACCTTACTAAAAATTTCAATAACTCTAAGGAAAAGACATAAGGAACTCAAACGCAATGTATTTCATAAGTAAAACAAGTTTATGTACACTTGTGAAGGAAAATAGCACATGAAAGAAACGTGTTTCAAAATTATAGTCTACCTTGACTTGTGAAAATATTTAAAAATAGAATCCTAGAGTTGTGAAAATATCGAAAATATCAAAAATAGAACGCTTGTAAATGACGAAATTCTACTCCAATGCTTGTTTGGTTATCTTTGGGGAACTCAAATCCATTAGGTTCATATGCTTGATAGGTATCAAAACAAGAACACAGACCGTTCGTTATGACCAATTTAAGAACCCAAAATTTTCAATTATTTTAAATTTTTGATTTTGATCAAATATAATTAGGATAGATCAAACATGATCCAAATTGTTGTCCATCATCATTAAAAACATGTTGGGGTGCTTTCTAGGTAGTTGTTCTTGAGGATTTAACTCAATAACATCAAACCCAATTTTTGGATTTTTTAAATTCAAATTTGAGTTTTTCTATTTAAGGTATATTTATTGATTCTAACCTAAATAGAAAGCTTGAAATGATCTTAGGATCAATTTTTAATCCTAAAATTCAACAACTAGATAGTATACAAATTTGTGACAACTAAAATATAAAAATTTCAATTTTAAACTAGAAGTATGAATTAAAGGATGATTGAAAGAATACCAAGGATTTAAGAACACTCGTTAGACTTTAGGGAAGCTTTTGGGATGCATGGATCCAAGTTGTAGAGCTTTACATTGAAATTTCGAAAAATTTGAAGCTTTGAGCATCAATGACAAATTTTTGATTTCTTCCGATTTGAGGCTTTAGATGTTATCTCTTGGCTTCAGATTTGTTAAGGGAGGTTATTTATAGCTTACCAATGTCGTTTGGAGGAATCAAGTGGACTGTATCAGTCAAAATCCATTATTGTTGTTTTGGTTATTCTTCATCCAACTTGTTGATACATGTAGTGGTCATGCCTATAGATATAGGGTGAAATGATCACCGAAGTAGGCGATTATTTCACTTTTTGAATAAGCTGAAAATGTTGAGAAACGATCGAATTCCATCTTTGAAAAATCAAAGATGGTGGATGTTCTTATCCTTCTTGCGATCGCAACGAAGAATACGACTGCGGGTTGAAATGACGATGTTTTGAGGCTATTTAGTGAACGCAGAACGCGACGTTGGCGTTCCGGTGCTTTCCATCAGCGATCTTGCACTCCGTTAACATTTCAGCTAATGGGCTACGCGGACACGTCTAGGGCGTTGGATGAGATTCCAGCGTCTATCCAATGGACGTGGTTCCGGTTGTATCATTCCTTCTGGGTTTCGGCTACACCGGATTGCTGATTTATTTTTATTTTAAAACTTTAAGGATTTGTTTGAAATTTATTTTTCTTTCACCTTTTGCTTAAATTTTTAAATTTTTAAATACACAAAATATTAAAATAAATATGAAAAATATTTTACCAATTTATTATTTTTTGTTTTATTTTTAGGTTAAATAAATAAGGTTTGGGATGAAATGAGTATCACATATCATCCTAAATTATTTATTTTAATCCTATAATTTTTTTAAAATTATGTTAAGATGAAATGAGTACAACATTTATCCAAAATAATTTTTTTTTACCATTTTCCATAATTAGTTAGGTTTTAATGATCATAATAATTAGTCTAATTAATTGTTTTAATTATATTTTGGCATTAGGTTAACTATTTTGATTTTATTTATTTAAAAATAAATTAAGTGTAAATTTTTAATGTTTAATATTTATAATAAGTTTTATTTTGAATAATTTTAAAATATTTACTAAATATATACATAATTAAGTAAATATGTAATAAGTTTGAATGAAATATTTTAAAACAATAGTTTAATTATTAAAATATAAAAAACATTATATTGTAAATTTATTCTAATAGATAACAATAAAATATTATATATTTTAAATAAAAGTATATTATAATTATAAATTTTTATATAAATTTTTTTAATATTATGAAAAAATTATATATAATATATTAATTGTTCAAGACATTCTAATATCATGAAAATCATTTTTAAATTGATTAGAATAAATTTATAATATTAAAACAAATCCTTTATATATATATATATATATATATATATATATATATATATATATATATATATATATATGAATTATTAATTTCATTAACAAATTTCAAAATAAAATCATTTTTCTCAAAAATATTTAATTCTAAATTATTATTATATTCTAATATTAGATATTTATGAATAAATATTTTAATAATTATTTAGAATAATATGTATTGTAAATAGAATTTTATATAAATTAAAATTTATAATCTTATTAAAAAAATATTGTTTAAAATATTTAATTTAAAATTATGATTATTTATAAATAGAATATATATAAATTAAAATTATTAATCTTTGATAATTATTAAAAACAAAATAATAATTTAAAAATATTTTATTATTTTATATGATAATAACTAAGTTAATATTTTTAATTTATATTAAAACAAAATTTTATAATAAAAAAGTGTAGTTGCCTAACCACTTTTCTATTTGAATCCGAAGTAAAGTAAAATAATTTAATTACATTATATTGTTTAAATTTACATGGTAAAAATTAATAATATTAATTATTTTTTATAAGGATAAATATGACATATTTTTGTTAATACACATGTAAAACAAAAAAAATATAGGTTAAAAGTTAATATTAAATAATATATTTTTCAATATTAATAATAAAACGTGTCAATATCATTCTTACTTTAATATTTAAATAAATTTTGAATTATTTTAAAAATTATTTAGTAATAATTTAAAAAGTTGTATTTAAAAAACATTAAAGATATTAATATTTATTTATAATATATATATATATTTTAATTAATAAATTAAATTCGATAAATAATTTAATATTTAATTTAAAACATATCCAAAACCTAAAACTCATTTCAAAGTTAAATTTAAGTCACCGACATATTTATATATATTATTTCATATTTCATATTTTATTTATTTAAATAAGAATATTATAAATCACACTAAATATTTGTATAATTTATATTTATAATATATTTTAATAAAAATAATTATTAGTATTACAATTTCTTTAAACTCGAAATACAAGAGTTATTATCATATTATAAATAATTTAAGTTTCTAATTGCAATGGTTAAAATCAAAAATTTTATGTTTGAAATGGATGTAAATGATAATTTGTTTTAAAATTTTAATAATAAACATAATTAAATATATTATATTATATATTATATAAATAAATTATTTTTTATAATAATATGAGATTATAATATATTACATAATATATAATATATAAAAATATTATTTTATATAAATTTATTAAAGAATATGATATAAATTAATACATTTATTACTTTTTAATTTATAGAAAATAATAATAAAAAAATTCCTAAAATACAACCGAACAAAATTGTAAGTGAATCCCAACCCATTACAGTCTAATAGATCTAAAATTCTTTGAGATGTCTTTCATTTATTAAATAAATAAATTTTGTGACACGTAGAGAAACGATGAATCCCAATGTTTGAAAAAATAATTAAGACTCAGCGCTTGTTTGATTATTTTGGTGTTTTTTTTTTTAGTTTATTGTTCTTTATCATATATTATAATTTTAATAATAAATTACTTAGTTTTTCACTTAAAATATTAAAATATTTTTATTTATTTTTATTAAATTTTAATTATGTAATTTATCTTAAATAAATTTAAAATAACTCGTTTTTTATTAAATAAATATAAATATTAAAATATATATATATATAAGAACACAACAAAAAAAATTAAACCATTTTCTTAGTACGAAAAGAGTTAGGTAAAATTATAAAAATATATATATTAATCCAATAAAAAAATATTTGTTGAATAAAAAAATAATATAATTTATTTTTAAATAATTAACATAAAAAAATAAAAAATCAAACGATTTTCTTAGTGTGAAAAGAGTTAGGTAAAATTAAAAAAATATATATTAAATGAATAAAAATATATTTGATGAATAAAAAAATAATATAATTTAATTTTAAATAATCAACTAACAAACTATGAAGACTTAAAATAAAATAAAAGACAAGTGTACGGAGGAAATGAAAAGAAAAAGATAAAGCAGAAAGAAAATAAGAAAGATTTAATATAATCGAAGAAAGACAGAGAAAAAAATAAATAACGTGGGGCCCTTTCGTCAGTCATCAGCACACCGGTGTGTTTCCATCATGCAACCTCACAAGCCGTAATTGCCGTCTGACTCTCTTTCTCTCCATTTTATAATAATCTTATTACAAAGCGTTATCTCTCTTCTTCGGTCTTTTTTCTTTTTTTTTCCTTTGTAATATCTCCCGTCATTCCTCTGTGTCGCCTGCTCCAGCCTCCACCGCCAAGAGTAACCACTTAGAGCTACTAAGCACAGGTATCATGTATATATATATACGCGTATGTTCATATGGATCTAAATCTGAATCTGATAATTTTATTATCGCATATTTTGTAAGCAGAAGGAGGAGAGAACGTGAATTCCCGTGTCTATCAGGAAAGACGCGACATGGCTTCACTTGGAGAGACGACGATGAGGACATACCTTTCTGCATCTAACGACATTGCTTGCCCCAAACCGCGTCGACTCGTAACGATGAATACTTCCATCAACGATCAGATCTGGTCTTCCAGATGGTAAATCAAGTGCATATATCTAAAATTACTCTCAGATTTCTAATTGTTCATCAATCAATCTCTTTACAAATTATCTTATAAATTATTTTTTTCATTTTTTTCATTTGAAATTTTTAGTAACCATCAAGGGGAAACGTCTGAATCCAAAGTCGGCTCGGAGCTTCTTGATATTATCCTTTCTAAGGTATCCTTCTATCTTTCTGCCTCTTCGATTCATCTCCGTTTGTTTAGGAAATTAACTATTCTTACATTCAATTCCCTAAATTTATTATTTGCAGAAACTAGTTGAATTTAAACTTTTCATCTCTATGTATCATCTATCTCATTGAGCTTGCTTTATACAGGGGAATTGTGGTGCAGACTATGGCAATCAAATGGCTTCATCTCCACCCTACTACTGTGGATCTCCTCCTAGCAGGGCATCTAATCCTTTGATCCAAGATTCAGAATTTGGGAACATGGGTGTCTTCTGTCCATTCTCACCTACTACTTCTCCATCCAACTCTTCATCTGCATGCACAGGAGTATCATGCTTTAGTACAAAAATTGTGCACAAACCAGCTGCAGTGAGGATAGAAGGGTTTGATTGTTTGAACCGTAATAGAAGAAACTGCAGCATCTCTGCTGTGGCTTAGGGAGCAGAAGAGGTGAAAATTTTGGAGGTAAACAATAATATCTGTGATGTATATATATAAAACTAATCTATAAAAAAAGAGGGATGGGATCTAATAAAAGAGATGGAGGTAGGGAAGAAGGTGAAAAACTACTTTACTTGTTTCTCTCCTCTGAGTTTGATTTGCATTTTAATGTTATTTTAATTTTAGAGTTTAAAAGTTTTCTTATTTGTTTCATAAAACATTAAGGGTCTTAGTGAGTCAGTCACTCTTCTCCTTGATTTGTAATTGTAAGGTGTAACTGAAAGGCAGGGAGTGAATGGTATTTTCAAAATTTGCTTAGAAAATTTACCAAATTTTCATATTATAAAATTAGCGTTTGATGATATATCTGCTTGATTTTGGTAGCTATAAATTTTTTTGTTTAAAATAATTTATGCAATTTATAATAAAAATTGTTTAAACTCAATAACAAAATCATAAATAAAAAATATTATTCAAAATACAATAAAAAAATAATTAATTGACTTCGACATTGTCAAGATAGAACTAGTTGGAAAATTTTCAAACAATAACTATGCCTAAGATATTTGTAGGCATCTTAAATTCTCACAATTTTTCTTTACAAAATTCAATTTGAATAATCTTATAGTATAACAATACCCATATTTCAAGTTATTTGGAGAAGACAACATTTTTTTTATATCTTGCACACCTAAAGTAAACTTGTGATAACCTTACTTACATTTAATAAATTTGGCCCTACTAAGATGTATTGAAAACTAAAAGATTGTGGATGTTCAATCCTTACTCTTTTATCAATTTATCCTTATCTCAACTCTTTACAAAAAAAAAAAATAAAAAAAAAAATGAGAAGTTAGACAATTCCAAAAAAAAAACATTAATACATAACTCTCCCTATTTTCACGGCTACACACTTTAAAAAGGACAAACATATACATCATTTATGTTGGCATAGAACCAATAGCGCTATTGATAAGGACGTAACAAAGACCATTATAATCATCTTATTTTTTCAATTTTTCAAATAGGAAGCTTCCTCATCATATAGTGATGATTGGATCGCAAGAAGCTGAAAACGAACCTTATCACATAGGGAAGCCCGAGATACATAAACAAAAAACTCTCAATTTTAAATCCAAAAATACATGTCAATAAATAAACACTCGATTTTTAAACTCGAATTTACAACTTTCAAATAATTTCGAGTCAATATAACCTTTATACAAAAACGATTTTTTAACTAAGATTATAATAAAGATTAATTTGAAAAAGTTATCATTCTAACCCGGATTGATAAAATTTTGGGCTTGGGCCAAGCAAAATAAAAAAAATATAAAAAATAGAATAAAAATGAGACTTGTATGATATTTGATATTTGTTTGTTTTTAAGGAAAATAAAAAAATGAAATAAAAAAAAATGGCAAAAAATCGCTAGAAATCTCCGTGTACGGAGGCTATTGGAGTCGGCATCAGGCTGCAACGACAACAAGTAGAGGCGACACAACATAGTAAACTTGGGTTCGGTGGGGACCTAACCCTTTAGTCAAAGCACGTCCAAGGTGCGACCTTGACCAAGTTAATCTGGGGGCTAAAAGCTATAATGTATGTTCAAATGGCTAAACAAACAGAGGCAAACATGACCCCAAAATCGGATGGATCGCCTTGGCCGCAAAAATATTGCTCGCGTGCGATTGCTAAGCGATTGTCTTTCTCAAATGTGTCCCACAAAGAGCCTGAAATTTAACCGGCCATAGACACATACAAATTTATTTAGATCCTTCATTTCTCAACCAAATGACTTGTAGAAAAGAGAAATGTGTTTTGAGAGGTAACGGGGAGCTCTAAAACCATGTTTTACGACTAGGCATATTTAATTTGGATAGAAAATGATTTGGTAAAATCGAGTTTTTACCAAATGCTCGAACCTTTCGTTGAATTGAAATAATTAGGACATAGGTTATCTTGGGTAATGGTTATCGAAACTATCAGGATATAAATTAGAGCTTAAAATATCTATACGTGTTTCATTTTTTTCCCGCCTCATCCTATTTTTTCAAAAAGGATGGATTATTTTACAACTTTTTTAATCGAAAGTCCCGCATTTAAGGCCGGTCTGTACACCGATATTGGTATGAGCTCCATGCCTTACATTCCTCTCATATGCTCCACCAAAAAGGGAGTACGTGAGATTTTTATGATAGGCTCGACCCGGTACTATTTTTAGAAAAATATTTTTTGAAAGTGTCACTTCTTTAGATGCACCTTTGATTTACCTTTCTCTCGAATCCCATAAAATAACTCTCTCTAGAATCATCTCGTTTAAGTGAGATGAGGAACTGAAAATATGATTTATCTAACAAGAGCGTTTTTATTTGGCCTGTACAGGTTCTAGGCCAATCAAATGCTAAGACGGATCGATATAATTTTCTTAAAACTTTCCACCTTATTTTGTTTCTTAAAAAACTAGGAAAGCAAGTTATAGAATTCATATCAAGGGTTTGATGCTTGGTTACGTGTGGGAAAGGCCTCGGCGCTATGTCCCACTCGTCTGTCCTAAGAGGATAGTCTCTACTCCAAAGTATGTTAACCATTTGGATATTTGAGGATTGTTAAACTTTTGTTCTGAGCTCTGAATTCTTTTGCTCTTGTGAATATCTTAACTTGTGTCTAATAAGGGCAATCGATATTTCTCTCATAAATTGAATCTCATAGTTCATTGGTTATAAACAAGATTAAAATAAAAGATTCAATAATATTTCCCGATAAAAAATGAGGTCACAAAGCATGAAATGGAAATATTAAGGAGAACATAAAATTTTGTTTGGAATTTTCAAAGTTACAAATGAAATATAAGTATTTTTCCAAACGTACTAAAAAAATTATCAATATTTTTGTGGAGGTAAAATATATTTTCAAAAACATGCATAATTAATTTTTTGATTTTTGAAATTAAGAGACTTGAGTTATGGCATCTCAAAGTTAATGATTTTTCCCAATAGGTCTTAAACATTATAGAAAATTTGTATTATTGTTGAAAATATTATTTGTTAGGATCTAGGTCGGGGACGGCGGACCAGGGTCTGGCCGATTTACACCTTTCACTCAACAGTTGGTGTTTAATCCGGTTAGAGATTAATACCGGGTTTCAATACTACACAAACTGTCACAAACCCTTGAACCGAGTTCAAGTGCGGAAGTGGTTTGTTTCAGGTTGAAGCAACACACACACGGGCTGAATAAAGATAGGTTTGGATAAAGTCGGTTTGAAATTTACTAGGTCGGTTTAAGGTTTAGTGAGTCGGTTAAAAAGATGTAGATCGGTTAGAGCGGTACAGGTCGGTTAGTGTGAGTCGGTTAGAACGTAGAGCCGGCAGAAAGTAAAGAACAAGACAGATTTTATGGATGTTCGGAGATAAAACTCCTACATCACCCCTTCTTCTCGAAACCGCGAGAAGGATATCCACTAAGGAATACACAAACACAATATCCGATCGAGACTTATTTGCTGCTCGATAAACACTCGTACAATTCTCACCGAAATTGTAATCTCACTTCAAATGTACGCTTTAAACTTTGAATCTTGTAGAGAGATAATCTTGTAATTAATAACTCTTAGAACTTGTAGCTGGTGGAATTGGTAACTACATTTACTCCTCTTCAACTCCTTCTTTTATAGGTGAAATGTGTCAACGGTCACATTTCTTCTCCTTGAATCTGATTGGTTGAGCAGAGGTTCATTGTTTCAGACTTGGCGGTTTAGACTTCCAATGCGTAGGTCAAACCGGCTAGGTTTGTCTTTTACTTAATGTAGTAACTGTCGGTTGGACAGTTGTCTGCACCTGGAAGGTTGCGCCTCTGACTTATCCTAGAATGGAAAGATCTCTTTAGGCGATCTTCTACAGCCTGCAGAGTATCACCGGACTTGTATGAATATGGCAATGTTATATTCTGTTCCTTTGGTATCATATTCCGTAGATACTCAAAGTATCTGTTTGCACTGATTTATAGATTGTACTTAATTTGATAGTTCTGACTTCTTTCTGAAATAGTCTTTTCATCGGTTTTCCGGTTGAGTGCATTTCGGTTTAGGATGTCTACCGATTGTTCATAGCTTCAGGTTAACCGGATGACTTCCGGTTTTGGTTACATCTTTTGCCTTGTCTTCTGACCGGTCTTGTTTTCTTGATCGGTTGGATTCTTGACCGGTCAGATTTTTGACCGATCCTTGTTCTTAACCGTTCCTGCACAGTGAGTTAGTTTTTGTTAAGTTCTTATTTAACCGGTCTAATTTATCTAACAATTTCTCCCTTTTTAATTATTTTATTTAAAATATTCAAAGTTATGTAAGAAGTAAATTGTAGGCCGGTTGTTTTAAGAGTTTCTTTGGCCGGATTTTTGGAAAAGACTTAGAAAATTTTTTAGACAAATGTTAGAAAAATTTTGGAAAAATTTAAGGAAAATTATATCTTATCAATTTCTCCCCTTTTTATTATTTTATTTAAAATATTCACAACTAAGTAAGAGGTGAAATGTAGGCCGGTTTCCAAAAATACATTATATATATAAGAGTGAGAAATATAATAAAGTAAACATAAGCAATAAAACTTCTATTCCCTCTTCTTAGGCATGAATCTCTCCCGTAGGTAGGCAGCTATTATTCCCTTTCCCGGATTGCAGGTGTCGGCGCCAACTCTGGAGGAGGATCCTTGACCGCCCGAGGTTCCGGTGAATGGTGAGACCTATGGAGGAACCGATCTTAGTGGAATTGCTTCGAGACCCCGCGTTCTTTTGTGCAGCGGCGGTATATCCTCTTCCTCGACATCTTCAACCTCTGGGGAAACTGGGTTGGGTGTAGCAGTAACCGGTTCAGCAATGTCGGCCAATAACTTTTTAGCCGCTGCCTTCTTGGAGGATGTCTTTCTCTTTCTGGTGACCGGTCCGGTTGATGGAGCATCCGCCTTTGATTTCTTATGTGCATCAGCGATATCATCGAATATCAGATGTTGTTCGACTAACCGAACCGCATCCTCATTTACTTGAACCGCTTGTGCCGGGGCAACATCTTCTATTGTTTGAACATGTTGGGCCAGGTCTGCATCCGCCTGTTCCCTTTCCTTTTGAAGTCGTATTCGCTCGTCCTCGGCCTCTTGAATCTTCTGAGCCGCGATTTCATTCGCCTTTTTAAGCGCTTTGTCGGCTGCCAGCTTTACCGCTATCATCTCCGCCAACTGTTCGGAGACTACCTTTAGCTCGGCTTCGATCTGGGCATGTTTTTCTTCAAGCGTTGCCATTCTTTCAAGTATTGAGCCGACCTGTATACCGGATTGAGACAGACCCTCTTCAAAAATTGCCAGCCTTTGATCTGTTGTCATTAACTTTTTGTCACTAAGGAATACACAAACACAATATCCGATCGAGACTTATTTGCTGCTCGATAAACACTCGTACAATTCTCACCGAAATTATAATCTCACTTCAAATGCACGCTTTAAACTTTGAATCTTGTAGAGAGATAATCTTGTAATTAATAACTCTTAGAGCTTGTAGCTGGTGGAACAGGTTACTACATTTACTCATCTTCAGCTCCATCTTTTATAGGTGAAATGTGCCAACGGTCACATTTCTTCTCCTTGAATCTGATTGGTTGAGCAGAGGTTCAATGTTTCAGACCTGGCGGTTTAGACTTCCAATGCGTAGGTCAAACCGGAAAGGTTTGTCTTTTACTTAATGTAGCAACTGTCGGTTGGACAGTTGCCTGCACCTAGAAGGTTGCGCCTCTGACATATCCCAGAATGGAAAGATCTTTTCAAACGATCTTCTGCAGCCTGCAGAGTATCACCGGACTTGTATGGATATGGAAATGTTATATTCTGTTCCTTTGGTATCATCTTCTGCAGATACTTAAAGTATCTGTTTACACCGATTTGTAGATTGTACTTAATTTGATAGTTCTGACTTCTTTCTCAAACAGTCTTTTCATCGGTTTTCCGGTTGAGTGCATTTCGGTTTAGGATCATAGCTTCAGGTTAACCGGATGACTTTCAGTTTTGGTTACATCTTTTGCCTTGTCTTCTGACCGGTCTTGTTTTCTTGATCGGTTGGATTCTTGGCCGGTCAGATTTTTGACCGATCCTAGTTCTTAACCTTTCCTACACAGTGAGTTAGTTTTTGTAAAGTTCTTATTTAACCGGTCTAATTTATCTAACACTATTTTTGACCATCATATATATTTTTTGGGATTTTCTAAAATGATTTTGAGGTTCAAATTTACTAAAGAATGTCGTTTGGGGAAAAGAGGAACCAAACATGCCTTAAAGAATTTAAAATATTTCGTAATTAATACTTAAAGGTTAAAATTGAATCTAAATGAAGTCCAAAGACCAATTTAAAAGAAACCAAAAATTTCGAAGACCAAATGATTTTAATAAATATTAAAATTAATAAAAATTGAGAGTTCGATGTTAAAATTGTATAGGAGTACAAAGAAATCACATGGTCCAATTGTTGTTGCTGACCCTGATAATGTTAAAAAGGGGGAATGTAGCAATCTAGGGAGAACATCTACTCGTGGCATTTGATCCAAGAAGAAGCCAGTCCAAGGTGGTCGTAGCAATTGTCAAACATATCGAGGATGTGGTCGTGGAGGTGACTGTGGTGGTGGTGGTCGAGGATTAGTTCGACTAGCAAAACTTGTATTCAGAGATCATTATTAAAACAGAGGGAATCTCAAACTACCTTGTGTATTTTTATACTTATAAATATATTGGTTAATTTTTTAGCTCATGTTCTTAACTTGATTTTTGAAATGGTTAGATTAAGTTAAATAAAGAAAATAAATATAATATCATTTCTATGTGAAATCTCAGTATTGTAAGTTGAACAGAGGTTGTTCTGTTCAACAGAGAGTTAGCTAGGAGTTCAGAAACAAGTAGTTGTTAACTCTTGTGTATTTGACCGAATTTGTGTAGTGTTCTATACTAATCAAAGCTTTCTAGTGATAAACCTTCTGGAAACAGAAGAAGGGGTGACATAAAAGTTTTATCGCCGAACATCCATAAAACTCCGTGCGTTATTTCCGTTCCGCTCATTGAATTCGTTTTCCTGAAGCTTCAAATCTAGCAAGTAGTTCCGCACTTGAATCCGTTCTAGAGCTTGCGAAGATTTGTGAATAATAGAAATTGATCTTAATCCCTCACAAGATTAATTCTAATTGAATGTTTAAAGTTGTTAACTATATTCAGAACCACCTCTCTATAGAGTACACCAATTCTAATACAACCATACTGGTCCAAAAAAAGGAAAAGACCCATTGTTCTACATCCGATGATCAATAGGGGTACTAGTTATACATTATTTACATTAATATACCTTGATAGTTATTCAGGTGGAAACATAATTTTAATGACCCCCTATGTCCCACATCGGGTCATAGAAATATTTTCCACAATAGATCATAGACATTGTTTTAGACAATGGAGTAGGCCCCTATTTGATCATTTAGTGATAGATAGGCATATGTTTTTCCATTCTTGACATGAATGTACATTTACAATTAATCATGTGCTAACACAATTTTAATTATCCCTTATGGCCCACCCATGTTGATTGGCATAATAGTTCAAAAAAGGAGAATAGCCCACCCATGTTGATTGGATGATTGAAAGAAATACTAGTTATTCCTTTTTTAGATGAATGTACTTTGTCAATTATTCACGTGAGAATAAAATTCTAATGACCTCCCAGAAAACACGTCGAGTCATGGGCATATATATCTAAATACAAAACACAAATCCCATATTTGATCACTCGGTTGATCTAAAAGCCTACAAGTTGTTTTTTCTTGTCTTAGATGTTTTATAAACATGAAAACTATATAAGAACCTATTATGGGAGAATTCTTCTTTGTATTAGTAGCCAACAGGTTGTAGGTTTATTGTTGTGTTCTCTTTTGCATGTTCTTCTATCTTATTATGAAATACCATTAAAGACATATTCACATATAAGAACAAGGACACAAACCCCTTACATAAATTCCATGTATGATCAATTATATGCCACAATTCATAACTTTTCGTAGAAGTACCATCCAATGAGTATCCCCTTGAAAGCATATCTGGAAGACACCAACCTCAATCATGCATTTAGATCAAAAAGCAATAAGTTATCTATGACATGCATATATGTCTATAGAAACCGAGGTCTGAGTGGACCACTGAAGATAACAGGATGAACAACCTCGACAATATAGCAAAAGACATCTCTACAAGACACTGGACGATAATTTTTTCAGCAAGATCACCACATGTACAACTGCCAAAGAAATTTTGGAAATGTTGACTTCGTTGTGTGAGGGAAATGAGCAAACAAAAGAAAACAAACTCATGGTTTCCACACAACAATTCGACAACATGAAGATGCGTTCTAGAGAGAAAATGACTGAATTTGATGAAAGACTCGGTAAGATTATCGTTGATCTCTCCAATTTGGGCAAGATATACATCAAAAGAGTGGTTGCAATTAAATTTATGTGTACTCTTCCTAGAGAATGAGATATAAAGACGATGACCATGAGGGAATCTAAAGACCTCAACAAGATGGAATTGCATGATCTGTTTGCCGATCTGAAGGCCTACGAGTTTGAGATAAACTCTAGGAATAAAGATGAGACATCCACATTATCCATCTCAACCAAGGCGCTGATGACTATTGAGGAGCCACCTGTCACGACTGCTGTGAAGTCTGATGAGTAGATCAGCAGCGATGTTATGGCTCTCTTCGTGAAGAAATTCAGCAAATTCATGATGAAGACTCACTCGACTCAAGCCTTAATAATAATAATAATAATAAGAGTGATTACAAGGCTAACTTGAAGTATTTTAACTGTGATAAACTAGGACACTTCAAGGCTGAATGCATAAAGCCGAAGAGGGATGACAAAAAGAAGGATGATAAGAAGAACAAGGAGTAGGAAGCTCTTATGGCTGCTAAAAGCAAGGGAAAATTGGCCAAAAACGATTTGGATGACTCATCATCAAGTGATAGTGATGATGAAGTCGTCACATGCTTCATAGAAGATGATGAATCTGAGGTATTTGACTTCTCCTAGAGGAATTCACAAGAGAAGACTTAACTGCTACAATCAATGAAATGGTCATTGAGTACATGAAGTTGTCAGACTCTTTTATGAGATGAGTTTGAAAATTAAACGATAACACCTCTTCATATTAAGTATCTGAACCAAAAGATTTTGAAAACAAAATGGTTGAGCTCTGGTTTGAGAATGAGAATCTCAAGGAAAAGATTCAAATTCTTTCTTCTAAAAACCAACGCTTAACTTATGTGGTTCCTAGACAAAATTTGAGGATGTAGTCAGACAATAAATCAGTCTGCCGAGGTCTGCCGGATGCAAATCCGGTTTAGGATTTGACTATGGTAACCCATATAAGGCCAATAAAATGTTCAACCTAGTGAAAGGCGAGCTTAAGACTATAAGCTTTGTCAAGGGATATTTAACAGAAAAAGGAACTGATCCAATCTGTGAAGATCGAACTTTAAAGGATAATGTTAAATATGTGAAGCTAACTGAAAGCTGGCTGAAGCCTAAGAAGGGGACATCCAGCAAGTCTAGCAAACCAAAACTTGAATAAAATTCAAGAATTTTTGGACAAAAACCATCCTTTAAAGTTAATGGAACAACTGCTAGAAGGAAGACGTCTGCCAAGCATAAATCATACGCATTATTAACCACACAAAATGAGAAATCAATTAATATAACCCAAATATGGATTCCCAAGGGACTGATGAACCATGTACCTAGTTAAATGTGGGTACCAAAAGTTTTAAATATGTATATTTTTAGGTATATCAGGTTAGTTGCTTGGAGCGAGTCTGTCTGATATCTAGACATCGGTTGCTCAAGACATATGACGGGTGACAAACGTCTGCTAACGGAAGTAACAAAGTGCACAGGGCCTAAGATCACCTTTGGTGATAACAAAAAAGGTAAAACTGTGGATAAGAGTAAGATTTTCCATGATAACCTCACCATTAACAACGTGCTACTTGTTGAAAATTTATGTTATAACCTGATTAGTAAAAGCCAGATTTGTGTCCATGACTATACTATTGATTTTCAAAAATAGCCTGCCTTGTTACGGATCCGCAGGGTAACACCCTATTGACCGTAAGTAGAGTAGGAAATTTTTATAAAATGAATTGGAAAAATAAGATATCCGATCCTGTATACATGATAACAAAAAATGATCAAAATTGACTATGGTATAAGAAATTGAATCATCTTAATTTTAAAACCATTAACAACATTTGTTCAAACGATTTAGTTTCTGGAATGCCAAAATTAAAATTTTCAAAAGTCAAGGTATTTCCTGCTTGCCATATGGGTAAACAGGTCAGATCAACTTTTAAAAGTAAAGGGAATTCTTAAATCAACCGATGTATGGAGTTAATGCACATAGATTTGTTTGGTCCAATCCTAGTCACCAGTTTAGGGAACAAGATATACCCTTGTCATTATTAATGATTATTCTAGATTTACTTGGGTTTTATTTTTATCTTCTAAGGATCAAACTACTAAAAATTTGATTAAAATACTTAGAAGACTTCAAAATGAAAATTTTTTAAGCATTATAAAAATGAGAAGTGACCGGGGAACCGAATTTACCAATAGACGTATATCTTCCTACCTTGAGGAGTCTGGTATTATACATGAGTTGTCTAGTGCTAGAACTCCACAATAAAATGGTGTTGTTGAGAGGAGAAACAGAACACTGAAGCAAGCATCGAGATCTATGATAGCTGAATCTGGTGCATCTCAAAGACCGTGGGAAGAAGCCATTAACACAACATTTTACACTCAAAATAGGTCAATGATTAATAAACGTTTAAAAAACACCTTAAGAAATCTTCTATGGAAAAGTTCCTAAAATTTCATATTTTAGGGTATTTAGTTGTAAGTTTTTTATTCATAACAATGAGAAAAATTATTTGATTGATTTTGATGCTAAGACAGATGTTGGTATTATGTTAGACTATTCTTTAGTTAGTAAAACTTATAAAGTGTATAATAAACGAACTCTAACTATTGAAGAATCTTACCATATCGTCTTTGATAAATCTGTTGAAAGAAATTCTAAAGAAATCATTGAAGTTGTTAACAGGTTGGAAGCAACTACTCTCCAATCTAATAGTGATGATGAAGTTCCGGTCAACAGGATCAACACATCTGATCAGACGATTGATATTCAACCAGACGACCAAACTATAAGTCAGCATACGACTTATAGTCCAGACGTCAATGGGACATCTGATCCTTTAGGACCATGCTTCAAATGGAACATAAATCATCCACCCAAATTAATAATTGGCAATCTTAATGCTTCTCTTAAGACCAGACACCAATTATTGGATGAATTTGCATACTCCGCATTTATCTCTCAACTTGAGCCTGAGAAAATCCATGAAGCACTGCTTGATCCAGATTGGATCAATACCATGTAAGAGGAGTTGAATCAATTTGAAATAAATAAAGTGTGGCATATGATTCCACGACCGAATGATCAATCGGTTATTGGAACCAGATGGATTTTTCGAAACAAGCTTAGTGAAGATGGCTTGGTTGTGAGAAACAAAGCACAATTGGTAGCTCAAGGCTATAGGTAGGAGGAAGAAATTGACTTTGAGGAGTCATTCGCCAATGTCGCTAGACATGAAGCTATTTGAATCTTCCTAGCTTATGCATCGTTTAAAAACATAAACGTTTATCAAATGAATGTGAAATGTGCATTTTTAAATGAAGTTCTAAATGAGGATGTCTATGTTGAACAGCTGCATGGCTTTCAATATCACTCCTTTCATAATTATGTTTATAAACTTGATAAAACTTTATATGGTCTTAAGAAAGCGACTAGAGATTGGTATGACACCTTAACTAAATTCTTGTTTGAACACAATTTTATCATTAACATAGTAGATAAAACATTGTTTAGGTTTGTTAAAGAATCATATATTGCTTGTTAAAATTTAGGTTGATGACAACATATTTGGGTCAATGATAGGATCGACGTAATCAATAGAGACGAGGGTCTGGCGATTGATAATGACTTTGGACAAACAATTTGATAGAAATCATGTTAAGGATTTAGATCACTTTCTATTCTGCACAAACTCTTGCAAACTCTTGAACGATTCAAGTGCGGAAATGTTTACTTGGGTTTGAAGCTAAGAACCAAGAATGAAAACATGACATAAAGAAACAACACATTAGTTTGTATATGGATGTTCGGAGTTAACTCTCCTACATCACCCCTTCTTCCAACCACCGGAAGGATTCACTAAACTTTCAATGAATCAAATACAATTGCACGACTAGCTCTCTGTTGAACAGAACAGGCTCTATTCAACTTACAAAATGAAGAATATCACTCAGCTAATACAATGCTTTGATTCTATCTCTTTCTTGATTGAACACTCAGTAAATGCAAGAAAGCAGCTCAGACAGTTAAGATAGAATAATTTGAGTATCGATAGATCGATAATACTTCCGTTCTCCTTGAGGATCTTTAAATAGGAACATGTACCAACAGTCGAATCTTCATTATGATACGTGGTGAGCTTCCATTGGAACGCCTCCATAGTACACAGTAGACTCTGAGCACTAAGATCGTGGTCGTACCAATCTGGTAGTTCGCCAAATATTCTTCAAGGATATTCCTGCAAAAACAAGTAACGTGAAGAATATTTGCTTACGTGACAATAATCAATTAGTTGCAACTGGCTGTCGTACTGATCTTCACAGGAAAATGGAGCAGGAGTAGCGTACAACTAGTTGATCGTGGATAGACGGGTTCTAGCTTCAAGCAACCGCTTAAGCCTAGCATTAGACGTATTTCACTTAGACGACCTCGTCTAATGAAATTAGACGCCCCTGTGTAATAGCATCATCCATTAGACCACCTGGTCCAATGGGATTAGACTTCATGTTTAATTACAATTCACTTCAGACTAATCTAAACTAACTCCGCTAGTTAGACTGCACGTCTAACTCCGCTAGTTAGACTGCACGTCTAACTCCGCTAGTTAGACTGCACGTCTAACTCCGCTAGTTAGACTGCACGTCTAACTCCGCTAGTTAGACTGCACGTCTAACTCCGCTAGTTAGACTGCACGTCTAACTCCGTGCATCTAGTGCCAAATTAGTTTAATGAACCTCATTTAGACTAAGTCTAATATAACCTGTTTTCGATACACCTGCACCAAAACAGTTAGACAACATAGATTGAGTTTTATATACATTCATCATCAAAATTCTAATAGTCAAACTACTTTGATACTTAGTCAAAATAATTTGACCCAACAATCAACTAACCCCAAACTAAGTGAGAAATTTTCTAAGTTGATGCAAGACAAGTTTTACATGAGTATAATGGAAGAATTAACGTTCTTCCTTGGTCATCAAGTTTTTTAACTTGAAGATGACATATTCATCAATCAAGCTAAATACACCAGGGAGTTGCTAAAGAAATTTAGCATGTAGAGCTTCTCAGCTGCGTCAACTCCAATGAACTCATCCAACAAGCTTGATAAGGATGAAAATTGCCAGAGTGTCGATATCACTGCCTATAGATGAATCATCAGATCTCTTCTCTATCTAACTACCAGCCAACCAGACATCCTATTTGCTGTCGGTATTTGTAGAAGATTTCAGGCTAACTCTAAACAATCTCATTATATTGTTGTTAAGCGTATTTTGAAATATTAAAAGGGAACTCAAAATGTGGGACTGTGGTAATCGAAGGATTCAAGTTTCAGTTTAATTATCTATTCTAATGCAGATTATGCAGGCTGTAAGATCGATTGGAAGAGAACCAGTGGGACCTGCCAATACCTTGGTGATCATCTGATCTCTTGGTTCAACAAGAAGCAGACGTCTTTCGCCACGTCTACATCAGTGATTGAATACCTTGCTGTAGACAGTTGCTTCTCTTAGCTATTGTGGGTTCAACATTAGTTGAGGGATTACGAAATCCAGGCAGACGAGTCTCCTTCTATGACAACACCAACGTAATTGCCATAACGTACAACCCGATGTTTCATTTAAGAACCAAGCATATCGACATCCAACAACATTTCATCCGGGAGCATGTTAATTAGAAGAATATTCGGCGGGAATATGTTCCAACAAATCAGCAAATGAAAGACGTCTTCACGAAGCCACTCCCCGAGACTATGTTTTCTTACTTTAGAAATGTTTTGGGTCTTTTAGAGCTAAATTAATTTAATTAAATATGCACAAATTGAGGGGGTATTTTTTAATAAGATGACTGGACAGACATGATAAGACGGATATCTCAAATCGGACTGATTAGATTAGTCGTCTAAAGAAACTATGTATCAGAAGAGTTGTGCTTAAGAAGCTTGTAATTTAAGCGTGGTGAGATGTCTAAATGTAAAGTAGACGTATGCTGACTGGGTTGTTTCCATGCGTCAGCAGCCACATTCCAAAGAGACATCTTACCAAGCCTAAACGCAAGGTATGCATATAGCATAAACAAATGTCTGTCTACATGTGTTTTCGAACGCCTCATCATAAGACGAGTGGAACAACTGTCTTATTTGTTATGCACTGTCCTTGTACTTTTTCACTCAAACAGTATATAGTCGTATTTTGAAATATTTGGAGGGAAATATTTATGAGATAAGATAAAATCTTTTAAATATCTCAAAATTTCAAATAACACGAATACACGTGTCTATCAATGTTAAAAATATAACTGATATATTTAACGATTCATTAACGTACGTTTTTTAATTAATGATAGCTTTTATGATAATTTAAACGACGTCTTTTAATGATGGATTTTATAGAAACGTTTTAATTTAAGTGACGTTTGTTAATGATGGAGTTTGGGGAAACGTATTAATATAATGACGATTTATTTTAATGATGTCCTTTGGGATACGTGGCTGTTCAATTCTATTTAAGGGGTCCTTGCACGCTTAAAATATTTTACATTCCCTTAGAGATTTTTCTAAAACCCTAAACCCTATTCCGCTATGCCTTCTCTCTAGAAAATTACTCTTATTCTTTATCGTTTTCTAAACCTTAAAGATGACTAAGAAGATTGTTCCCTTCGCTGAAAATACCATGCATGTGGATTTCGACTTTGTGTATGGGCATGAATCGCCGGAGATGGTGGCAAGTTTAAATATCTGGAGGCGTTTAGCCTCAGGAAATTTGTTGGAGGTCCATTCATTTTTAAAGACTCTGAGGTGCGCAAGTTTTTTGATTCTGGAAAGCTAGTTGGTGACTCTATTTCGGCAACGGTGATGGGTACCGAAATTTCTTTTTTCGAAGCCTCTTTCTCTAAGTTCTTTGGGCTTCTAACGGAAGGCTACACGTTTGCTGTTGAGATTATGACCGAGGATATCTTAGAGATGCGAACCCTATTTTCATACATTAGTGGTCCGGTGAACATCAACGACATTAATAAGTTCCTCAAGTATTCATTCTGTGTTCTGAACGATATTATCGCTAAATCTATTCAATGGAAAGTAGGTTCGTTTGACACCTACACCCAAAATAAATTCGAGATGATGGTGGCCATGACAAAAGGGATAATTGTCAACTGGGCATCCGTTCTTTTCTCCACCCTTTGTAAGATGGTCTCTCCACTTAGCAAGTAGAGTGTGGGCTTTTCAGTCCAACTCAATTGGTTTCTAAAGCATCTACAGGTGCCCTTGGGCAAAGTGGTGGTCGTTAATGAATGTAGAATAATGACGAGTTATACTATTTGGAGCTATATAGTGCGAATGAAGGTCATGAAGGAATCTAAATCTGACTTTCTGTTTAACAGACAAGTGATCAGTCAACCACTCGGTCCAAGCTTCATGCGACCTCCAGTCGTAAGACCCCTGCAAATATAACGAAAATGTCGGCCATGGAATCTACTGCTAGTTCCTCTAGCCATAAATGGGCATCCATTGGATAAACTGGCGAAGTTGACTCAAATCCAAAAAGGGGGAGGAAGGAGGAACTCCTTGTTGATGCTATTCCTCTATTCTCTGCCACTCAATCTTCATTAGCCAATCCATTCAAGGCGTTGGCTGAGGCATCTGCTATAGCTACTGGCCAGACAACGTCTGCTTTAGCTTCTGGTCAGACAACGTCTATTCTTGTTTTTAGTCAAACGGCCCCTATTAATCCTACTAGTTAGACGGAGGTTTTCCCTAATGTCCAAACAACCTCCAAGTTAAACATTTTTCCTAATTTGGCCGTAGAGCCCGTTTTTATTGAGGTGCCTGTTGTGGAATATGTTGTTGAACCAACTACTAAGACAATTGGTCAAATTGTTGAGAAAAATCAGGGGGAAGACACTACTGTCTTCCTTGCCGAATTAGTAGCTTATGAAGCTTCTGGTCATGTTGATGTTATCCTACCTAATAATGCTAAAGAAAATGCTGGTCCTACTGTTAATGCTAAAGAAAATGCTGGTCCTAGTGCAGATTTTCCAACAAATTCATTTTCGAACAACGTTTCTCCATTCTCTATGCTTAGAGCAGCCCGAGGGGATCATGGTATCTAATTTAGAGAACCTGTTCCTAATCCTAATCTACCAAAGTTGTAGGAAGGGAAAAGACATAGCCGAAGAAACTCTCAAACTCTCGTCCGAAGCCACTCAGATGATCGACCTCATCCTAGAGGATGTTAAGGCTATGGCGTTTGTTAAAATCGACTTATTCGATAAATGGGTAGGCACCAGGCTCCACATGAAATTTTGTGATGTTATCACAAGAAAGAATGTGGCAAGAGAGTGGAAGGAGCTACTGAAAATAGAGAAGTCAGTCCTCTCTTAGACCAAGACTCATGATGTTAACGAGGCTCTAAAGAGAAGAGAGCTCGTTGTGGCCAATGTTAGAGGGAACACTCACTTCCCTATCCTCTACTAAAGGGAACAAAATTTCAACCCTTTGGACAGAACAACTCAAACTGATGCGCAGGTTATTCAACGTCTTAAACTTATCATAGAATCGCACTGTTCAATGACTCTCCAATACGTTCATGGGGCTGAGTCGTCTCATTTTGATGCTCTTCGGAGTAAGGCGTCTCAAGCAGATCTGAACTGTTCATATGGGTCTTAATATATGTCTTTTATGGAGGAAATTCCATTTGCTGAAGGTGAGCCAAATCATATCTCTACGGTTGAGCAGCTGCTTTCGGTGGTTGAAGAGTAGTCGACTCTTCATATCAACGAGCAACAACAATCGTCTTTTGAAGAAAGACGGTTCTTTTCTCATTACTCGGCTGATTAGGTGCTCATCCATTCTAAATAGCAGCTCATAATTCCTCAAATTGAGAAGGAAAATTGCTCTAACGTTTGAGCAACAACCCCCGTCTACTCAGAAGGAAACGTCCGTAGCTGTCCTTCCCACGTCCGAACAAGAGAAGACCTCGTCTGCTGAGGGGAACATGTCTGTTCCAAGAGGGCGTCTGAAGCCGAAGCTGCTAAGTTCTCTTCTTCCTCGTCTGAGCAGACATCCAAAGGGGCCGAGCAGCTCTCAAACCCTATCTCCCAGAGGGTGTCTGAAGAGAAAGCTTCTTAAGAGAGACAATAATCCCCTCAAATATCCAATCGACCCTCTCCCTCAAAATCCATAAAGTCCCTCCCTAATCAACCTCTCCTTTTTGTCAAGGATTTATGCGCAGAAATCCAAGGAGCTGAAGGTGAATCTAGGGCGTTGATTAATGTGACTCGTGCATCCTTTCAAGAAAAGGAACTAGAGCAATCCATACATGTAAGTTTTCATCCCGAATTTATTTGCTCTGTTCCAGTAGGCTCCCATATCGTATCCTCTATTCCCTCTTCATCTGAGGAGGCCTCTCCAAGAGCTACAAATTTCCGCAAATTCATCCTAGACGCTCTAGCTCCGATGCAGCAGAGCATCCGCTCTATTTCTTCTAAGATGGAGAATCTTGAGAAATAATTTGCGGAGAACTCCTCTACTAATGTCGAATTAGCCTCGGATCAAGGGAGTTCCAATAAAGACTTGTTGAAGACTACGCATGAAGTGGCAATGTTCCAATCTCAGATGTCAAGGATGCAGAAAAATCCGATCATGCGGAGCGATGAAATTCATGACAAGACCAAGCCTCTCAATCCTGAGCTTCATAATGAAACAAGGTCTTCGAATGAATCCCTCAATTTCTAGATGGTCAAAATTGAAAATCCCTCAAGACTACGGAAGCTGAGCAACTCGAAGACGTCGATGCGGTCGCTCGATGCTTTCTAGCTGAAGAAGATGCTAAAGTGAATGCCCTTGTTGTTGCTAACATTTATAATGTTAAAAGGGGGAAGGTAGCAATCAGTGGAGAACATTTTCTCGTGGAATTCGCTCGAAGATGAAGCCAATTCAAGGTGGTCGTGGCAGCTGTAAAACATATCGAGGAGGTGACCGTGGTGGTGGTGGTGGAGGTGGTCGAGGAGGAGGTCTACTAGAAAAACTTGTACTCAGCGATCATTATTAAAAGGGAGAAAATCTCAAACCACCTTATGTATTTTTATACTTATAAATAATTGGTTAACTTTTAGGCTCATGTTCTTAACTTAATTTTTAACTTAGTTTTAACATCATCAAAAGGGGGAAATAGTTATATTAAGTTAAATAAAGAAAAAAGAAAATTAATTAAAAGAGAAATAATTAATTAATAAACTTAAGAGAATAAGTACGATATAGTTTTAATGATTTGGTCTGAACAAAACTAAGTTGTGAAAATTGTCTTTGCGTAGGTACAACTCAAAAGATGTATGTCTTCAGACGTGGTCTGAAGCAAGCGCGAGTAGACAAAGTCTGAGCTGCATTAGACTTGTTAGTCTGAAGTAGTGCGCGAGTAGATGACGTATGAAGTACATCAGACTTGTTAGTCTAAAGTAGTGCGGGAGCAGACGAAGTCTAAACTAAATCAGACTTGTTAGTCTGAAGTAGTGCGGGAGAAGACGAAGTCGTAACTACATCAGACTTGTTAGAAGTATTGCACGAGCAGACGAAGTTTGAACTACATCATACATATTAGTCTGAAGTAGTGTGCAAGTAGACGAAGTTTGAACTACATCAAACGTGTTAGTCTGAAATAGTGCGCGAGCAGACAAAGTCTGAACTACATCATATGTGTTAGTGTGAAGTAGTGCGTGAGCAGACGGAGTTTGAACTACATCCGACTTGTTAGTCTGAAGTAGTGCGCGAGCAGACATCGTATGACTTCATCATACTTATAGTCTGAAGAAGTGCACAAGCAAACACCTTGCTTCAGTAGTCGTCTGAAGAAGCGTCTGCACTTCTGCTCAGACCTTAAGCAGCGTCTGTTATCATCCATCTACCCAGTCTGCTTATCAAGTTATAACCTCTCAAGTGCCACGTACTCAATATTCATCTTGTCCGTTTTGTATATTTCCGTACATCACGATCCAACGAATATTCTCTAGTACAATCAGATACACCACGATCCAACAACCATATTCTTATGTACCTTCCCGTACACCTGGTATACATCCAACGGATAGCTGACATGTATCAAAGAAGAAGATTCGACCGTTGCTGAGTCTTTAGTATAAAAGGTGATCCAAGGACAATGGCGAATACCTCTTACTCTCTCGGTTCTCTAATTCTCAAACTCCATAGCTCAAACACGAATTACTTACATTCTATGTGATCATTCTGTATTCAATCTACTATCCTTTCTGTGTGGAATCTCAGTATTGTAAGTTGAACAGAGGTTGATCTGTTCAACATAGAGTTAGGTAGGAGTTTAGAAATAGGTAGTTGTTAAGTTATGTGTATCTGACCGGATTTGTGTAGTGTTCTATACTAATCAAAGCATTCAAGTGATAAACCTTCTAGAAATGGAAGAAGGAGTAACGTAGAACTTTTATCACCAAATATCCATAAAACTCTGTGTGTTATTTTCTTTTCCCTCCTTGCATTCGTTTTCATGACGCTTCAAATCTAGGAAGCAGTTTCGCACTTGAATTCGTTCAAGAGCTTGCGAAGATTTATGAAGAATAGAAATAGATCTTCACATGATTTACATCGAATTGAAAGTTTAAAGTTATTAACTATATTCAGACCCCCTCTTTATAGTTAACACAAATCCTAACATAACCATACTGGTCCAAACAAAGGAGAAGACCCCTTGTTCTACATCCAATGATCAATAGGCGTACTAATTATTACATTCTATACATTAATGTACCTTTATCGTTATTCATGTGAAAACATAATTTTAATGACCCCCTATGTCCCATATTGGGTCATAGACATATTTTCCACAACATATCATACACATATTGTTCTAGACAATGGATAAGGATCCCTATTCGATCATTTAGTGATCGATAGGCATATTTTTTTCCATTTTTGACATGAATATAAATTGACAATTAATCATGTGAGAACACAATTTTAATTACCCCTTATGTCCCACCTCGGGTCATAGGCAAACTAGTTCAAACAAAGGAGAAGACCCCACCCATATTCGATCATCTGGTGATCGATAGAAATACTAGTTATTCCTTCTTGATATGAATGTACTTGGTCAATTATTCACGTGATAATACAATTATAATGACCTCCCATGACACACGTTGAGTCTTTGGCATATATGTATAAATACAATACACATATCCCATATTTGATCACTCGGTTGATCTAAAAGCCTACAAGTTGTTTCATTTTGTCTTATATGTTTTATAAAAATGAAAACTATATAAGAACCTAGTCTAGGAGAATTCTTCTTTGTATTAGTAACCAACAGGTTGTAGGTTTATTGTTGTGATTGCATGTTCTTCTATCTTATTGTGAAATACTATTAGAGACATATTCACACATAAGAACAATGACACAAACCCCTTACATAGATTCCATGTATCATCAATTATATGCCACAATTCAAATTTTTTTTATAGAAGTACCATTCAATGAGTATCCCCTTGAAAGCGTATCTGGTAGACACGATCATGCATTTTGATCAAGAAGCAATCAGTTATCTATGACATGCATATGTCTATAAGATTTACAAGATCGAATTCTCATGTTTCATTGTTTCTTATGGATACCACATTGGAGCCTCTATAAGGGTAATACAATAATTTATTCGAATTTGCGATATTTAGTAAGAAATTTGTGTTAGATTCACACCTTCATGTTGTATCTCTTCACCCTTTTGAATTTAATTAATTTGTGTTCGCAAATATGTGACTATTTAATCAAACTTTGACACATGTCTTATTAAAATTTTGTAACAAGATCCTAAAGCTAAGAGGATCATCTACATTTATTTTCAAACTAATTTTCAAAACAAGATCCATATTTTTCAAGGAAGTTAAAAAAAGTCATGGTCATGAATATGAGGTTTGAAACTCACCACATTGCACTCAAAATATCAAGGAGGGACTTGTATTCCATCAAATTGAGCCAATGAGGTTCAAATAAAAGCTAATACATATGTCGATCAATTTCCACTAGTCTCAATGCCTCATTATAAGTTTAAAATGCTTCACGAGTAGCTACACTAGTCAAGGCATGGACACCTTTCAACTTTAGAAGCTAACTAGTGATAGGCTCAAGTTTATTTGGCCATAACTTGAACCATGCTTAACCAAATTGAGTCATTGACCTACTAGTGCATTGGTCCATGCCTTACATTTCTTATGGTACCATATAATTCAACCTAAAACCAACATGTGGTCGCTTGTAAGCCAAGTTCATCAAAAACGGGCCATGTGTGGTCATTTAATGATTCATCAAGTTATAGACAATCTCGGTTAAAATTTTTGACAACAAAGTTATAGCCAAGACTCATACCAAGACAATAGAACCATTTTAAGACCTTAACTCAACCTAAGTCCATTAGGAGATCCTAGTGAACCTCATAGTCCAAATAACTAAACCGTAGAAGACCATAACAAACCAAGATATTTTTTTTAAAAAAATGACACAAACTATATTTTTCTATTCGAAATTTAGTATGGATGAAAGTTGTGGGCCTCGATCTAAAATTTCCAACGAGTCTAAGAACGACCCAAATGGTATAGCTATTAGTCCCAAAACTCCAAAATCTGGAAAGCCTACAAAATTTTAAAAAATCCAATTTTTCCCATAATACTCAATATAAAATGGGCAATTTTCGTCTAACATCCTAACTAAGCCCTAGCTATCTACAACTACAAGAGAAAAAGTAAGAAAATTGCCTCATAACTAATGCTCAAGCTCAACGAAAATCACTTCACTAGAGCATCTTCATCATATAAAAGCTTTGGCTATTGCTTGTTTTCTTTTTAGCATTCCTCTACTACATCTGAGGTAAAACTAAAGGATTCATAAGGCCCATCAACTAGTTTTAAAGAGTTTTTTAATTGAAACAACTACTTAGTTTGCCCTTCTTTCTATCTGGATTCAATCAATTAACTAAATTATAGTTTGTGTTTATATAGTATAGATCTAAGTGACAGTTTTAAGTATGATTCATCATTTAATTCTATCCTAATTCATGAAGATCAAGCACTAAGTAGAATTAGGGTTATTAGCGACGTAATTTGGCGACGACGAAGTTATGCCATGGATGATAATTATTATTTGCGACGACGACCAAAGAACCGTTGTTAATAAAAATATTAGCGACGACGAAGTTACACGGTTGCTGATAATAATTATCAGCAACGGTTTTCGTTGTCAACCTCGTCGCTAAAATCCATGCTTTCTCTCCCTTTACCCGCCATTATTATTAGCGAATGTTTTCATTTTTAACACCGTCGCTAAAATTCAGGTTTTCATGCCTTTTCCATGACATTTTTAAAAAAAATACCAGGCACGACGATGGCATAATGCTGTGGCCGATATTATAGATTATCAGCCACAACATTATGCTATCGCAGTCGTTGATATTTTAAAGACCATTAAGGAGGAAGATGGCATAATGTCGTGGCTGACAATCTATAACATTAGCCATGACACTGACAAATATTGTGGCTCATATCATAAAGACTATCAGCCACAACATTATGCTATCACCGTTGCTGATAATCTATAATACCAAAGACAGTACTGACAAATGTTGTTGTAGACATCCTTTGCCAAATAAGTTTAATGGCTTGTAAAATAGCACGCTCCTCTCTCACTCCTCCTTTAAGAATTTGATATTTTAATTAGTGGAACCAATAGCCACTCAGGCTCTTCTCAATGATCATCAATCTCTATACTCAAGAAGAAAATTAGAAGAAATCAACCTACAAACAACAACAACACATTGAGAAAATCACAATTGTACTCAACGTGTTGTTTTTGTATATTGGTTAGAAGAAAATTGAAGATGAAGATTTCCTAGAAGATCCTGATTGTCTATTAGTAAGAAGCACATTAGTTGATGAAGAAAATAAGAAGAAACCAAGTCCTCAAGCCGTCCATCAATGTGGTTTACTTTCGTGTCTTGTTTTATTCATTCAAGTCATCCATCAATGAGTTTTATTTAATTACTTGATTATTATCTATATATAAAGTTCTTCTTTCATTACTTAGATCACCACCATTTCTTTTGACCATTCTTCTTCAGTACATATAGGAACTGAAAGAGTTTCAAATGGCTCTTCATAAGTCATCACATTCGTGTTTGTGGCTATAAGAAATTTATCAAATGACATCAAATTATGTGGGAGATTAAATGAAGAAGATGCACGAGGCACCTGTACAGTAGGAACGTGCATGCATCTAAGTGGGGCTTAATGATTTGGAATAATAAAGTGATTTGTAAATATTATTATAGGAAAATAGTCTAAATATGTAATACTATTTACGTGTGTCAAATAAAAATTAATTTGTGTAAGCTATAATTTGATGATTTTAAAAAATTAAATCAACTCAAATAAAATTTGATTAGTATATAAAACAATTATAATTTTAGGTTCGCGTTAGGCTAAGCCGACGCCAATAAAGGGGAGTATCTACCGAATTTAAAACGTTTTGGGAAAAGAGTATTAGCGTCGACTTTACCATAAATTCGACGCTAATAAAGGAGAGTTTATACCAAATTTGAAACGTTTTTGGAAAAATGTATTAAAATCATCTTTAACCTAACATTGATCTAATATGTTATATTATTAACGTCGGCTTTACCATAAAGCCAAATTTAATAAAGGGGAGTTTTTGTCGAATTTGAAACGTTTTTGGAAAAGAGTATTAGTGTCGACTTTAACCTAACACTGATGCTAATAAAGTGAAGTTTTTGTTAAATTTGAAACGTTATTAGAAAAGAGTATTAGCTCAGCATTAACCTAATGTTGATGTTAATATGTTATACTATTAGCATCGACTTTAACTTAAAACCGATAATGTTGTAGCCGATGATTAAATAAAACTTGTACACTTCATTTTTTTTCTTCTTTCTTCTCTACGATTTTTTTTCTCTCTCTCTCTCTCTTTGCTTTCCCTCGCTTCTCGTCTCCGATCGATCGGTTGTTCAATCTTCATTCAGTCGTTGATCAGTCGCTGCTCTGTCTCCATGTTTCGCTGGTCACCGCTACTTTCCAATCCCTGCTCCTATATTCTCCGATCAGTCGCCGCTCCTCTCTTCTCTACTACAGGTAATTACAATCATTAAATGATATTTAGTTTATTATTTAAAGTATTTAGTATGTTATGATATTATTTAGTATGTTAAGATATTTAGTTTGATTTAAATTGATAGGTATTATTGAAAAATTAGGTTATTTGATATATTGTTGGATCTATTTCCATATAATGTTTAAAGTTAATATATTTGAAAGGTTTGTTGATAGGTTAATGAAAACTTAGAATTTTTTATAGGTTTGTTGATAAGCTATTACAAAATTAGGTTAGTATGTTGATTAGTTGCTTATATTTGGATATTAATTAAACTAATTAGATGTTAATTGTTTGTATACTGATAGGATCGGTGGCACCAATAGAGACATGGGTCTAGCTATTGATGAAAACTTCATAAAAAAACGGTTTGATAAAAATCCTATTAGGGATTTAAATCACTTTCTATTCTTCACAAACCCTTGCAAACTCTTGAACGATTCAATAGCGGAAACATTTTCTCAGGTTTGAAGCTATGAACCAATGAAGGAGAAGATGAAAAAATGTAAATGACACAAAGAGTTGTTTACGGATGTTCGGAGCAAACTCTCATATGTCACCCATTCTTCCAACCACCGGAAGGATTCCCTATACTTTACATAGAATCAAATACAGTTGCACGACTAGCTCACTATTGAACAAAACAAACTCTATTCAACTTACATTATAATTAAGAATATCACTCAGCTAGACAATACTTTAATTCTATCTCTCTCTTGATGTACAAATAGTAAAGCAAGAAAGTATTTTGTGATATTGTAAATTCAGCAAGTAAGTTTTCATATCAAGTGTCTGGCCGACTGGTCGTTTGTCCGTTGTCCTTGAGGATCCTTAAATATAGAGCAGGTATCAACAGTCGAATCTTCTATAATTACACGTGGCGAAAACCCATTGGAAAGCCTCCATAGTACACAGGTATAGTAGACACTAAGCACCATGATCGTGGTCGTACCAATCTGGTTGTGCGCCAAATATTCTTCTAGGATTTTCCTGCAAGAAACAAGTAGTGAGAAGATTATTTGCTTACGTGGCATTAATTAATTGGATATAACTAGTTGTCGTATTGATCTGCACTGAATAGTGGACGAGGAGTAGTGAACAACTAGTTGATCGTGGGTAGATAGATGCTAATTTCAAGCAACTGCTCAAGCATGGAATTATACGTGATTCAATTACACTTATAAGTCTAATGAAGTTTGACGCCACCGTATAATAGCAGGATCCATTAGACCACCAGGTCTAATGGAGTTAGACGACACATCTAACTACGAATCCCTTCTGACTAATATGAAGGAGTTAGACTGCACGTCTAACTCTCATCTGTTAGACTGCACGTCTAACTCTCATCTGTTAGACTGCACGTCTAACTACGGTTGTTAGACTGCACGTCTAACTACGGTTGTTAGACTACACGTCTAACTACGGCTATTAGACTGCACGTTTAACTACGTCCGTTAGACTACACGTCTAACTACGTATCTGTTAGACTACACGTCTAACTATGTCTCCGTTATACTACACGTCTAACTACATCTGTTAGACTGCACATCTAACTACGTCTGTTAGACTGCACGTCTAACTACGTCTGTTAGATAACACTTCTAACTACGCATCCGTTAGACTGCACGTCTAACTATGTATCCATTAGACTGTACGTCTAACTACGTATCCGTTAGACTGCACGTCTAACTACGTCTCCATTAGACTGCACATCTAACTACGTCTGTTAGAATGCACGTCTTACTACGTATCTGTTAGACTGCTCTTCTAACTACGTCTATTAGACTGCACGTCTAACTACATATCTGTTAGACTGCATGTCTAATTACTTATCTTTTAGACTGCATGTCTGACTACGTATCTGTTAGACTGCACGTCTAACTACGTCTGTTAGACTGCACGTTTAACTACGCATCCGTTAGACTGCACGTCTAACTCAATATGTCCAATAGCTAGTAAGTCTAATGAACCTCATTCAGACTTAGTCTAATTTAGCACGTTCTTAATGCACCTGCACCAAAAACAATAAGTCGTCTTGGTTTAAGTTTTACCCCAACTCATCATCAAAATAAGATGGTCAAAGTGATTTGACCCTTAGTCAAAATAATTTAAGCCAATAATTTTTCCCTTTTTGATGATGATGTTAAAACTTTGCGCAATTAAAAGATTATAATATTCAATAATGCAGTAGATGGCACTAAACTGTTCATATTTCATAGCAGATAAGAGCATAAATTAAAACATCGGGAATATTTTTGAAAAGAGAATAACATAAATGCATAAAACTTTTTCCCTTTCCCTAACAACATCAAAATACCAACATCAAAACAACATGAAAAGATTCTTCCTTCCCCCAGTCTAAGGCTAATTTTTTTTCCCTTTCTTTCCCTCTTTTTAACATTATTTGGGAAGGGAATCTACGGCCGATTCTAGAGCTAAGGTTAAAGCCGAGTTATGGGCTTCCCTATTTCGTTTCTTAGACCTAAGCCTACCCACCCGAAGAACATAGTCAAGAACCCTCGGACTATTCAATACTTTAGTTGAATTGATATGAAACCCGTGACCAGGTTTAGTAAGGAGACAGAAAAAAGTGCACTAAGGGGAGCATCGTAACCGAAGATCTTCTTTCGAGAGGAAATCATTCTAACCAGATTGTTGAAGAGGAATTTCAACCAGTTGATGGCTACACCTCTTGTGATTGCCACCATTATTTCAAAGACTTTCGTACAGTAGATGTAGGAAGAGTCCTTCGTAAGAAATGATTTGGAGATGATGTCGTTGAGTAGGGCATACTCAACATTTATACAATTACTCTTTCCGCGAGGCTCAACCGGTAGGGGTTTCCCTTCAAAGACTTGATCGGAGAAGAGAAGCGTCATTTCAGACAGAATTTCATTTGAAGAAGAAGGAAACTCATGAATTCCTTTTGTTGGAAGTCTGAAGAACATGATGAATGTTTCTTCAGAGAAGTAGACATTTTTGCCAAGTACATTCGCACGAATGTACTGATTATGATAAAAGCCAGCAGTTTCAAAGAATTCACGAACTGCTTGTTCGTGAAAGATGTGTTGAGGACGAATAGACTTCTTTAACCCAGAAGCTTTCAAGGATTCAAACATTAGAACCATTTCAGGAATCATCAGAGTTGAAACAGACTTCAAGTCTATTTGCAGAGATTTCGGAGAGAGAAGTCATTTTGTCAAGATGAATACATGATCTTGGCGATTCGAATTCTAGAGAGAGAATCAAGGATTTAGGAGTACTCAACCATTTGAGTGACACCATTCATTAAATATAAGAGAGTTAACGTGTGACATTTGATATTTAATGATTATACCAACCGTCAAAATTTTCAGAAACCTTTCCCAAAGGACACAACTATTAATTAATATTAATCATGAAAATGAACTGTTAATATTAGACGTATAGAAGAAAGTTATCATAAATTTTAGTCACTCTTTAATTATTGAGATACACATGTCTTCAATCTATTTGAGAAGTGTCTGGTTTATTTTTGGCGGGAAAAGTACATAGACAGATACATGACAGAGGACAGCTGTCCTGATAGCCAGAAGAAGAAAAGTCTAACTACACAAGTAGTTAGACGTTTAAACTACTTTCCACATTCTTCACTTCTAATTGGGAAATTCGTCTATTAGACATTAACATCTAATCAAGCTTGTCTTATAAACGTCTACCGTCTATTAGACGTAGACGTCTAATTACGCATAAACAACACGTATTAGACGTGTGTCCAGTTAGACGTGATCTTCTAATTGCTCTTGTCTTAAAAACGTCTAACGTCTATTAGACGCATACGTCTAACCGTGCAAGTTAATTAACCAAGACATGAGTTTCCAAAAGAAGATAAAAACTGCTTGAGCAGACATACGTCTAAGTAGTTATGCTTATTAAATATCCAGTCTATTGGACGTATTGAGACCTCTATCTTGTTGTCTGTCCAGTTACATTTAAACAATATGTCCCCCCTCTGTTCATTGAAAAAATAAAATCAATCAAGATCAACAAGTCCTAAAATATTTCTAAAGTGATAAAACTTAGTCTCGGGTAGAGGCTTCGTGAAGATGTCTGCAGTTTTTTGATCTGTTGGGATGTATTCAAGACGAATCTACTTCTAATTAACATGCTCTCGGATAAAGTGATGTCTGATTTCGATGTGCTTTGTCCGAGAGTGCAAAACTAGATTATAGGTGATTGCGATATCACTTGTGTTGTCGCAGAAAATTAGAGATTCTTCAACCTTAATACCATAGACCCTAAGTTGTTGTTGAACCCACAAGAGCTGTAAACAACAACTACCAGTAGCAAGGTACTCTGCTTCAGCTGTAGTCGTAGCAACCGACGTCTGCTTTTTGTTGAACCATGAGATAAGACGATCTCCAAGGAACAGGAAAGTTCCACTCGTGCTCTCTCTATCAATTTTGCACCCTACATAATCTGCATCTGAAAAACTAGTTAAATTGAAATTGGAATCCTTCAGATACCGTAGTCCCACATTTTGAGGTCCCTTCAAATATTTCAAAATGCGTTTAGCAACAGTAAAGTGAGAGAGTTTAGGATTAGCCTGCAGGAATCTTCCACAGACACCAATAGAAAATTAGATGTCTGGCCTACTAGAAGAAACATAGAGCAATGACCCGACAAGACCTCAATAGGTTGTGACATCTTCACATTGACCACTATCATCTTTCTCCAGCTTGCTAAAGGAGCTCATTGGAGTAGCTGCAGTAGAGTAGTTATCCATCCCGAACTTCTTTAGTAACTCTTTGTTATACTTGGCCTGATTGATGAAGGTTCCTTTCTCCAGCTGGAGAACTTGAAGACCGAGAATGAAGGTTAATTCTCCCATCATGCTCATTTCAAATCTGTTATGCATCAGCTTGCAAATTTCTTACACAATTTTGGGTTAGTTGATCCAAATATAATGTCATCAACATATATTTGAACAAGAAGAATGTGAGAGTCTTTAGTGAATCTAAACAATGTTTTATCCACAGTTCTAATAACAAAATCACGATTAAACAGAAATTCAGTTAAAGTGTCATACCAAGCTCTAGGAGCTTGTTTCAAACCATATAGAGCTTTGTCAAGTTTAAAAACATGATTTGGTAAAGTATGATCTATAAAACCAGAAGGTTGCTCAATATAGACATCTTCATTTAATTTACCATTTAAGAATGCACTTTTCACATACATTTGAAAAAATTTAAAATTCTTAAATGATGCATAAGCTAGAAAGATTCTAATTTCCTTAATTCTTGCTACATGTACAAAAGACTCATCAAAGTCGATGCCTTCCTCTTGTCTGTATCTTTGAGCAACTAAACGGGCTTTGTTTCTAATAACTAGGCCATATTCACTAAGCTTATTTCTAAAGACCCATCTTGTTCCAATGACTGACTGATCAGTTGGTCTAAGAGTTAGATGACACACTTTATTTATCACAAATTGGTTTAACTCCTCTTGCATTGCACTGATCCAATCTAGATCAACCACTACATTACCAATTTTCTTGGGTTCAATTTGAGAAATAAAGGCAGAATTGGACATTTCATCCATCAATTGACGTCTGGTCCTACGAGGAGAGTTAAGATTCCCGATGATCAATTCTGGTGGATGATTCTTATTTTATCTGAAGTTGGATCCTAAGGGATTGGTCATCTGAACAGGTACTTCGCGACGTCCGAACTCTCAACAGTTTGTTGAATAGGAGTTTTACGTCTAGTTGGATGTCAACTAGATTAGCCACAAGGTCAGACAACGAAATCTGTTTATCCAGATCTTCATCCTCACTTACAGACTCAAGACTCGTCGCTTCCAATCTGTTATCGAGGTCAATGGGATCGGTGAAGTTACTCTCAACAAACTCATCAAAGACGACATGAAGGGATTCCTCAACAATTTGTGTTTTGTTGTTATATACTCTGTAAGCCTTTCTTACTTAGGAATATCTCAGCATGAATCCAGCGTCTGCTTTAGCATCAAAAGCGGTCAGATAAACCTTTCCATTGATATGGATAAAACATTTACACCTAAATACTTTAAAGTACAAAACTATGAGAATTCTCTCGTAAGACCGTTCATAGGGAGTTTTAGCAAAACGTTTGTTAATTATTGACCGATTTTGTGTGTAGCAAGTAATGTTAATTTCTTCTGCTCAAAACCTCTGAGGAACGTCTGATTTAGTTAGCATAGATCTCGCTGCTTCCTTTAGAGTCCTCACTCTTCTCTCAGCAATACCATTCTGTTGTGGAGTTCAGGCACTAGACAACTCGTGCCTAATCCCAGACTCCTCGAGATAAGAGGAAAGATATCTGTTTATGAACTCAGTTCCCTGATCACTTCTAATGCATGCAATATTCAAATATTTCTGATTCTGAATTCTTTTAAAGATTCTAATCAAATTTTCTGCAGTTTTATCATTTGATTGTAAAAATGCAACCCATGTAAATCGTGAGAAATCATCAATAACAATTAGGGCGAATCTCATTTCTCCTATACTTTTTATAGGAATTGGACCAAACAGATCCATGTGTAACAGTTTTGAACGATGATCTACCCTGTTTACCTAACTGGCTAGCAGAACATATCTTGTCCTTAGAAAATTGTAGATTATGGAATCCGAATACTAAATTATTCGAACAAATGATGTTAATGCTTTTGAAATTTAGGATGTTCAACCTTTTATGCCATAACCATTTTTGGTCATTCTTGGAAATCATGCACATAGGATCAGATGCTTTATTCTGTCAGTTCATTTTATATGAGTTTCCTACTCTACTTCCAGTTAATAATGTATTACCATGTTGATCCTTAACAAGGCATGCATGAGTTTGAAAATCAACAGACAAACCATTATCACATAATTGACTAATACTAATCAAGTTATAACACAAATTGTCAACAAGTAACACATCATTAATGGTTAGATTACCATGGATAATCTTACCCTTACCCATGGTCTTTCCCTTCTTGTTGTCACCAAAAGTGATCTTAGGTCCAGAACAATCTGCTATATCAGAGAGAAGTCGTCTGTTTCCTGTCATATGTATGGAACAACCGCTATCCAGTTACCACACAGATTTCTCTAGGCCATCACTCACATGTACCTACACAAAATAATATTTACAATTGTTTGGTACCCATATTCATTTGGGTCCTCGGTCAATCAGTCCCTTAGGAATCCATATTTGACTTATTCTGATGGATTTCCCATTTTGTGTTGTGATTAATGCCTATGATTTAGACATAGAAGACACCTTCCTGCTAGTCTCTGATCCCTTAGTCTTTGAAGATGATTTTTTTTAGAAATCCTTAACTTCTTGCCAGGTTTTAGATTACTAGACTTGCTGGCTGCTTCTAACTTATTTTTCAGCCAGCTAATAGTCGGCGAAACATAAGTTATTTAATTCTTCAAAGTTACCTCTTCATGAATTGGATTAGATTCAATGTGATTTAAACTCCCTTTGACAAAATTTATTGGCTTAATTTTGTCAGTTGATGATTTTAACTTTTTGCGGAATTGGTTCGGGTCATCTCTATCAAATCCTAAACCGGATTTAGATCAAGAAGACTTCAACAGACTAATATGATATTTGATAGCTTCTCCAGACCTTGTCCACGTACTGACAATGTAGTTTAACCTTTTATTTTTAGAAGAAAGAGTTTTGATCTGTTCTTTGAGCATCTCGTTCTTGAATGAAATCTCAACTACTTTTTTTAAGGACATTTGATTAAGAAACGTTGTGTGAAGACAGTATTTGTCTCATATTTTACTTTCATTTCATAAAAGGAATCTGATAACTTCTTGTACTCAATGGCCATGTCATTGAGTACAATAATTAACTCTTCGTTACTAAAATCGGGTTGGGAAATATCACTTACCTTGGATTGATCAACTTCCATCAAGCATGCGACAGTTTCAGTATCCTTTTCAATAGGAGAATCCTCTGAGTCGATATCTACCCATTTGGATTTGTTTTCAACAGACATGAAGATTTTCTAATATTTTTGGTTCTTCTTGGCGTGAACGTTTCGACCATAGATCTGAGTTAGCTTCTCCTAGATTTCTTTAGCATAGAAGCGGGATTTGATCTCGTAGAATATGTTCATGTTGATCGATCGATACAAGATATTTTTGGCCAGATTATCTAGATTGTTGGTCATCTTATCTTCAGTTATCCACTTACATCTTGGCTTTGTGATTTTTATGGGACCATCAGTAATGACACTCCACATATAACAATCAAGAGCAAGCAAGTGAGTTTGCATTCTTTCGAAAAAAGGGGGATCTCATTGATGATACACATGATTCAGGTTCTAGAAGCTTGAGAGTAGAAAACAGAGCTCTGATACTAATTGATAGGATTGGTGGCACAAATAGAGACAGGGGTCTAGCTATTGATGACAGCTTCGTACAAAAAACGGTTTGATAGAAATCCTATTAGAGATTTAAATCACTTTCTATTCTTCACAAACCCTTGTAAACTCTTGAATGATTTAAGTGCGGAAACGTTTTCTCAGATTTGAAGCTAAGAACCAATGAAGGAGAAGATGACATAATGTAAATGCCACAAAGAGTTGTTTATGGATGTTCAGAGAAAAACTCTCCTACGTCACCCCTTCTTCCAACCACCGAAAGGATTCACTTTACTTTACTTAGAATCAAATACAGTTGCATGGCTAGCTGACTATTGAACAGAACAGACTCTGTTTAACATACAGTATATTGAATAATATCACTCAACTAGACAGTACTTTGATTATATCTCTCTCTTGATGTACAAATAGTAAAGCAAAAAAGCAATTCATGAGATTGTTAGTTCAGCAAGTAAGTTTCCGTATCAAGTGTCGGGCCGACTGGTCATTCATCCATTGTCCTTGAGGATCCTTAAATAGAGAGCAGGTACCAACAGTCGAATCTTCTATAATGACATGTGGCGAAAACCCATTGAAAAGCCTCCATATTACACAGGTACATCAGACACTGAGCACCATAATCGTGGTCGTACCAATCTGGTAGTGCGCCAAATATTCTTCTAGGATTTTCCTGCAAGAAACAAGTAGTGAGAAGAATATTTGCTTACGTGGCATTAATTCATTGGATATAACTGGCTGTCGTACTGATCTGCACGGAATAGTGGAGCAAGAGTAGCGAACAACTAGTTGATTGTGGGTAGACGGATGATAGCTTCAAGCAACTGCTCAAGCATTGCATTAGACGTGCTTCAATTAGACTAAAAAGTCTAATGAAGTTAGACGCCCCCGTCTAATAGCAGGATCCATTAGACAACCAGGTCTAATGGAGTTAAACGACAGGTCTAACTACGAATCCCTTCAGACTAATCTGAAGGAGTTAGACTACATGTCTAACTCTCATCTGTTAGACTACATGTCTAAATACGGTTGTTAGATTGCACGTCTAACTACGACTGTTTGACTGTACGTCTTACTACGTCCGTTAGACTACACGTCTAACTACGTATCCGTTAGACTGCACGTCTAACTACGTCTCTGTTAGACTACACGTTTAACTACGTCTGTTAGACTACACGTCTAACTACATATCTGTTAGCTACACGTCTAAATACGGTTGTTAGATTGCACGTTTAACTACGACTGTTAGACTGTACGTCTAACTACATATTTGTTAGACTACACGTCTAACTACGTATCCGTTAGACTGCACGTCTAACTACGTCTCCATTAGACTACACGTTTAACTACGTCTGTTAGACTACACGTCTAACTACATATCTGTTAGCTGCACGTCTAACTACGTCTGTTAGACTGCACGTCTAACTACGCATCTGTTAGACTACACGTCTAACTACGTATCTGTTAAACTGCACATCTAACTACGTATCCATTAGACTGCACGTCTAACTACGTATCTGTTAGACTGCACGTCTAACTACGTATCCGTTAGACTGCACATCTAACTATGTATCCGTTAGACTGCACGTCTAACTACGTCTGTTAGACTACACGTCTAACTACATATTTGTTAGACTACACGTCTAACTACGTATCTGTTAGACTGCACATCTAACTACGTATCCATTAGACTGCACGTCTAACTACGTATCCGTTAGACTGCACGTCTAACTACGTATCCGTTAGACTGCACATCTAACTATGTATCCGTTAGACTGTACGTCTAACTACGTCTGTTAGACTACACGTCTAACTACGTATCTGTTAAACTTCACGTCTAACTACGTCTGTTAGACTACACGTCTAACTACGTATCTGTTAGACTGCACATCTGACTACGTATCTATTAGACTGCACGTCTAACTACATATTTCTTAGACTGCTTGTCTAACTACGTCTGTTAGACTGTACGTCTAACTAAACATCTGTTAGACTTCACGTCTAACTATGTCTCTGTTAGACTACACGTCTAACTACGTATCTGTTAGACTACACGTTTAACTACGTCTGTTAGACTACACGTCTAACTACATATCTGTTAGCTACACGTCTAAATACGGTTGTTAGATTGCACGTTTAACTACGACTGTTAGACTGTACGTCTAACTACATATTTGTTAGACTACACGTCTAACTACGTATCCGTTAGACTGCACGTCTAACTACGTCTCCATTAGACTACACGTTTAACTACGTCTGTTAGACTACACGTCTAACTACATATCTGTTAGCTGCACGTCTAACTACGTCTGTTAGACTGCACGTCTAACTACGCATCTGTTAGACTACACGTCTAACTACGTATCTGTTAAACTGCACATCTAACTACGTATCCATTAGACTGCACGTCTAACTACGTATCTGTTAGACTGCACGTCTAACTACGTATCCGTTAGACTGCACATCTAACTATGTATCCGTTAGACTGCACGTCTAACTACGTCTGTTAGACTACACGTCTAACTACGTATCTATTAGACAACACGTCTAACTACGTATCTGTTAGACTGCACATCTAACTACGTATCCATTAGACTGCACGTCTAACTACGTATCCATTAGACTGCACGTCTAACTACGTATCCGTTAGACTGCACATCTAACTATGTATCCGTTAGACTGTACGTCTAACTACGTCTGTTAGACTACACGTCTAACTACGTATCTGTTAAACTTCACGTCTAACTACGTCTGTTAGACTACACGTCTAACTACGTATCTGTTAGACTGCACATCTGACTACGTATCTATTAGACTGCACGTCTAACTACATATTTCTTAGACTGCTTGTCTAACTACGTCTGTTAGACTGTACGTCTAACTAAACATCTGTTAGACTTCACGTCTAACTATGTCTCTGTTAGACTACACGTCTAACTACGTATCTATTAGACTGCACGTCTAACTACGTCTGTTAGACTTCACATTTAACTATGCATCCGTTAGACTACACGTCTAACTACGTATCTGTTAGACTACACGTCTAACTACGTATCTTTTATACTACACGTTTAACTATGTATCCGTTAGACTGCACGTTTAACTACGTATCCGTTAGACTGCACGTCTAACTACGTCTGTTAGACTGCATGCCTAACTACGTATCTGTTACACTGCACATCTAACTACGTCTTCATTAGACTGCATATCTAACTACGTCTGTTAGACTGCACGCCTAACTACGTATCTGTTTGACTGTACGTCTAACTACCTCTGTTAGATTGCACGTCTAACTATGTATCTGTTAGACTGCACATCTGACTACGTATCTGTTAGACTGCACGTACGACTACGTATCTGTTAGACTGCACATCTAACTACGTCTGTTAGATTGCACGTCTAACTACGGATCTGTTAGATTGCACGTCTAAATCAATGCGTCTAATAGCTAGTAAGTATGTTGGGTCAAATTATTTTGACTAAGTGTTGAAATAATTTAACCACTGATATTTTGATGACGAAATAAGTTATGAGTTTTGGTACAGGTGTATTTAGACAATATGTTATAAGACTTGGATCTAATGAGGGTCATTAGACCGATTTTGACTTTCATTGCACAGAATTTGACGTACAGTCTAACTCATCGGAGTTAAACGTGTAGTCTAATAGACGTGTAATTAGACGGATGGTCTAATGAATACACGGAATTAGACGTAAGTCTAATAGAATTAGACGTACAGTCTAACTCATATGATTTAGACATGAAATCTAATGGTTATTGAATACTTAGACGTGTGGTCTAATTAATGAAAGTTAGACGTGCGTCTAACTCCTTTAGACAAGTCTGAGGTAGAACCAGAATTAGACGTGCAGTCTAACTCAGTGGAGTTAGACGTGCAGTCTAATGGTTATTGTAATTAGACGCGAGTCTAATTCTATTAGACCAGGCGGTCTAATAGACATTTTTCTATTAGAAGGGGATGACTTATTTCATTAGACTGATTTTCACAATCCGTCTAACTGAAATACGTCTAATGCTCAGTTTAAGCAGTACGCTTGAATCTAGCATCTCACCTACCCACGTGCTATAGATGTACCCTACTTTTGCTCCACTTTCTAGTGAAGATTAGTATAGCAGCTATACACATCCAATCAAGGAATGCCACGTAAGAGAATTTTCCTCAAATTACTTGTTTTGCAGGTACATCTATGATGGAATATTCGGCGCACTACCAGTTCTGTACGACCACGATCCTTGTGCTAAGAACCTGCTGTGTACAATGGTGGATTTCCAATGGAAGAGTGCCACGTATCATTCTTTAAGTTTCGACCTGTTAGGATCGGGGACGCCCTTGGAGGACCGGGTTGTTTTCCGGTTTCGGTAAGGGTGACCGCTTACAACACACACACTTTTTGGTGATAGTCCGGTTAGAGACTAAAACCGCTCTTAACACTACACAAACCGTTACAAACTTCTTGAACCGAGTTCAAGTGCGGAAGTAGTTTGTTTCGGCTTGAAGCAACGCACAAGACTTTGGATGATATTTGTAAGTGATCGGCTAGAGAAGATAGATGGACCGGTTTGGTTAAGGATTATGTTTAGGTTGGTAATAGTTCGGTTTTTAGAGTGAGTAAGCTGGAAATAAAGAAAATAACACGAGACAAGATTTTTTATGGATGTTCGGAGCAAACCCTCCTACGTCACCCCTTCTTCTCAAGTTATGAGAAGGATCTCCACTAATTCTTTAGAGTTACAATTACACTTCCGGTCGAGCCCAACTTCGCTACTCGCCGGTTACACCAAACTCACTCTTTGATGTAATACAACAACTCAACACAACAACACACAAAAAAGTTTCCGGTTTTAGGCAAACTGGTTTTTGGAATATATGAGTTTATCTCTCTAGAACTTAATGCTTGGATAATTCGTTTTTCGTAATCCGTGACTTGTGACTGCATTAAATGAAGACGTTTCGTCTTCCTTTTATAGCTGAGAGGACACAACGGTCATATTTTCTCTCTCCTGGTAATGATCAAGAGGCTTGCACGCCTTCCCTTTTGGACAGATCAATTTGGACACATGGCAGATATGCGCTTAGCCGGTTTGCATGTTGGACACATGGCAGACATGCGCTTAGCCGGTTTGCATGTTGGACACATGGCAGACATGTGCTTAGCCGGCCACCTGACAGCTACCTGGAGATTGCTTCTGGATTTGGACAAGCATGCCTGACAGCTACCTGGAGATTGCTTCTGGATTTGGATTACTCATTTAATCAACCGGAACTTGATAGCATTTAACCAACCGGAACATATTTATGACTGAGCGGCTCATTTAATAACCGGAACATATTTATGATTGGAGCGGCTCACTTAATAACCGGAACATATTTATGATTGGAGCGGCTCATTTAATAACCGGAACATTTATTATTGAGCGGCTGCATTTAATGGCGGTTGACCGGTCCGGTTTGACTGAACTTTACTGACCGATTTCGGACTCTTTGACTGAACTCCGGTTGACCGAACTTCTTGGACAAACCGGTTGCGGTTGCTTTTACTTCAAACCGAAGTCAAACAACCGGAACGGTATATGTATTTCCAATCGAATGAATTTTGCTCAATTTCCCAGAAACAACAAAACTTTAAATATTATTTGCAGCCAGTGGGATTTGATCCATGGTCACCTGTGTGACAGGCAAAGGTGTTAACCACTACGCTACAACAGCTTCTTGTTATATTTATACCAATTAATATACTTGATATAACTTAGCGGTTTAACATATATATTTGAATTAGTTTTATCTATTCATTAAGCTTTTCATAAGTTATAACAATTATTTTCTAACCGGTTTAAAATTAATCTCCTTAATTTTTCTATCAATTTCTCCCTTTTTGATTATTTAGAATAAATATTCAAAACTTGTAATGTGTGGCCGGTTTTGAAAATTAATCTACTTAATTTTTCTATCAATTTCTCCCTTTTTGATTATTTAGAATAAATATTCAAAACTTGTAATGTGTGGCCGGTTTTTAAAAAAGCTTATATTTGTTTGACCGGTTTTAAAGAACTTACATTTGTTTGGCCGGTTTTAAAGAACTTACATTTGTTTGGCCGGTTTTAAAGAACTTACACTTGTTTGGCCGGTTTTAAGGAGCTTACACTTGTTTGGCCGGTTTTAAAGAACTTACACTTGTTTGGCCGGTTTTTGGAAAAACGGTTTGGTTTAAGGAGATTTTTTTTTTTTTTTTTTTTTTTTTAACAAATTTTCTTCAAATTTTGTAATCTAACAATTCTAAAATATTTCTAAGGGAAGAAAACTTAGACTCGAGAAGTGGCTTTATGAGGATGTTAGCCACTTCATTCTTGTTCCCTTCATATGATGTGTTCGTCAGCAGCCGGCTGTCCGGATGCCATGATGTCTCTTCCAAGCTTCTGTCTTGATTTACCTGCATTCATAGACAATAGAGAATCTGGTCCCCATTTTTCTTTGGGTCCGTGGCTTATTAGTCCCTTGGGAATCCAGACTTTAATAAGTCGGATAACTTTCCCGGTTATGGTTCTAATCACTTTTCCGGTTCTTGACTTAACATCTTTCTGTTGTCCTAAGAGTGCCTTATTTTGTGGTGACTTTTGATTGATTTTATGTAATTGTGTATCGGTTTGTTTACCTACTGGCCGGTTGGCTTTCCTTCTCTCGGGATGAAGCCATCTTTCCGAGTCAGTTGGACTTACATATTTTATTTCTTTTTCCGGTTTTGAGTCACATTGTGCCTCATTGTCGGTTGATGAACTCTTGACAAATCTTATGAAAGGAAGATTGTCTTTTGTGAGTTTCATCCCGTTGGAGTGATTGTGAGTGGCGGATTTGTTATAACCAATACCAAATTTACATTTGGGATGTCTTTGGTAATTAGACATCTGGCTTACCGCTTCACTAGATCTCTTCCAAGAAGCCGTGACATATTTAATTCTCCCATTTTCTTCGGTTAACGATTGGACTGTCTCCTTGAGCTTCTCATTCTCTAAGGATAGTCCAACCGGTTCGTAAGTCTCGGTTCCGCTTGGCTCACCAGCGGTACCACTTGACTTTCCGGTTTCATATTTTGTTTGGGTCGGTATTAAAACAGCCAATTTTTTGAACTCATCGACCATGTCATTAAGTGCAATAACTAAGTCTTCTTTAGTAAATTCTTCAGAAGAGAAATCAAATACCTCAGATTCTTTCTCCGCCATGAAGCATGCATCAACTTTATCATCGCCGTCGCTGGATGATGAGTCGTCCGAATCGCTATCGGCCCATTTGCTATTGATTTCATAAGCTATCAGAGCCTTATGATCTTTCCGGTTCTCCTTTATTTGGTCGCTGCCCTCACACAGTTGGATCAACTTCTCCCAAATTTCTTTAGCAGAAGAGCACAACTTGATTTTACTAAACATGTTTTTGTCCAACGACTTGAACAAAATATTTTTAGCAACATTATCCAAGTTATTCATCTTCTTATCTTCCGCCGTCCATTTGTATCTTGGCTTATCAATCTTTATCGGACCATCGGTAATAACATACCACATGTCATCGTCTTGTGAAGCCAAATGCACTTCCATCCGTATCTTCCAATCAACATGTTCTTCGATGCAGAACATGGGAGGCTCGTTGATGAAAGACATGATGGTATTCGGTTGCTTGAGTGTTAAGAACCTCGCTCTGATACCACTTGTTAGGATCGGGGACGCCCTTGGAGGACCGGGTTGTTTTCCGGTTTCGGTAAGGGTGACCGCTTACAACACACACACTTTTTGGTGATAGTCCGGTTAGAGACTAAAACCGCTCTTAACACTACACAAACCGTTACAAACTTCTTGAACCGAGTTCAAGTGCGGAAGTAGTTTGTTTCGGCTTGAAGCAACGCACAAGACTTTGGATGATATTTGTAAGTGATCGGCTAGAGAATATAGATGGACCGGTTTGGTTAAGGATTATGTTTAGGTTGGTAATAGTTCGGTTTTTAGAGTGAGTAAGCTGGAAATAAAGAAAATAACACGAGACAAGATTTTTTATGGATGTTCGGAGCAAACCCTCCTACGTCACCCCTTCTTCTCAAGTTATGAGAAGGATCTCCACTAATTCTTTAGAGTTACAATTACACTTCCGGTCGAGCCCAACTTCGCTACTCGCCGGTTACACCAAACTCACTCTTTGATGTAATACAACAACTCAACACAACAACACACAAAAAAGTTTCCGGTTTTAGGCAAACCGGTTTTTGGAATATATGAGTTTATCTCTCTAGAACTTAATGCTTGGATAATTCATTTTTCGTAATCCGTGACTTGTGACTGCATTAAATGAAGACGTTTCGTCTTCCTTTTATAGCTGAGAGGACACAACGGTCATATTTTCTCTCTCCTGGTAATGATCAAGAGGCTTGCACGCCTTCCCTTTTGGACAGATCAATTTGGACACATGGCAGACATGCGCTTAGCCGGTTTGCATGTTGGACACATGGCAGACATGCGCTTAGCCGGTTTGCATGTTGGACACATGGCAGACATGTGCTTAGCCGGCCGCCTGACAGCTACCTGGAGATTGCTTCTGGATTTGGACAAGCATGCCTGACAGCTACCTGGAGATTGCTTCTGGATTTGGATTACTCATTTAATCAACCGGAACTTGATAGCATTTAACCAACCGGAACATATTTATGACTGAGCGGCTCATTTAATAACCGGAACATATTTATGATTGGAGCGGCTCACTTAATAACCGGAACATATTTATGATTGGAGCGGCTCATTTAATAACCGGAACATTTATTATTGAGCGGCTGCATTTAATGGCGGTTGACCGGTCCGGTTTGACTGAACTTTACTGACCGGTTTCGGACTCTTTGACTGAACTCCGGTTGACCGAACTTCTTGGACAAACCGGTTGCGGTTGCTTTTACTTCAAACCGAAGTCAAACAACCGGAACGGTATATGTATTTCCAATCGAATGAATTTTGCTCAATTTCCCTGAAACAGCAAAACTTTAAATATTATTTGCAGCCAGTGAGATTTGATCCCGGGTCACCTGTGTGACAGACAAAGGTGTTAACCACTACGCTACAACAGCTTCTTGTTATATTTATACCAATTAATATACTTGATATAACTTAGCGGTTTAACATATATATTTGAATTAGTTTTATCTATTCATTAAGCTTTTCATAAGTTATAACAATTATTTTCTAACCGGTTTAAAATTAATCTCCTTAATTTTTCTATCACGACCGTTAGCTCCTACTCAGTATTTAACCAATCCTAAGGACAACGGACGAAGTACCGGTTACTTGCAAATCTTGCTTACTGAAACTACAAAGAATTCAAGTCTTTGAATATTGTGAATCTTCTTTCTGATTGTACTGTGTGTGAATCGAGAGAGAGAGATAGAATCAAAACACCTTTAGCTGAGTGATATTCTTCATATTGTAATTGAACAGAAAGTGTTATGTTCAATAGTGAGCTAAGTGTGTGTAAACTGTATTTGATTCTAATCATTTTATAGTGAATCCTTCCGGTAGTTGGAAGAAGGGGTGACGTAGTAGAGTTTCTCCGAACATCCATAAACAAACTGCTGTATTCTTCTTTTCTGTCATCTTTTCATATTTCATCTTGTGCTTAAACCCAAGTAAACAATTTCGCCTTGAATCCGTTTCAAGTGTTTACACAAGTTTGCGTAGAATAGAAAGCGAATTAATTCCCTAACAGGATTTCTTTCAAACTGTTTTTCATAAGCCTTCATCCTTAGCCAGACCCCCGTCTCTATCGATAAAGCCGATCCTATCAATTGGTATCAGAGCCCTGTTTCTATTCTCAAGCATCAAGAACCCAAAGCATGTCTTGCATCAATGAAATTCCTCTTTTGTCAAAGGACAACTACGATTATTGGATGATGAGAATGCAAGCTCACTTGGCTACTATTGACTATGATATGTGGAGTGTCATCACTGATGGCCCCATAAAGATTTCAAAGCCAAGAAGTGAGTGGACCACTAAAGATAAGATGACCAACAACCTGGATAATGTTGCTAAGAACATTCTGTTCCAGTCATTCAACATGAATATGTTTTGTGAGATCAAGTCATGTTCCACTGCAAAAGAGATATGGGATAAGCTCAACCAGATCCACTGTGTGAATTCTCAAGCAAAGAAGAACCATAAAGCATTCATTTACAGTCAGAACAAGTCCAGATGGGCTGACAGTGATTCGGAGGAGTCTCCTGCCGAAAAAGAGAATGAAGTTGTAACATGTCTGATGGCAGATGACCAATCCAAGGTAAATGATATCTCTGCACCAGAATTTACAAACGAGGAGTTAACTAATGCACTCAATGAAATGGACATTGAGTACAAGAAGTTAGTTGACTCTTTTTATGAAATGAAAGTTAAATATGAATCAACTATTCTTTCTCCAAACCAAGAATCTGAACCAAACGTTTTTTATGAAAACTTAACAGAGATCTCATCTGAGAATGACATGCTCAAAGAACAGATTCAAACTCTTTTATCCGAAAACAAGAGACTAAACTATATTGTCAGTGCATGGACAAGATCAGGAGATGCTGTCAAATATCAGATCAGCATGTTGAAACCTGCTAAATCTAGATCCGATTTGGGATATAACAGGAATGACCCTAATCTGTCCTACAAAAAGTCAAACCCTCCAACTGACAAGTTTAAGCCTATAAAATTTGTCAAAAGAGATATGACTAACAGTGAATCTGATCCTCTTCATGAAGAAGTTGTTCTCAAAAATGAAATAGTTTATGTTCCACCAATTGTTAGTTGGCTTAAGAATAAGCTAGAAAAGGCTAATAATTCTTGTAATTCAAAATCTGACTCTAAGTCAAGAACTTTTAAAATAAAACCTTCTTCAAAAATTAAAGGATCAGTGGCTAGTAGAAAGTCGTCTACTAAGTCAAAAACATACGCATTAATCACAACACAAAATGGGAAGTCCATCAGAATAACTCAAATATGGATTCCTAAGGGACTGATTGACCGAGGAGCCAATTGAAAGTGGGTACCAAAAGATTGTAAATATCTATTTATGTAGGTACAAATAAATGAAGGACTGGAGGAATCTGTATGGTATCTTGATAGCGAATGTTCCAGGCATATGACAGGAAACAAACGGCTTCTCACTGATATATCAGACTGCTCTGGACCTAAGATCACATTTGGTGACAACAAGAAGGGTAAGACCATGGGTAAGGGTAAGATTATCCATGGTAACCTAACTATTAATGACGTATTACTTGTTGACAATCTATGTTATAACTTAATCAACATTAGTCAACTATGTGATAATGGTTTGTCAATAGACTTTCAAACTCATGCATGTTTAGTTAAAGACCAAGATGGAAACATTTTATTAACTGGAAGTAGAGTAGGAAACTCATATAAAATGAATTGGCAAAAAGAGACATTTGACCCTATGTGCATGATTGTCAAGAATGACCAGAAATGGTTATGGCATAAACGTTTGAACCATTTAAATTTTAAAACCATCAACAACATCTGTTCAAACAATTTAGTTATTGGTTTACCCAAACATCAGTTTTCAAAGGACAAGATATGCACCGCTTGCTAGTTAGGCAAACAGGGCAGATCATCGTTCAAAAGCAAAGAGAAATCACAATCCAGCCATATCCTAGAACTTTTACATATGGATCTTTTTGGTCCAATTCTTGTAAAGAGTATAGGAGGAATGAGATTTGCCTTAATTGTTATCGATGACTTTTCACGTTTTACATGGGTTGCATTTTTACCATCAAAAGATAAAACTGCTGAAAACTTAATTAGGATATTTAAAGGGATTCATAATCAGAAATCTTTAAATATCACACGCATCAGAAGTGATCAGGGAACTGAATTTACTAACAGATACCTATCATCTTATCTTGAGGAGACTGGAATTAGGCACGAGTTGTCTAGTTCCAGAACTCCACAGTAAAACGGCATTGCTGAGAGAAGAGTGAGAACTCTGAAGGAAGCAGCGAGGTCTATGCTTTCTGAATTAGATGTACCTCAGAGGTTCTGGGCGGAAGCCATTAGTACTGATTGCTATACACAAAACCGGTCAATAATCAACAAACGGTTTGATAAAACGCCCTATGAACTGTATTATGGGAGAATTCCCACATTTTCTTATTTTAAGATATTTGGGTGTAAGTGTTTTATCCATAACAATGGAAAGGTTTATTTGACTGCTTTTGATGCTAAAGCAGATGAGGGATTCATGTTGGGATACTCATCAGTAAGCAAGGCTTACAGAGTTTATAACAAAAGAACACAGACTGTTGAAGAATCCCTTCACGTACTGTTTGATGATCCTGTTGAGAGCAAATCCAATGAACCCATTGATCTTGCTGACAGACTGCAAGCAGCTAGTCTTGAGTCTTTAAGTGAAGAAGAAGAAACCTTGGACAAGCGGATGGCTCTATCTGATCCTGTGGCTAATCCGGTTGAAGCTCAACCAGATGTGCAAACTCCTATTCAACAAGAAGTTGAGAGTTTGGATGTCGCGGTGTCACCGGTTCAGATGACCAATCCCCTTGGTTCAAACTTCAGATGGAACAGAAATCATCCACCAGAACTGATAATCGGAAATCCTTTTTCTCCTCGAAGGACAAGACGTCAACTGATGGATGAAATGGCCAATTCTGCATTTATTTCTCAAATTGAACCAAAGAAGATCGGTGAAGCTATAGTTGATCCAAATTGGATCAATGCTATGAGAGAGGAGTTAAACCAATTTGATAGAAATAAAGTGTGGTATCTTACTCCTAGACCAACTGACAAGTCAGTCATAGGAACAAGATGGGTATTTAGAAACAAGCTTAGTGAAGATGGCTTAGTCATTAGAAATAAAGCTCTTTTAGTTGCTCAAGGATACAGACAAGAGGAAGGTATTGATTTTGATGAGTCTTTTGCACCGGTTGCAAGATTAGAGGCAATCAGAATCTTCCCAGCATATGCATCATTTAAGAATTTTAAAGTGTTTCAAATGGATGTAAAAAGTGCATTCCTAAATGGAAAATTAAGTGAAGAAGTATATGTTGAACAACCCCCTGGTTTCGTAGATCATGTTTTGCCAAATCATGTTTATAGTCTTAACAAAGCATTGTATGGTCTAAAACAAGCTCCTAGAGCTTGGTATGACACTTTAACCAATTTCTTGTTTGATCATGATTTTTTTGTTGGAACAGTGGATAAAACCTTGTTTAGATTTACTAAAGATTCTCACATATTACCTGTGTTCAGATATATGTTGATGACATTATTTTTGGGTCAACTAACCCCAAACTGTGTGAGAAATTTGCCAAGTTGATGCAGGATAGGTTTGAAATGAGCAAGATGGGAGAACTTACATTCTTCCTTGGGCTTCAGATATGTCAGCTGGAAAACGGAACTCTCATCAACCAGGCCAAATACACCAAAGAATTGTTAAAGAAGTTTGGTTTGGAGAACTATTCTGCAGCAGCTACTCCAATGAGTTCTTCAGTTAAATTGGATAAAGATGAAGGTGGCCAAAGTGTCGATGTAACAACATATAGAGGACTCATCGGTTCTTTGCAATATGTAATTGCTAGCAGGCCAGACATTCAATTTGATGTTGGTGTTTGTGGCAGATTTCAGACTGATCCTAAACTCTCTCATTTTACTGCTGCTAATCGTATTCTTAAATACTTAAAGGGAACTCAAAATGTGGGACTGTGGTATCCGAAGGATTCCAGTTTCAATTTAATTAGTTTCTCAGATGCAGATTATGCATGATGCAAAATTGATAGAAAAAACACAAGTAGAACTTGCCAGTTCCTTGGATATCATCTAATCACATGGTTCAGCAAGAAGCAGACGTCGGTCGCCACGTCTACAGCAGAAGCAGAGTATCTTGCAGCTGGTAGTTGTTGCTCTCAAGTTTTGTGGATTCAACAACAGCTCAGAGACTATGGAATTGAGGCTGATGAATCTCCTATTTTCTGCGACATCACAAGTGCTATTGCAATCTCCTACAACCCAGTTCTGCATTCTCGGATAAAGCACATTGAAATCAGGCATCATTTTATCCGAGAACACGTCAATCAGAAGAAGCAAATTCGTCTTGAACATGTTCCTACAGATCAACAAACTACGGACATTTTCACGAAACCTCTACCGGAAGCTAAGTTTTCTCATTTTAGAAACATGCTAGGTCTTGTTGATCTTGATTGACGAAATTACTAGCATAAATTGAGGGGGAACTTATTGTTCAAAACGCAACTGAACAGATATGAAAGACGGAGGTCTTAATTCGTCCTAAGGATTCAGAGTTTTAAGAAACACAACTACTTAGACTCTCATCTACCTTAGCAGTTTCACCTTTATATGAAATCATTGTCTTGGTTATTTTAACCTGCTTGGTTAGACGAATGCTTCTATTAGACGGACACGTCTAATAAACGTTAGACGTTTTTACGTCATGAGCAAGAGGATGCTCACGTCTAATAAGACACGCGTGTCTCACGTGATGTTATAGCATAACTAGACGTACACGTCTAATAGACTGATTTTCACAAAGAAGTTGAAAATGTGAAAAGGAAAATAAAACGTCTAACTACTGGTGTAATTAGACTCTTCATCTTCTGGCTATTTGGACAGCTGTCTTTTAATGATTTCTAATCAAGCCTTCTTTTCCGCCAAAAAATAAATCAGTCATTCCTCAAAAGAATTGAAGACACATGTCTCTCAATATGCAAGGAATGACTAATATTTCTGACAACTTTTGCTTGTACACATAGTCTTAAACGTTCTGTTTCATGCTAACATTAAATGCTGTGTTTATTGGGAACCGTCTTTTGAAGTTCTTGACGGTAGGAACAATCATTAGTTTTCTTCTACATGATTAAAACCCTGATATTGATAGGATCATTCACTCTAAAAGATAGAAGATCCTTGAAATCAATCTCTCTCCCTCTCTTTAGAAGTCGAATCGTTCAAACCCTTGTTCATCAAATTATAATGCTGCCTTTTCGACCAAAATCGATTTAAGTGGATTTTCAATCCGTATCCACTCTACAATCTCCGGGTATGCATAAGATGTTCGAATCGTTAAAAGCTTATGGGCTGAGAAGATTCCTAGCCCCTCATGAAACCTATCACGAACAGCTAGTTAACGAATTCTTCGAAACCACTAGCTTCTATCAAGACAGTGTTATTGCTGGAGCAGTAATGGGCTAGATGGTCTGTATTTTAGAAGAATCTTTTGGTGCGTTTTTCTATCTCCCAAAAGAAGGTATTGATGATTTCTCGACCACTCCTCCTAACCTAATGATTACGATGATGAAAGTCTTTTTCGATTCCCCTGAAGTAGTTATTCATGGAAAGAAAAACCTCCTGAAGGTTGAATATGTTCTCTTAAGCGATATCATATCGAAATCCCTTCTGTCTAAAGAAACTTCTTACAAATATTTTACGAAAGTCTTTCAGATAATGGTGGCTATCACCAGGGGTGTTCCTGTGAACTGGACAAGCTTTCTCTTTAGGAATCTTGTCAGAATGGTTATTACTCGGAAGAAGATTTTTGGATTTGATGGTCCTCTCATCTCTCTTCTTTGTTGATAGAAAAATTAAGTAGATTAATTTTCAAAACCGGCCACACATTACAAGTTTTGAATATTTATTCTAAATAATCAAAAAGGGAGAAATTGATAGAAAAATTAAGGAGATTAATTTTAAACCGGTTAGAAAATAATTGTTATAACTTATGAAAAGCTTAATGAATAGATAAAACTAATTCAAATATATATGTTAAACCGCTAAGTTATATCAAGTATATTAATTGGTATAAATATAACAAGAAGCTGTTGTAGCGTAGTGGTTAACACCTTTGCCTGTCACACAGGTGACCAGGGATCAAATCCCACTGGCTGCAAATAATATTTAAAGTTTTGTTGTTTCAGGGAAATTGAGCAAAATTCATTCGATTGGAAATACATATACCGTTCCGGTTGTTTGACTTCGGTTTGAAGTAAAAGCAACCGCAACCGGTTTGTCCAAGAAGTTCGGTCAACCGGAGTTCAGTCAAAGAGTCCGAAACCGGTCAGTAAAGTTCAGTCAAACCGGACCGGTCAACCGCCATTAAATGCAGCCGCTCAATAATAAATGTTCCGGTTATTAAATGAGCCGCTCCAATCATAAATATGTTCCGGTTATTAAGTGAGCCGCTCCAATCATAAATATGTTCCGGTTATTAAATGAGCCGCTCAGTCATAAATATGTTCCGGTTGGTTAAATGCTATCAAGTTCCGGTTGATTAAATGAGTAATCCAAATCCAGAAGCAATCTCCAGGTAGCTGTCAGGCATGCTTGTCCAAATCCAGAAGCAATCTCCAGGTAGCTGTCAGGCGGCCGGCTAAGCACATGTCTGCCATGTGTCCAACATGCAAACCGGCTAAGCGCATGTCTGCCATGTGTCCAACATGCAAACCGGCTAAGCGCATGTCTGCCATGTGTCCAAATTGATCTGTCCAAAAGGGAAGGCGTGCAAGCCTCTTGATCATTACCAGGAGAGAGAAAATATGACCGTTGTGTCCTCTCAGCTATAAAAGGAAGACGAAACGTCTTCATTTAATGCAGTCACAAGTCACGGATTACGAAAAACGAATTATCCAAGCATTAAGTTCTAGAGAGATAAACTCATATATTCCAAAAACCGGTTTGCCTAAAACTGGAAACTTTTTTGTGTGTTGTTGTGTTGAGTTGTTGTATTACATCAAAGAGTGAGTTTGGTGTAACCGGCGAGTAGCGAAGTTGGGCTCGACCGGAAGTGTAATTGTAACTCTAAAGAATTAGTGGAGATCCTTCTCATAACTTGAGAAGAAGGGGTGACGTAGGAGGGTTTGCTCCGAACATCCATAAAAAATCTTGTCTCGTGTTATTTTCTTTATTTCCAGCTTACTCACTCTAAAAACCGAACTATTACCAACCTAAACATAATCCTTAACCAAACCGGTCCATCTATCTTCTCTAGCCGATCACTTACAAATATCATCCAAAGTCTTGTGCGTTGCTTCAAGCCGAAACAAACTACTTCCGCACTTGAACTCGGTTCAAGAAGTTTGTAACGGTTTGTGTAGTGTTAAGAGCGGTTTTAGTCTCTAACCGGACTATCACCAAAAAGTGTGTGTGTTGTAAGCGGTCACCCTTACCGAAACCGGAAAACAACCCGGTCCTCCAAGGGCGTCCCCGATCCTAACAAGTGGTATCAGAGCGAGGTTCTTAACACTCAAGCAACCGAATACCATCATGTCTTTCATCAACGAGCCCCCCATGTTCTGCATCGAAGAATATGTTGATTGGAAGATACGGATGGAAGTGCATTTGGCTTCACAAGACGATGACATGTGGTATGTTATTACCGATGGTCCGATAAAGATTGATAAGCCAAGATACAAATGGACGGCGGAAGATAAGAAGATGAATAACTTGGATAATGTTGCTAAAAACATTTTGTTCAAGTCGTTGGACAAAAACATGTTTAGTAAAATCAAGTTGTGCTCTTCTGCTAAAGAAATTTGGGAGAAGTTGATCCAACTGTGTGAGGGCAGCGACCAAATAAAGGAGAACCGGAAAGATCATAAGGCTCTGATAGCTTATGAAATCAATAGCAAATGGGCCGATAGCGATTCAGACGACTCATCATCCAGCGACGGCGATGATAAAGTTGATGCATGCTTCATGGCGGAGAAAGAATCTGAGGTATTTGATTTCTCTTCTGAAGAATTTACTAAAGAAGACTTAGTTATTGCACTTAATGACATGGTCGATGAGTTCAAAAAATTGGCTGTTTTAATACCGACCCAAACAAAATATGAAACCGGAAAGTCAAGTGGTACCGCTGGTGAGCCAAGCGGAACCGAGACTTACGAACCGGTTGGACTATCCTTAGAGAATGAGAAGCTCAAGGAGACAGTCCAATCGTTAACCGAAGAAAATGAGAGAATTAAATATGTCACGGCTTCTTGGAAGAGATCTAGTGAAGCGGTAAGCCAGATGTCTAATTACCAAAGACATCCCAAATGTAAATTTGGTATTGGTTATAACAAATCCGCCACTCACAATCACTCCAACGGGATGAAACTCACAAAAGACAATCTTCCTTTCATAAGATTTGTCAATAGTTCATCAACCGACAATGAGGCACAATGTGACTCAAAACCGGAAAAAGAAATAAAATATGTAAGTCCAACTGACTCGGAAAGATGGCTTCATCCCGAGAGAAGGAAAGCCAACCGGCCAGTAGGTAAACAAACCGATACACAATTACATAAAATCAATCAAAAGTCACCACAAAATAAGGCACTCTTAGGAGAACAGAAAGATGTTAAGTCAAGAACCGGAAAAGTGATTAGAACCATAACCGGGAAAGTTATCCGACTTATTAAAGTCTGGATTCCCAAGGGACTAATAAGCCACGGACCCAAAGAAAAATGGGGACCAGATTCTCTATTGTCTATGAATGCAGGTAAATCAAGACAGAAGCTTGGAAGAGACATCATGGCATCCGGACAGCCGGCTGCTGACGAACACATCATATGAAGGGAACAAGAATGAAGTGGCTAACATCCTCATAAAGCCACTTCTCGAGTCTAAGTTTTCTTCCCTTAGAAATATTTTAGAATTGTTAGATTACAAAATTTGAAGAAAATTTGTTAAAAAAAAAAAAAAAAAAAAAATCTCCTTAAACCAAACCGTTTTTCCAAAAACCGGCCAAACAAGTGTAAGTTCTTTAAAACCGGCCAAACAAGTGTAAGCTCCTTAAAACCGGCCAAACAAGTGTAAGTTCTTTAAAACCGGCCAAACAAATGTAAGTTCTTTAAAACCGGCCAAACAAATGTAAGTTCTTTAAAACCGGTCAAACAAATATAAGCTTTTTTAAAAACCGGCCACACATTACAAGTTTTGAATATTTATTCTAAATAATCAAAAAGGGAGAAATTGATAGAAAAATTAAGTAGATTAATTTTCAAAACCGGCCACACATTACAAGTTTTGAATATTTATTCTAAATAATCAAAAAGGGAGAAATTGATAGAAAAATTAAGGAGATTAATTTTAAACCGGTTAGAAAATAATTGTTATAACTTATGAAAAGCTTAATGAATAGATAAAACTAATTCAAATATATATGTTAAACCGCTAAGTTATATCAAGTATATTAATTGGTATAAATATAACAAGAAGCTGTTGTAGCGTAGTGGTTAACACCTTTGCCTGTCACACAGGTGAACAGGGATCAAATCCCACTGGCTGCAAATAATATTTAAAGTTTTGCTGTTTCAGGGAAATTGAGCAAAATTCATTCGATTGGAAATACATATACCGTTCCGGTTGTTTGACTTCGGTTTGAAGTAAAAGCAACCGCAACCGGTTTGTCCAAGAAGTTCGGTCAACCGGAGTTCAGTCAAAGAGTCCGAAACCGGTCAGTAAAGTTCAGTCAAACCGGACCGGTCAACCGCCATTAAATGCAGCCGCTCAATAATAAATGTTCCGGTTATTAAATGAGCCGCTCCAATCATAAATATGTTCCGGTTATTAAGTGAGCCGCTCCAATCATAAATATGTTCCGGTTATTAAATGAGCCGCTCAGTCATAAATATGTTCCGGTTGGTTAAATGCTATCAAGTTCCGGTTGATTAAATGAGTAATCCAAATCCAGAAGCAATCTCCAGGTAGCTGTCAGGCATGCTTGTCCAAATCCAGAAGCAATCTCCAGGTAGCTGTCAGGCGGCCGGCTAAGCACATGTCTGCCATGTGTCCAACGTGCAAACCGGCTAAGCGCATGTCTGCCATGTGTCCAACATGCAAACCGGCTAAGCGCATGTCTTCCATGTGTCCAAATTGATCTATCCAAAAGGGAAGGCGTGCAAGCCTCTTGATCATTACCAGGAGAGAGAAAATATGACCGTTGTGTCCTCTCAACTATAAAAGGAAGACGAAACGTCTTCATTTAATGCAGTCACAAGTCACGGATTACGAAAAACGAATTATCCAAGCATTAAGTTCTAGAGAGATAAACTCATATATTCCAAAAACCGGTTTGCCTAAAACCGGAAACTTTTTTGTGTGTTGTTGTGTTGAGTTGTTGTATTACATCAAAGAGTGAGTTTGGTGTAACCGGCGAGTAGCGAAGTTGGGCTCGACCGGAAGTGTAATTGTAACTCTAAAGAATTAGTGGAGATCCTTCTCATAACTTGAGAAGAAGGGGTGACGTATGAGGGTTTGCTCCGAACATCCATAAAAAATCTTGTCTCGTGTTATTTTCTTTATTTCCAGCTTACTCACTCTAAAAACCGAACTATTACCAACCTAAACATAATCCTTAACCAAACCGGTCCATCTATCTTCTCTAGCCGATCACTTACAAATATCATCCAAAGTCTTGTGCGTTGCTTCAAGCCGAAACAAACTACTTCCGCACTTGAACTCGGTTCAAGAAGTTTGTAACGGTTTGTGTAGTGTTAAGAGCGGTTTTAGTCTCTAACCGGACTATCACCAAAAAGTGTGTGTGTTGTAAGCGGTCACCCTTACCGAAACCGGAAAACAACCCGGTCCTCCAAGGGCGTCCCCGATCCTAACATTTGTTTTCTTCTGAACGACCCCGGTAAGAGCTTTCCCCTTCCTTCTAAGATCCTGAACTACCAGAACGTGGTAGATTACATTCAAAGGGTGGAAACGCTTAAGTCTAAGAAAAGGAAAAGAGAAGACTCCAACTCCCCTCTAACCGCAGTCTTAGAGATCTCTTAGGTTCAAGTCTATCCTTTCCAGAAGTTATGACTAGGAAGAAGAAGAAAAATAGTGATTAAATGTCTTTTTGAAGTTATTTTGAATGTTTTCATGATGTTTTTTGGTAAACTTATTTTGGTTACATTGAACAATGTTTTGAGTGTTTCTTCTGAAAACACTCATATGTGATTAACTTGGATTTTTTTGAATGATTTACTTGCATGCTAATGGTTTTGTTTATATGGTGAATGCATGCTTTGAAATATATATGCAGGTTTGCAATTTCTTCATCAAAAATGGGGAAATTGTTGGGTCAAATTATTTTGACTAAGTGTTAAAATAATTTAACCACTGATATTTTGATGATGAAATAACTTATGAGTTTTGATACAGGTGTATTAAGACAATATGTTATAAGACTTGGATCTAATGAGGGTCATTATGCCAATTTTGACTTTCATTGCATAGAATTAGATGTACAGTCTAACTCATCGGAGTTAGACGTGTAGTCTAATAGACGTATAATTAGACGGATGGTCTAATGAATACACGGAATTAGACGTAAGTCTAATAGAATTAGACGTACAGTATAACTCATCGGAGTTAGACGTGTAGTCTAATAGATGTAAAGAATTAGACGCAAGTCTAATGAATACACGAAATTAGACGTAAGTCTAATATATTTGTAATTAGACGGGTAGTCTAATTGATATTCGGAATTAGACGTACAGTCTAACTCATCGAAGTTAGACGTGCAGTCTAATAGAAAATGAAAGTTAGACGTGCGTCTAACTCCTTCAGACAAGTCTGAGGTAGAACCAGAATTAGACGTGCAGTCTAACTCAGTAGAGTTAGACGTGCAGTCTAATGGTTATTGAATAATTAGACGTGTGGTCTAATTAATGAAAGTTAGACGTGCGTCTAACTCCTTCAGACAAGTCTAAGGTAGAACCGGAATTAGACGTGCAGTCTAACACAGTGGAGTTAGACGTGCAGTCTAATGGTTATTGAATAATTAGACGTGTGGTCTAATTAATGAAAGTTAGACGTGCGTCTAACTTCTTCAGACAAGTCTGATGTAGAACCGGAATAAGACGTGCAGTCTAACTCAGTAAAGTTAGACGTGCAGTCTAACTCAGTAAAGTTAGACGTGCAGTCTAATGGTTATTGAATAATTAGATGTGTGGTCTAATTAATGAAAGTTAAACGTGCATCTAACTCCTTCAGACAAGTCTGAGGTAGAACCGGAATTAGACGTGCAGTCTAACTTAGTGGAGTTAGACGTGCAGTCTAATGGTTATTGTAATTAGACGCGAATCTAATTCTATTAGACCAGGCGGTCTAATAGACGTTTTTCTATTAGAAAGAGATGACCTATTTCATTAGACTGATTTTCACAATCCGTCTAACTTAAATACGTCTAATGCCCAGTTTAAGTAGTACGCTTGAATCTAGCATCTCACCTACCCACGTGCTATAGCTGTACCCTACTTCTGCTCCACTTTCTAGTGAAGATTAGTACAACAGCTATACGCATCCAATCAAGGAATGCCAAGTAAGAGAATTTTCCTCAAATTACTTATTTTGCAGGTACATCTCTGATGGAATATTCGGCGCACTACCAGTTCTGTACGGCCACGATTCTTGTGCTCAGAACCTGCTGTTTACAATGGAGGCTTTCCAATGGAAGAGTGCCACGTATCATTCTTGAAGTTTCGACCGTTAGCTCATGCTCAATATTTAACCAATCCTAAGGACAACGGACGAAGCACCGATTACTTGCCAATCTTGCTTACTGAAACTACAGAGAATTTAAGTCTTTGAATATTGTGAAGCTTCTTTCTAATTATCTTGTGTGTGAATCGAGAGAGAGAGCTAGAACCAAAACACCTTTAGCTGAGTGATATTCTTCATCTTGTAATTGAACAGAAAGTGCTATGTTCAATAGTGAGCTAAGTGTGTGTGTAAACTATATTTGATTCTAATCATTTTATAGTGAATCATTCCGGTGGTTGGAATAATGGGTGACATAGGAGAGTTTCTCCGAATATCCATAAATAAACTGATGTGTTCTTCTTTTCTGTCATCTTTTCATATTTCATCTTTTGCTTCAAACCCACGTAAACAATTCTGCCTTAAATCCGTTACAAGTGTTTACACAAGTTTGCGTAGAATAGAAAGCGAATTAAATACTTAACAAGATTTCTTTCAAACTGTTTTTCATAAGCCTTCATCCTTAGTCAGACCCCGTCTCTATCGATAAAGCCGATCCTATCAAAGTCTAATGAACCTCATTTAGACTTTGTCTAATTTAGCACGTTTTTAATGCACTTGCACCGAAATTAATTAGACGGCTTAGTTTAAGTTTTACCCAAACTCATCATCAAAATTCCAATAGTCAAAGTGATTTGACCCTTAGTCAAAATAATTTACCCAACATATACTGATAAATATTTTTTGAAACTATAAATTAGATTTTTTAATTAGTTAAAATGGATGTCCCCGATAAAAATTGGATGACTCTACACCGATATGATCCAAATTATATTCAAGGGGTTAAAATTCTCATAGACTTCGCGAATAGGTCTATTAACAAAAATTCAATTACTTGTTAGTGTTTAAATTGTGTAAATCAAACTTATTAGAATAAAATAGTGGTCAGAGATCATGTAATTGCATTAGGCCCCTTCAAAATTCTAATTTTTAGTAATTTCATAGAGAAACGAGATCTTCGAATGAAAGAGATGATTAAGAGGATGACAATGATGAATTAGATGACCTTAAAAATTAAAACCAGGTTGGTGTAGGAGAGAATGTCGTTAATGATAAAATGAATGAAGAAATTGATCAAGATGATCAATCTATTTAAGACCTTATCAACAATTTGTATCTAACCGCTGAAGCCTCAAATAATGAACACCCTTTTGACGATGTTAATGCATTCTATCGGTTGTTGGATGATTCAAAACTTCTCTTGTGCGTAGGATCCTAAATTTTAAAAGCCTCCAATTTACTTCAATTATTTCACATAAAAAATTTTGGTCAATAAACAACACGTCATTTGATTTGTCATTAAAATTTCTCAAAGAGGAAATATTACCAGCTAATTCTAAGTTCCCAAGTTCATACAATGAGTGTAATAAATTTATTACAAATATCAATTTAACGTATGACAAAATTGATGTTTGTAATAATGATTGTATTCTCTTCCCTAAAGAAGATAAAGATTTGGACGAGTGTAAATTTTGTAGTTTGTCTAGATAGAAGATCAACCAATCAAGTTGTACGCTTCGGAAAAAAGGTGAATGAAAAGTTAATTCCAAATAGAATTTTATGATATTTCCCACTTGCATCGAGGTTGTAATGGTTGAACATATGCTCTAAAACTGCTCCTTAGATGACTTGGCATAAAGATAATTTTAATGTTGATGATGAACTCTTAAGGCATCCAACTAATTCAATGACATAGACATACTTCGATGAAAAGTTTAAAGATTTCTCCTTTAAGCCACGCAATGTAACACATTCTGTCAAAAGTGATGGGTTCCAACCCTTTACAAATGGAAAGAGTTCTTATTGCATTTTTCCTGTTATTATTATCCCATACAACGTCTCTACTATAATTTGTATGTATAAAAATAACTTCATTCTTTCCATGTTAATCCCTGGTTCAAAATGTCCCAAGGATTCGATTGACGTTTTTCTCCAGCCATTGATTGTTGAGTTATAAGAGTTGTGGTTCCCTGGTGTGATGACTTACGACACAAGCAAAAAAACATTTCAATATGTGGGCAGATATGTTAGGGACATTAATGATTTTGGGAATATAGAATATCTGGTTAGAGTACGAAGGGAAAACTTGCATGTTCGTGTTGTAATAAAAATATAAGTTCGTTGAGATTGGTACACTGCCAGAAAGAGTGTTACATGATTCATCAACAATTTCTTCTATGTACTCATCGTTGGCATAGGGAAATAGATTCTTTTGACGGTAATACATAGTTTAGACAAACACCTATCTTTTGTCTGAAACTGAATTATTAATGCATTAAAGAGATTTGAAAGACATTTGTTTGACTAAATATCATCTCAAAAGGAGAAAGATTTCTCATGATTTTTGGGGTGATAATTGGAAAAACTCATCATATTTTTCGAGCTACCATACTGGAAAACGTTATTATTGAGGCATAATTTGTTTTTTTGCATATTGAGAAAGATACGTGTGATGGTGTATTGGGCACTATAATGAATTTTAAAGAAAAAATGAAGGATAGACTAAATATTTGGAATTATAGAAAAATGAGCATTCATTGCATCCTATTGAGGTCGATGGTGTTATTTAATGTCCGAAAGCCCCATACGCACTTTCCTCGAATTAGAAGAAACGATTATGTATGTTTCTTAAATATGTAAAAATGCCAAAATGGTTCTGTTCTAATATTGAAGGCTGTGTAAATGTAATTGATAATAAAATTTCCAAATTTAAGAGTCAAGATTGTCACATCCTATTATAGTATTTGATTAATCCTATTATAGTATTTGATTACACTTGTCATGCATGATTTACTTTCGGATGATGTGTATGATACTTTAGTGCACTTGTTTAGGTTCTTCCGATTGTTGTGTAAAAAATCTTTAAATCAAGATAAATTGGAAGAGTTGTAGGATGACATTGTTTTGACCATTTGTAAATTGGAAAAGATGTTTCCACCTTCATTTTTTGATATAATGCTATATTTGCCTGTATGCATGGCCTTTGAGACTTTTCTAGGGGGGTCTGTCCAGTCTCGATGGATGTATCAAATTGAACCATATATGGGTACCTTGAATAAATATCTTCAGAACAAATATTTTCCTAAATGGTCAATTAGTGAACGTTACCTTTTGCACGAGAGTATGAATTGATGTGCTCAATATTTAGAAGATCACGAGTCAATAAAGACATCGTTACAACCAACTTAAACACTTTATATATTCTTGGTAATGAAAGATTTATCGATTTTAACACTTTATATATATGAACCGGGTGATTGGGAACATGCTAACATATACATTTTGAAAATTTTCTCAAAGTTGAACAGTATTACAAGTAAGAGTTCATAAGAGAATTAGTGACTAATGTGAATATTGTTAATTACAATAAAATTTCATTATATGCAGCGAATTCATGCAAGAGTTGACTGACAGATACATTGCAACTCCCTTTTTTTAATCTTGAACACGATAAACTTTGTATAAAGTTTTTTCAAGACGGAAGTGGGGCAATTTCATGATAAATCAATCGAATTTTGAGTTTAAATATTCTTGGGAGTGGCTCGACAATTTATGCTAAGAAGTATAACTCATTTAAATAAACGGGTACAAGTTCAATACCGAGAAACATGATGAAGGGTTAAGCACACTAGATAGTTGTGTCTTAGTAATTGGAAAATGGGGACGAAAAGATAAATTACTTTGAAGTACTTATAGATATCATAGAAGTTCATACTTTTATGGTAACTGAGTAATCCCTTTCAAGTGTAGATAGATTGATGTACATTTCAAAGACCGTGGTATAAAAGTGGACAACACGTTTTTTACGCTACAGATATGGAATCTAGACATTGATTGAAATTTGTCACAAAGATAAATCCCCGTTATTCGAAAATCTAGAAAATTTTTATTTGTGTCAAATAGGATGACCTCTTTAAAATTTTCACTTTATTTTTCTTGTATATATCATAGAACCTAAGGGAAAAGGTAGACGGGGGCCCTATAGAGACATTTAGACAAGCTCCGAGCTCGTACAGATGACATACAGTCCGATGATCCTATGAGCTTTATGGCATCACTTCTAGACATTGAGGGACTAAACGTTCTAGATTCCACCATTCCTGAGGTGTTTGTCACCCTGGAGGAGGATTCCCCCATTCTCGAGACTACAGGTTGTTAATTACAACTTATACATGATATTTAAATGATTATATAAATTTTAACAAATGTCGTTTCATTGTTATTATGCATGGTCTTCATAGAGGAGCAGAGGACGGGGGAGAATAAAAATACAGTTCTCGGAAAACTACCCACTGGGCAGAAGATGCGTTTAGAATTTAGGGAGGTGAATGGAAAGCCCACTTGCGATAACAACGACTACTAGTCAAGGCATATTCGCACGATTGTACGGAGTCCCACGGTGGTGCCATATCGACTAAGAAATTGGTATGATTTGTCATATACCCACTTAGACCATATATGAAAGTCTATCTCCGTGAGTTTGATATTTTTTAACGTGTTATTTTATAATTTGAAGCTTTCATAATCCTTAAATATATTATTCTAGGATCCTTTCGAGTCTTTACCCCATCACATTGACAACTAAAAGATAGGTCTTTCACACATGTGAAAAAGCATGGGATAAGTATAGATATACGAACAAAAAAGACTACATCCAACCATATAATGTCGACGAGGAGGTAATCAGAATAAACCTTCCTCCTAAATTCGACTACGATGATTGTAATTATATCAATGACCATTACTACTTAGCGACTGAATTGGAGGTATTATAGTCATTTTTAATTAATTTTATGTTTAATCAACTATTAACTAACAAGTATAACTATCTTATAATAGTAGAAAAAGTACGAACAATGCCGACAATAGAGTGGAAGTTACATACACCCTCCAGACGGGCAGTAGACCATTTTCGCTAGTGGAGCGACAAATGGTAAGTTTTAATAATGTAATAAATTTTCATAATATCTAACAAATGGTATGTATCCGTAGTTTAAGCTTACGTAAAGTTTGAGAAAGATTCATTTGGAGAGCATCTTGCTCAAATATTAGAAGTTATATTGGCTCGTCAAGAGATAGTCAATTGGACATATGTCTTTTTCTATATCCTTTCTCGTTTCTTGAATCTTTATTCTACATTTCATCTTTTCCACTATGCGCTTTTGGACTAGAGGGTTCAAAGGCCATCATCGTTCCTTGAATTTATGACTAAAATATGTTTTATATATTTTTATTTTAACCACATCTCGTGGGAGGTTGCCTAAATACTTTCATAAAAATAGAGATTATGTTATACATAGTTCAGTTCTCATTAAAGTTGGAAAACATGTTTAGTTTTTGTTTTAAACTATTTTTATCTTTGTAAAAGATCCCTTAGTATTGACAAAGAAGTTTCGTCTTTTTTATTTATTGGGACTAAAACTAGTGATAGACTGCATGCGTATTCTTATGATTAGGATAGATCAGGTCCGAACGTAATTTGAAATATGTGATGCGTTTAATATTTTTGAATTTTAGGTTTTATTAAGACTGGACCTAATGATACATACTCTAATAATACAGAGAGATCGGGCCCGAATGTAGTTTATAATTCATGTGAGTTTTTTCAAAAATCATTTTTTTTTTGTTTTAATCATTTTTATTTTATTAAAATTTCTCTAGTATTGACTAGGTGATTTTGGTTAGAAATCATCTAAATACATGAGATAATATAAAGTTTTATTAGTTTGAAAGTATGAACAAGATATGCCTTTCATCCATCCAGTCATGTCTACTCTAGACAAAGTATATCTTGATCATGTCAATGTTCAATGAGGATTAAAGTTTCTTTCTGTCTAGAGTTTCCAAACGAATTGCACCGCTTGAAAGAACCTTATTGGCGAGATATGGTCATCGGTTCAAGAATTTAAGCATTGGTTTGTGTGTCAAGAATTTTTTTTTAAAACCAAGGTTGACATTTTCATGTTAGGTGCATGCAATGCTTACGCTTGAGAATATTGACAACATAACTTGTTAGAAAAAAATAGCATTCTTAACTTTGGGGAATCTAAAGAAAAGAAAATCACTCAACCAATTTTAATCGTTTTAATTATAAAGTTATTTTTCTCATGTATTCACAATGGATGGAAAAATGTAGGGTTCTTCGTTCATTTTTGTTGGTTTTAATTCATTTTATTATGTTAATAAAATTCTCCTAGTAAACAAATGGGTCTTTTGGTTCATTTTTAATTCATAATATTATCTTAATAAAATGCCCCTATTAGAGACAAATGGTCTTTTTTTCGAACCCTTTTTGAACGTCTTGTCCTCTCTTCTTCAGAAATCGATTTCGTACATCGTTTTTTAGAATGTTTCAAGAAGGAAACCACATGAAAATGATACAACGTCTTCCACAACTCTTTTCATTGAGTTTATTAAAGGATTTGTTATATTAAGTTAAACTAAGAAAAGAGAAAAAATAATTAAAAGAGAAATAATTAATTAATAAACTTAAGAGAATAAGTACGACATAGTTTTAATGATGTTTTCTGAACAAAACAAAATTGTGAAAATTGTATTTGCGCAAGTACAAATAAAAAGACGTAAGTCTTTAGACGTGGTCTGAAGCAAGAGCGAGCAGATGTTGTCTAACTTCATAGACATGATCTGATGAAGTGCTCGAGGAGAAGTAGTTTGAACTTCATTAGACGTGGTGTGAAGAAGTGCGCGAGAAGATGTCGTCTAACTTCATTAGATGTGGTCTAAAGAAGTGCACGAGCAGATATCGTCTAACTTCATTAGACGTGGTCTGAAGAAGTGCGCGAGCAGACATAGTCTGAACATCATCAGACGTGGTCCGAAGAAGTGCGTGAGCAGACATCGTCTAACTTCATTAGACGGGGTCTAAAGAAATGCACGAGCATACGTAGTACGAACTTCATCAGACGTGGTCTGAAGAAGTGCGCAAGAAGACGTAGTCTGAACTTCATCAGACGTGGTCTAAATAAGTGTGCGAGTAGACATAGTTTGAACCTCATCAGACGTGGTATGAAGAAGGCGCGACAAGACATAGTCTGAACTTTATTAGACATGGTATGAAGAAATGCACGAGAATACGTCGTGTAACTTCATCAGACGTCGTCTAAACAAGTGCGCGAGCAGGCGTAGTTTGAACATCAGACGTGGTCTGAAGAAGTGCACGAGCAGACATCGTCTAACTTCATCAGATGTGGTCTGAAGAAGTTCTAGAGCAAACATTGTCTAACTTCATTAGACGTGCTCTAAAGAAGTGCGTGAGCAGATATAGTCAGAACTTCATTAAACGTGGGCCGAAGAAGTGCACGAGCAGACGTCGTCTAACTTCATCAAATGTGGTCTGAAGAAGTGCGTGAGCATACGTAGTCTGAACTTCATCAGACAAGGTCTGAAGAAGTGCGCGATCAAACATCGTCTAACTTCTATAGATGGATCATCTAAAGAATCATCCACTCATCTACTCAGTTCATCAGCTTGGAAATCAACATTATTCATTATCAGGCATCTTCTTAGACAGCTGAACACGCTTTAATTGCCTATTTGCCACGTATTCAAATATTCCTACAACCCACGTTTTGTACTGTCTCGTACACCACATTCTTGCTAATATTTTGAAGTACGATCTGATTCTCCATGATCAAACACATATTCTATGTTGTACAATCTCGTACTATTGACGTTCATCCAACGACCAAATGACACATGTTCTAAA